>NC_133327.1:219456721-219784221 GCF_042186555.1 Aquarana catesbeiana
CAATTTTCAAAACTTTGTGACAAAAAGTGAGGTCTGTAAAATACTCACTATACCTCTCAGCAAATAGCTTGGAGTGTCTACTTTCCAAAATGGGGTCATTTGGGGGGGTTTTGTGCCACCTGGGCATTCCATGGCCTCCGAAACTGTGATAGGCAGTGAAGAGTGAAATCAAAAATTTACACCCTTAGAAATCCTGAAGGCGGTGATTGGTTTTCGGGGCCCCGTACACGGCTAGGCTCCTAAAAAGTCCCACACATGTGGTATCCCCATACTCAGGAGAAGCAGCTAAATGTATTTTGGGGTGCAATTCCACATATGCCCATGGCCTGTGTGAGCAATATATCATTTAGTGACAACTTTGTGCAAAAAAAAAAAAAAAATTGTCACTTTCCCGCATTTTGTGTCAAAATATAAAATATTCCATGGACTCAACATGCCTCAAAGCAAATAGCTTGCGGTGTCTACTTTCCAAAATGGGGTCATATGGGGGGGTTTTATGCCATCTGGGCATTTTATGGCCTTCAAAACTGTGATAGGTAGTGAGGAGTAAAATCAAAAATTTACGCCCTTAGAAATCCTAAAGGCAGTGATTGGTTTTCGGGGCCCCGTACGTGGCTAGGCTCCCAAAAAGTCCCACACATGTGGTATCCCCGTACTCAGGAGAAGCAGCTGAATATATTTTGGGGTGCAATTCCACATATGCCCATGGCCTGTGTGAGCAATATATCATTTAGTGACAACTTTTTGTAATTTTTTATTTTTTTGTCATTATTCAATCACTTGGGGCAAAAAAAATTAATATTCAATGGGCTCAACATGCCTCTCAGCAATTTCCTTGGGGTGTCTACTTTCCAAAATGAGGTCATTTGTGGGGGTTTTGTACTGCCCTGCCATTTTAGCACCTCAAGAAATGACATAGGCAGTCATAAATTAAAGGCTGTGTAAATTCCAGAAAATGTACCCTAGTTTGTAGGCGCTATAACTTTTGCGCAAACCAATAAATATACACTTATTGGCATTTTTTTTACCAAATACATGTGGCCGAATACATTTTGGCCTAAATGTATGACTAAAATTGAGTTTATTGGATTTTTTTTATAACAAAAAGTAGAAAATATCATTTTTTTTCTAAATTTTCGGTCTTTTTCCGTTTATAGCGCAAAAAATAAAAATGGCAGAGGTGATCAAATAGCATCAAAAGAAAGCTCTATTTGTGGGAAGAAAAGGACGCAAATTTCGTTTGGGTACAGAATTGCATGACCGCGCAGTTAGCAGTTAAAGCGACGCAGTGCCAAATTGTAAAAAGTGCTCTGGTCAGGAAGGGGGTAAATCCTTCCGGGGCTGAAGTGGTTAAGCAGCCTTTCCTGGAGGTAACAGGGGATGGCCAGTATATCTAGGACTCTATAAGAGGAGTCTCAGTCCATATAGCATCCTCTGGCACTTTGTTTCCATTCTAGCACTTGCGCACCCAAGAGTCCACAGAAGGTCTTTCCTCACAATGTCCCAGGAGCTATCTGCCACCCAGCATCCACAGGTAGTTTCTTAGTGAGGGAGACAAAAGACCCTTCTCTAGACCAGGACTCCAGGATGATAACTTCCAGCAAACAATCCTTTAGCAATCTTTTCCAGGCTCTCAGCTCAGCACCCGCTGAGGCCATGAACTGAAATTTCTCGTCTCACTAGCTATCTCGCTATCTCTCAGGAGCAGCAGCCCCAGGAGATCTGGAACCCTCCTTGGAGAGGAAAGAATACTCTGGAAAGGCCTGCCTAACATTTATCACCTCCCCAGTCACTTTCTGAATGTCTCCTTCCAAGGATTGGCTGAAGCATGATAAATATTCATGCTGGTCATTTGACTCTCCCTGCCCTATATTCTGGAAGCTTCTTTCAGGTGAAAAACTAAATTTAACCTAGCAGCCTAACTAGAGATGGGCACTACATCTACAAAGAAGGACATGAGCATGGTCAGGAGGTTTATGATAAAAGTTTTTTATAATAAGAGTTAAACTCTTGCAAAATGTTTTGAGGGTTTTGAGACAGAATACCATCTCTCAATTTCAGTTCTTTCAGTTCAGCAGTGCATGAATATAGGGTTTGGGTTTATCAGCTTATTCACTCCAAGTAAACAATCCTAGCCAAGGGCAAGGATTCTTCTGCTCTGGTAGTCAAGCAGACATCAAATTCAGCTCAGGACTGCCCTTATTTGTCAAGAAGGTAGGGGTCATGGGTTTGTTTATGTAAACTCACTAGGGATTGGTTTTCCTTGTGTTTGTTTATGGTCAATAAGTTTATTGTGCTTTTTTAAGTCTCAAGGACAGCTGTCATAGAAAACTCCTGATATAAACCATGTGGGCAGCCCCAATTCATAGTGGGGAAGTGTGGTCTGGTTTGTTGAGTTTAAAATATTTTTTAAGTTCCAAAGCAATGTTAAAGCAATATGATTCATTACCCAGTAAAGATTTGTTTAATCGCCAGCGAGGTCTTATGGATATCTTTGTTTGTTTGTTAGAAAAGTTACTAAGGCTGGGTTGTGGTCAGACCATGAAGCAGATAAGATTCCCGCTGAGTGAGGGACCAAAGCTTACGAAATTAACACATGATCAATTTGAGAGTATTTTTTATGGGCTGTTGAATAGAAAATATAATTCCTGGTTGTCAGGTAAACTTCCCTTAATGAGCCTATTAAGTTGTTTTGTGGTTTTAGGGCCAGATTGGAGTCTCCAGCTAGAATCAGCTTCTCCCCATTTCAGCATGCAGGGTATGAAAAAGTTCTTGAATGAACTGTAATTGATTGGAATTTGGAGCATAGTAGACCTAGGTCACTAGAGTGTTTACCAGATAACCTTTAACTGTCAGAAAATAACCCTCCCTGTCCTTAACTACTTTCAGTTCAGAAAAGGACAATTGTTCAGACATACAGAGGGCAACGCCTCATTTTTTTCCATTGCATTAGTTTACTAGCAGGTAGGAAATTGTTTATGGAAATATTTTGGGGCAAAAGATTGCAGGAGGTGAGTTTCCCATAATGCTATTATGTCCAAACCTATGGACTGATAATATGTGAAAGCCTTTTTACGCTTCAGCAGAGAATTAAGACCTTGAACGGCTTCACAGCCTGGTTCCCTACTGTGCATGCGCGAGTCGCGCTTCGCAATCCCACTGGTCCCTGCTGTCTTCTGGGACCTGTGTGTCTCCCAGAAGACAGCGGGGGGGCGGAAGAGGCACCGGACAAGGCGTAGATATCCGCGGATACTGTGGCTATCTATGCCCGGAAGTGGGAGCAAATACCTGAATTATGCAGGTATCTGCTCCCCCCTGAAAGGTGCCAAATGTGACACCGGAGGGGGGGAGGATTCCGAAAAGTGGAAGTTGCCACGAAGAGTTAATCCAGCTCTGAGCAATCCTCTTATCTTTTTTCAGTAAGATAAAAATGGACACACAGAGAAATGGGTGTCCATTCTTCCCCCTTGCTGTGACAGACAGGTGATTTCCTTATCTCATGAACTAGCGTGAGAGAGGCATTCTGTGTACTTCACATGCCGCTCCTTTCTTCTGCAGCTCTCCCAGGATTGGCTGTTCCACACCTCAGCATGATTGGACACAGAATCTGGATTTTTGTGGGGCTACAAACAGAAAAAATGGGAGATATTTGACAAGTAAGGATACATACAGGAGGCATGTATATCCTTAGAGATAAGCACTATGGCAGTCGTTTTTCAATGATGAGAGTGGGTTTACATCCAATTTAAGAAGGATATATAAAATACAAGACTGAAAAATAAAGAGTAAAGGTTAGATGGCAACCAAGCACTGAAAAAAGAGCAGTAAACAAAATGAACATAGTTAAAAAAACACAAGATAAAAACCAACGGTATAAACAATTTTAGTCATCAGACTTCCGTATGTGGTCTGGAATGTGTACAATTCAAGAAGTGAGAGGAGATTTACCAAGATACCCCTGCCAGCACTAAACGTAGGTGAAGGTAGATCGTAGAATAAAAATGAACCGGTATGTCCATGGAGGAGAGGACTAGTATCAGTAGATTCCACAAAGGTGGATCATAAGATGCTCCCCACTGGAGACCAGGAAAATACAGTATTCACTGGAATAGGCAGCACAGTAAGCAATGTTCCTTGCAGCATGTGTTTCAAAGCAAGCAGACAGATGAGCTGGGAAGGAAGTAAGGAAACAACTTTATATTGTATAGGTTAATCTCTCCCCCTTTTCGAACACATCAGCCCCCTGTCAGGCAGATTACAGTAGACATAGTGACTTATTGGGAAGATATGGTTCCTCATTTACCCAAATTCCACAAACATGGAAATTTCCAATAATCGTGGCATGCTGCTGTTGCTCACGTGACCCCCACATTGATATGTATTGAAAGGAAACCGACCATAGGGTGGGTGGACAGGATATGAACTCAAAAGGAAATTCAATACTGACATTAAGTAGAGAGATGAGATAAAGGTGGTAAATTGTTGTGAAATGCACACGCGACAATAACAGCAACAAGTGGATAGTTCAAAGTTCTTCTTTTCGTTTAGGCTAGATGTGCCTGTTTGAGAAGGAGGCCCTACCTCTTTCACCTATGCTGTGTATGTACATTTATGTTCTCTATGTTGCCAGTCGTAGCCCCTGCGTGGGGGGACTAGGTGTGTTTGTATTACTGTATATTTTTGATATACCTACAATTAAAATTATTGAACACGAAAAGTTCAAAGTTCTTGGAACATTTTTTATTTTAATTAAAAAAAAAATTGCCTTTACAAATCACTTTGAATTAGAAGACACTAATAATGAAATATTAACACCCTCATGTAATGTTATTTTATTCTGAGGGAATTGAATTTATATTTTAATATTTTTAGTGAAAATGTAACTCATTTTGTAACTGCTGTTAACAAGATAAAACTTGGTGGAAGAGTTGCTTTCAGTGTGTAGACTATATTGGAGAGACTACTACTGTATGTCACAGACTGTGATACTTCCCCCTTCTTCACTCACTCACAGAATCTTCTGTGCCCAGACACTTTTTGCAAGTGTTTAAATTATTTATGTAACATGTGCCAAGCACCTGTGGCTTCAGTAAGTGCTTCAAGTTTTACTGAGAATTAAATTAAACCATGCAGAGGTCCCCCAAAGCTTACAGCAAAGTCAACTAAAATGTAAAACTGTGGTTCATAATCTGTTTTGGTTTAGGTACCTTGCATGCATCTGCCAACTCCTTGATTAAACATGTTCATTTTGTTCAGAAAAAATAGGGTGAAATGTACTACACAAACAGCTTTTTATTTGATGTGATTATCAACCTCAAATTGATTGAAAAGTGTATTTTATATATTTTCACATTTTCAGCTATGCTGAATGCTGAAAGAGGCCCAACAACTTTTGAAAAAAAATAACAAAGTTACCAAAAAAGTATTATTTTTTCCCTTTAGGTCGGTTCATGCTGGAATGAATGCGTTCCTGTCCGTTCCCACACATTCTTGTTTTGACACCCTATTAACTTCAGTGAGTTGCTAACCATATTGGAAAGTGGAAAACATAGTGCAAGCACTTCATCTTCAGATACTGCCGCACCAAACTGCAGTACCATGTGGTTTGATGGCTGCAAACTGGAGAGTTTAATAAAAGACCAGTTGGATTCATGAAAGACAGAAGTTGTCAAACAAACCTAATTTCTTTTTATGAGGAGGTAAGTAAAACCTTGGACAGAGGGGTGGCTGTGGAATGGTATACTTGGATTTTGGGAAAGCGTTTGACACAGTTCCCCACACACGGCTCATGTGTAAGGTAAAGTCTACAGGCTTGGAAAGATCAATTTGTAAATGGATAGAAAACGGGCTAAAAGACAGAATTCAGAGAGTGGTGGTTAATGATTCTTACTCTGGTCTAAGGTTATCAGTGGTGTACCCCAAGGTTCAGTGTTGGGACCCTTACTTTTTAATACCTTTATAAATGATATAGGGTCTGGGATTAAAAGTACCATTTCCGTCTTTGTAGATGACACTAAGCTATGTAGTGGAATAACATCCTTACAGGATGTCGCCAACTTACAAGCCGACCTCATTGCACTAATTGGGCAACTAAGTGGCAAATGAGGTTTAATGTTGATAAATGTAAAGTTATGCACTTGGGGCCTAATAATATGCATGCATCATACATACTAGGGGGAGTATAACTGGGGGAATCCATAGTGGAGAAGGATCTGGGGGTTTTGGTAGATCATAAGCTCAATAATAGCATGCAATGCCAAGGTGCGGTTTCCAAAGCAAGCAAAGTCCTTTTTAAGAGAGGTATGGACTTCAGAGCGAGAGATATAAATTTGCCTCTGTACAAATCATTAGTAAGAACTCATCTGGAATATGCAGTTCAGTTTTGGGCACCAGTTCTCAAAAATGATATCGGGGAAATGGAGACAGTGTAGAGAAGGGCAACCAAACTGATAAGAGGCATGGAGGAGCTCAGCTATGAGGAAAGATTAGAGGAAATTAATCTATGCCCTCTTGAGAAGAGATTAAGGGGGATGTGATCAACATGTACAAATACATAAGTGGTCCATATAGTGAACTTGGTGTTGAGTTATTCACTTTAAGGTCATCACAGAGGACAAGGGGGCAGTCTTTATGTCTAGAGGAAAAAAGATTTCATCTCCAAATACGGAAAGGTTTCTTCACAGTAAGAGCTGTGAAAATGTGGAATAGACTCCCTCCAGAGTTGGCTCTGGCAAGCTCAGTAGATTGCTTTAAAAAAAGGCCTGGATTCATTCCTAAATGTACATAATATAACTGGGTACTAACATTTATAGGTAAAGTTGAGCCAGGGAAAATCCGGTTGCCTCTTGAGGGATCAGGAAGGAATTTTTTCCCCTGCTGTAGCAAATTGGAGCATGCTTTGCTGGGGTTTTTTTGCCTTTCTCTGGATCAATTGTGGGTGAAGGATTGTGTATATGGGATTGTATTTTTATTTTTTTTTTTGGTTGAACAGGATGGACTTGTGTCTTTTTTCAACCTGACTAACTATGTAACTATGTAACAAACCCAGCACATTTGGGGTTCCCATAACAATGAACTGACACCCGCATGCGCCTCGCAAGGGCAGTACATTCACGCTCAGTGCGGGAAACACGCATGGATTGCATCTTTCCCACAGCGCATTCTGGTGTGAACAGGTCCTCAAAGTGGAGTTCCGGTCATAAATATTCTTAAAATTGTCCCCTCCTCCATCCTAACATCTATCTTTACTAGCCAACAGCTGTATACTTGTCTATCTTCAGGCTGCCGCAGTCCAGGCACATGATCCGGCTCAGAAAAGGTGTTCAGAGCCCAGTGTGCATGAAACCAAAAAAGAATTCCATTTAAAAAAAGAAACTCCTTGATACATCATATTATATAGTATAAACAAATTCATTTTACAAGACAATTTTATCAGTATTTTTTTTAATAGTCGCCATGCATTAGTGAGTTCCTTTCCTACAACTTCATTCTTATTATAGAGATGCATCTTTTAATAGCAAATGTGTTTCTAAATACATTCTAAAATATTGTTAGTATCATCAAAAAAATACAGTTTTTTTTTTTGTGGATTTTTTTATGTTAAATTCCAGTCTTTAGAAATTGTAAGACTAGGTTCACATCTATGCATGTGCCATTGATGCGTTTTCAGCTTGTTTTGCTTTTTTTCATGCATGTTTTTGATGCATTTTTAAATTAATTTTGTGTTTTTTGGGAAGTGATGATGTTGCTATGAGGAGGTGTCTGTAGCAACTGCAAATGCACCAAAAATGCACGTACATGCATTTTTAATGCACTTTTGATGCAATTCTATTGAAGTCTATGGAGCCAAAAACGCACCACGCTGCGTGTAAAACAGTCCCTGCACCTTTCCAAAAAATGCATTGCAGGAAACTGGATAAATGTGAATGGGACCCATGGAAAAGAAAGTTAAATGGATTGTAGTGTGTTTATGTGGATCTGCAAATGCACTAAAAACGCATAGATGCAAACCTAGCCTAAATGTCCCTTTTGGAAATTATACATATTTGCCAACCATGTACCATTTTTTCCCCAATGTTGATCTTTGCAAGGTGATTTTAAAAATGGATCCATCTTGCTCATGACAACTCTCCAGAATACATGACCTCTAACTTGTTGTGTTACAGATATAATATCAGCAGGAAAAGACCAACAAAGAAGCTAACCCATGAATATTTCTTCAGTCTTATCTGTGTAGCAACTACTGTATTTGGTTTTGTTATATCTTACAGTAGAAAATGGTATTTGCTCTGTAAAGTTACGCAAGGCTTGGCTTTATTTAGTAATGCATTATACAGTATAGTGCTTAACAGTTCATAGTAACTGTACAATAATCATTAAACTCTTAAAAAATGAAATGTCATTATTTTCTAGGGGTCACTGCATGTTGCACAGCATTATTTGTTCTTTCATTGTATAACCAAAGGTAAGCTGTATTTGCTCCTGAAAATGCTAGTTGCCTGACTCCCTATCCTAAGTATCCTGCCTAACCTGTATAAAAAAAAAGATATGTGTACTTACCCATTTTCAATCCGCTCCAGTCTAAGGACCACGGCTATGGAACGCTCTACCTACTCACATCCGCATGGAAGAAAACCATCAGGCCTTCAGAAAGAAACTCAAGACCTACCTCTTCTAAGAAGCTTGACAACACAGGATGGATCCAGTGCCTTGAGGCAATTCAGTTCGCAACTGCAGCGCTATACAAATCATTCATTCATTCATGATCCTGTGGCTCTGTGTAAGGGAGCACTCAACAACAGGGGTGAATTTCGGGTGCCATAACCCAACCATTGGGGTCCTCCCTCCACTCCCCTGCAGCAGCTGCTCACTGACACACGGAAGCCAGAGCTGTAGCAACACATGATCAGTCCAGAGCAGAATAAAATAGGTAAGTAGATACATCTTTATTTATACAGGTTTGGCAGGATAGGTAGGAGGAGGGGGAGTGAACAGTTTTAAGAATAGTTAAAGAGCTTTTCTTCCACTTTAAGGATGCCATTCATGGCTAGAATTTAAGCCGATTCAGCACGCAGGCTAAGCAAAAGAAATTTGTGCACTTATGGCCAGCTTTACTTAGCTATAAAGGGCTTCCAGTCATGTTGGAACTCCCTGATCAGCCAACTTGTTATGAATCAGCAACTCGGGAAGTAATGAAGTCAAAGGACAGCCAAGGCCCCTTTCTGTTCCAAACAGCAGGGGATCATCTTACAGCATTGCTGTATGGGCAGCCGGGAGTAAATGGACTCCGTTGTCCGTTTACACTCGACTACTCCTGATCCGCTCGGCTTAAACGGAAGAGGACCCGATTGGACCCGGAAGTAGGCGGGTGTAAACAGGACAAAAATTCAATTTACATTTGCCTATCCAGAGGGATGAATGGACCTTCCGATCTAAAAAACTGACATGTGGACCTGATCGGAACACCTGTGGGAAAGGGGCCCTAGTATTTTCAGGAGGGCGTAAATTGGAGCCTGCATACAGTGCCCTGAAAAAGTATCCATACCCCCTGAAATTTTCCACATTTTGACATGTTACAACCAAAAACGTAAATTTATTTTATTGGGATTTTATGTGTTAGACTAAATAATTGTGAAGTGGAAGGAAAATGATAAATGGTTTTCAAATGTTTTTATAAATAAATATGTGAAAAGTTTGGCGTGCATTTGTATTCAGCTCCCCTGAGTCAATACTTTGTAGAACCACCTTTCGCATGCATCTAAACACGAAGTGCATTTGCGGGTGCAAAAGCACCTTGCGATTTCTTGCTCGACCAACCAAGCCTTCAATTTCACCTCATGTGGCCACAAAAAAGAAATATTGTGGCCAGGAATCTTCTTTTCGATTTTCGATTGTATTTTTCACATGATTCTTCCATGATTGATTAGAAATTTGTTTGTTTTTAAAAAAAATTCTAACATGCCAGATCACTCAAATTCAATGACTGCACGAAATTGGCCGTTGCTGCAGCTCACTAATGGTCCGAAATTTAACAAAAACTCTTAATTTCGATTTTTGAAAGAAATTTTGTTGGAATTCGACCCATGTATGGCTGACATTAGTTTGTAAAATCAGATCAATTGGGATCAAGTGACGTTCAGTGTAGTTTAGCTAGCAGGCTCTGCAGGCAGAGTCTCTATTGCCTTCCCCTGGCTTTTAGTAAGTTCCGGAACTTAGTAGGTGGGGGTATGATGATGAAAGCATGTCTATTCAAGGGATCTCTCCACCTTCTGGTTAAGGACAGGCCAGAAGGTGGCGAGATGGCCCTTAAATTTTGTAGAGCCTGGCCATGTGGGGAGAGATTCCAGGATCCAGAGGCCTCGAGGGGACCCCTAATGACCGACATTTGTTCAAGAGACATGCTGGACATCTGACCAGCATCAGATCAACACATGCTGCCAATGGCTGTGAGGCCTGATCAGTGTATTCTGGTAATAGTGTCCCCTTGTCAGAATACAAAGGTACAGCAGGGGAGATCGCTGCACCAACATTGCTTGTGTTGGTACAGCGATCTGTCAGTTTTTTTTATTTTGTTTAACTCCCTGGATTGAATGAAAAATAAACTTGCAGTGTGTACCAGACTTAACTCTTCCTTCAACTCTATGCACTGCAACATGTTGTGACACTGTGGTGACATGCGTTGAGTAGAGAGAAGCCTGGTTGTCCTCCTACTTCCTCTTTGGTGACGGGAGCTATCAAGGAAGAATTAACCCTGCTCATTCCTCAGCATAGGCTCAATGACCTTCTGTTCATTCCTGTGACTACATCTGTCTACATTACAATAAAGACATTTTTTTTGGCCGCGGTGTGCGGCTGCCTATTCCATGTTTCCTTGTTTGTTGAGGTGGCAAGCCAGGCAGCACCTGTGGGGTTACCTTTGGGATATCCTTGGCTCACATGGACCTGTAGGGTTACCTGCTGTGGGATCTCCTCGGCTCACCTTGACCTGTGGGGTTACCTGCTGTGGGATCTACTTGGCTTACCTGGACTTGTGGTGTTACCTAATGTAGGATCTCCTCGGCTCACCTGGACCTGTGCGGCTACCTGCTGTGGTATCTCCTTGGCTCACCTTGACCTGTGGGGTTACCTGCTGTGGGATCTCCTCAGCTCGCCTGGACCTGTGGGGCTACCACCTGTGGGATCGCCTCGGCTCACCTGGACCTTTGGGACTACCTGCTGTGGGATCTCCTCGGCTCACCTGGACTTGTGGGTTTACCTGCTGTGTGATATCCTCAGCTCATCTGGACCTGTGGGGTTACCTGCTGTGGGATCTCCTCGGCTCACCTGGACTTGTGGGGCTACCAGCTGTAGGATCTCCTTGGCTCACCTGGACCTGTGGGGTTACCTGCTTTGGGATCTCCTCAGCTCACCTGGACCTGTGGGGCTACCAGCTGTGGGATCTCCTTGGCTCACCTAGACCTGTGCAACTACCAGCTGCGGGATCTCATCGGCTCACCTGGACCTGTAATGTTACCTGCTGTGGGATCTCCTCGGGTCATCTGTACCTGTGCGGCTACCAGCTGTGGGATCTCCTCGGCTCACCTAGACCTGTGCAGCTACCAGCTGCGGGATCTCCTCGGCTCACCTGGACCTGTGAGGTTACCTGCTGTGGGATCTCCTCGGGTCATCTGGACCTGTGTGGCTACCAGCTGTGGGATCTCCTCGGCTCACCAGGACCTTTGGGACTAACTGCTGTGGGATCTCCTCGGCTCACCTGGACCTGTGGGGCTACCTGCTGTGGGATCTCCTCGGCTCACCTGGACCTGTGGGGCTGCCTGCTGTGGGATCTCCTTGACTCACCTGGACCTGTGGGGCTGCCTGCTGTGGGATCTCCTTGGCTCACCTGGACCTGTGGGGTTACCTTTGGGATATCCTTGGCTCACATGGACTAGTAGGGTTACCTGGTGTGGGATCTCCTCGGCTCACCTGGACCTGTGGGGTTACCTGCTGTGGGATGTCCTTGGCTCATCTGGACCTGTGGGGTTACCTACTGTGGGATCTCCTCGGCTCACCTGGACCTGTGGGGCTACCTGCTGTGGTATCTCCTTGGCTCACAAGGACCTGTGGGGTTACCTGCTGTGGGATCTCCTCTGCTTACCTGGGCCCGTGGGGCTACCTGCTGTGTGATATCCTCAGCTCACCTGGACCTGTGGGGTTACCTACTGTGGGATCTCCTCGGCTCACCTGAACCTGTGGGGCTACCAGCTGTGGGATCTCCTCGGCTCACCTGGACCTCTGAGGTTACCTGCTGTGGGATCTCCTCGGCTTATCTGGACCTGTGGGGCTACCAGCTGTGGGATCTCCTTGGCTCACCTGGACCTGTGGGACTACCTGCTGTGGGATCTCCTCGGCTCACCTGGGCATGTGGGGTTACCTGCTGTGTGATATCCTCAGCTCACCTGGACCTGTGGGGTTACCTGCTGTGGGATCTCCTCGGCTCACTTGGACTTGTGGGGCTACCAGCTGTAGGATCTCCTCGGCTCACCTGGACCTGTGGGGTTACCTGCTGGGGGATCTCCTCGGCTCACCTGGTCTTGTGGGGCTACCAGCTGTGGGATCTCCTCGGCTCACCTAGACCTGTGTGACTACCAGCTGTGGGATCTCCTCGGCTCACCTGGACCTGTGGGACTACCTGCTGTGGGATCTCCTTGGCTCACCTGGACATGTGGGGTTACCTGCTGTGGGATCTCCTCGGCTCACTTGGACTTGTGGGGCTACCAGCTGTAGGATCTCCTCGGCTCACCTGGACCTGTGGGGTTACCTGCTGTGGGATCTCCTCGGTTCACCTGGACTTGTGGGGCTACCAGCTGTGGGATCTCCTCAGCTCACCTAGACCTGGGCGACTACCAGCTGTGGGATCTCCTCGGCTCACCTGGACCTGTGAGGTTACCTGTTGTGGGATCTCCTTGGGTCATCTGGACCTGTGGGGTTACCTGCTGTGGGATCTCCTTGACTCACCTGGACCTGTGGGACTACCTGCTGTGGGATCTCCTCGGCTCACCTGGACCTGTGGGGTTACCTGCTGTGGGATCTCCTTGGCTCACCTGAACCTGTGGGAGTACATGCTGTGGGATCTCCTCGGCTCACCTAGACCTGTGGGTTTACCTACTGTGTGATCTCGGCTCACCTGGACCTGTGGGGTTACCTGCTGTGGGATCTCATCGGCTCACCTGGACCTGTGTGGCTACCTGCTGTGGGATCTCCTCTGCTCACCGTGACCTGTGGGGTTACATTTTCTGGGATCCTCTTGGCTCACCTGGACCTGTGGGGCTACCAGCTGTGGAATCTCCTCGGCTCATCTGGACATGTGGGGTTATCTGCTGTGGGATCTCCTCAGCTCACCTGAACCTGTGGTGTTACCTGCTGTGGGATCTCCTCGGCTCACCTATACCTGCGGGGCTGCCTGCTGTGGGATCTCCTCGGCTCACCTGGGCCTGTGGGGCTACCAGCTATGGGATCTCCTTGGTTCACCTGGACCTGTGGGACTACCTGCTTTGGGATCTGCTCGGCTCACCTGGATCTGTGGGGTTACCTGCTGTGGGATCTCCTTGGGTCACCTGGACCTGTGGGGTTATCTGCTGTGGGATCTCCTTGGCTTACCTGGACCTGTGGGGCTACCAGCTGTGGGATCTTCTCGGCTCACCTGGACCTGTGGGACTACCAGCTGTGGGATCTCCTTGGCTCATCTGGACCTGTGGGGTTACCTGCTGTGTGATCTCCTCTGCTCACCTGGACCTGTGGGGATACCTGCTGTGGGATCTCCTTGGCTCACTTGGACCTGTGGGGCTACCTGCTGTGGGATCTCCTCGGCTCACCTGGACCTGTGGGGCTACCAGCTGTGGGATCTCCTCGGCTCACCTGGACCTCTGAGGTTACCTGCTGTGGGATCTCCTCGGCTTATCTGGACCTGTGGATCTACCAGCTGTGGGATCTCCTTGGCTCACCTGGACCTATGGTGCTACCAGCTGTGGGATCTCCTTGGCTCACCTGGATCTGTGGGCCTACCTGCTGTAGGATCTCCTCGGCTCACTTGGACCTGTGGGGTTACCTGCTGTGGGATCTCCTTGGCTCATCTGGACCTGTGGAGCTACCAGCTGTGGGATCTCCTTGGCTCACCTGGACCTGTGGGGCTACCAGCTATGGGATCTCCTTGGCTCACCTGGATCTGTGGGCCTACCTGCTGTAGGATCTCCTCGGCTCACTTGGACCTGTAGGGTTACCTGCTGTGGGATCTCCTCGGCTCACCTGGACCTGTGGGGCTACCTGCTGTGGGACATCCTCTGCTCACCTGGACCTGTGGGGTTTACTGCAGTGGGATCTCCTCGGTTCACCTGGACCTGTGAGGTTACCTGCTGTGGGATCTCCTCGGCCCACCTGGACCTGTGGGGTTACCTGCTGTGGGATTTCCTCTGCTAATCTGGACCTCTGGGGCTACCTGCTGTGAGAGCTCTTCGGGTCGCCTTCTGACCCCCACAGCTCACTGGACTAAAAAAGGAAAAGCACACGTTCAGCGTCCGCTGCCGCTCTCCCTATTCATGTGCCCCTTTCAGGATGCCGGACACATGAAATACTATGGCGTGGATATGTATTTTGAAGCACGTGATTAGAGCCAGAGGTTCTAATAGGCTTCAAAATAGAGTGGGCTAGGGGTGCAGAGCATTGCGTCCCAATCCCACCCTGTTGTTTGAAATAGCGAATTAATTTTTGCTATTTTCACACTAAGGTTCCTCCCTGCCAATCAGGAGGCATGTCAGTGACAGTCGGGGATGCGCCTGGCTGCATTTGATGGCACAGAAGCTGTATTTGATGGGCACAGTGACTGCATATGATGGGCACAGTGACTGTACTTGCTGGGCACAGTGACTGTAATTGATGGGCACAGTGGCTGCATCTGATGGCACATTGGCTGCATTTGAGGGGGACACAGTGGCTGCATTGGATGGCACAGTGGCTGCATTTGATGGGCACAGTTGCTGTATTTGATGGGCACAGTGGCTGCATTTGCTGGGCACAGTGGCTGCAATTGATGGCACAGTTGCTGCATTTGATAGGCACAGTGTGGCTGCAATTGATGGGTTTTTTAGTCATTTTTGAGAATTTTTCAGTTTGTTTGCGCCTCCCCAAAAATTTTGAGCACCAGCCGCCACTTTTCAGCATTCATCTAGAGAGGAGTGCAGAGGATGCCAAGTTCATGTCTAGTGGTGACTGGTGAGGTGCCTGCTAAAACATAGACAGGCTGTATTTTCATTCCCTCATCTCTATGCACTGTTATGGTATAAACAAGACAGCTAAAAAAAAAAAAAAAAACATTGACTATGTGTTTTTGCATTAAGCCTATGCTGATCTATGTAATAAGTGTAACTCTAGGAAAAGCTTGTTCCTAGTGTGTGACACAGACAGGAAGCTCCTCGGACCTCATTGTATACACTGGGAGTGGGAGAAGAATGGGGTGTACACACAGGACAGGTGGATGGGGGGCGGAAGGTTACAATAGGAGAAGGAAAAGGTGAGCTGTCACACCTGTGCGGGGACCGCCCCCCACACACACAGCTCCGCCCACCCCAGCACATCACTGGGAGCGCCCTGCTATAGTAAGGAGGGGCGGGACGAAATATGTCCGTGTATCTCGGGTACGAAAGGCAGAAGGAGCCGGAGCACGATGTGACAGGAGCGGACACCTTGCTGTAGGTAAGTGACAGGCCGGACTGGGGGAGGTGTCATGTATGAGGACCGAGGTCAGCACAGCACAGAGGAGGACGGGGGTTTCTTGTACTCGGCTCTGGGCTGCCAACATCGAGCGATGTGTTCCAGTAGATGTGAGGAACCTGGAGAGTGCAAAATCTGGTGCAGCTGTGCATGGCAGCCAATCGGCTTCTAACTTCAGCTTGTTCAATTTAACCTGGAAGCTGATTGGTTGCTATACACAGCTGTACCAGATTTTGCAGTCTCCAGTTTTAGTAAATCAGCCCCACGGTGTTTTACCCACCTGCTGACAAATGCGATACTGATTTACTAAAGGAGGTGAGGATCCTTCTAGAGTAAATTGGGTGAATCTTCATACCTTGGATAATTTTGAAGCTTGGTTCTCAAAGGGCTTTAACAGGCAGTGTTAGAGATGAGCCTGGACATCCTTCCAATGCCTTTCTAACCCAAACTTCAATATTTTTTTTATTTTTTTTTTGTACCTTGGGTTGAGTGTCGGAGGGGGGGGAGGGGGGGGGGTCGGTCTCTTACCCTGGGCTGAGCATCGGGGGAGGTGGGTCGGGCTCGTACCCTGGGCTGAGCATCGGGGGAGGTGGGTCGGGCTCGTACCCTGGGCTGAGCGTCGGAGGGGGGGGATGGGTCGGGCTCGTACCCTGGGCTGAGCGTCGGAGGGGGGGGGATGGGTCGGGCTCGTACCCTGGGCTGAGCGTCGGGGGGGGGGGATGGGTCGGGCTCGTACCCTGGGCTGAGCGTCGGAGGGGGGGGGATGGGTCGGGCTCGTACCCTGGGCTGAGCGTCGGAGGGGGGGGGATGGGTCGGGCTCGTACCCTGGGCTGAGCGTCGGAGGGGGGGGGATGGGTCGGGCTCGTACCCTGGGCTGAGCGTCGGAGGGGGGGGGGATGGGTCGGGCTCGTACCCTGGGCTGAGCTTCGAAGGGGGGGGATGGGTCGGGCTCGTACCCTGGGCTGAGCTTCGGAGGGGGGGGGGGGATGGGTCGGGCTCGTACCCTGGGCTGAGCGACGGTGGGGGGTCGGGCTCGTACCCTGGGCTGAGCGACGGTGGGGGGTCGGGCTCGTACCCTGGGCTGAGCGACGGTGGGGGGTCGGGCTCGTACCCTGGGCTGAGCGTCGGGGGGGGGGGGGGGTGCGCGTTTTTGGTCGGGCTCATACCCTGGGTTGAGTGTGGGGGGGGGGAGGGCTCATACCCAGGGTTGAGTCTACTACTTTAAACCTGCTGCCACCTTCATTCTAAGTCTACTAACCTGTAAAGCAAAAATATCTATACTTGCTTATTCTGAGGACACTCTTGTCACGTGATGAGCTCCCTGGAACAGCTGACAATGGTAAGGCAATTGTTGGCAATTTCTCCTCTACTGGCCATTGGAGAGATCATGTGGCTGAACCAGAGTGCCCTCAGCATGGGTAAATATACACATCTTTCTTTTACACAGTGTAGTTAGAATGAGGGTGGGAGCATGTTTAGGTATAGTTAGGATTTGACTGGGCTTCTGCTTTTAAGTGGTTCTACAGGCAGAAGGCTTATTTCCTCTAATACATTCTCTGCATTAGGCTGGGTTCACAATATTGCCACATGCGGCTCACAGCAGGGTTTCGGTGTGTCCCAGTTCACCATTTCAGGTCCGATTTCAGCCTGAAATTTTGGGCTGAATTTGGACCTGAAACAGACCCAAAGATGCACATGACTCCTGTTCAATGTTGCACCGGAGCCGCAGTGAAGATATGTGAACCCGCTCCATAGAGAGCCAGTCACAATCTCCTACCATGCGAATTGGATGCAGTGAGCACAGCCTCAAGGAAATAAACCTTCTGCATGTTCCTGCCACCCTCTTATATTTCTCTGAGCCCGATCTTGATGGACACACAAAGTGGGACTCGGTAAAACAGCACATTTTTGCATGTGCATGCATCCATGTTTATGCATGTGCCTAGAGTTGATACAGAATTATGGCCATTAGAATGCATTAATGTCCGTTTAGGCGCTTTTGAGCATTTTTTAATGTCAAAAGCTCCAAGTTTTAGAGGCAGAAAAAAACACCCCTCAAATGCCTGTACAAGCAGTGTGCATGAGGCCTAAAAATGCTGCATGCTCTATTTTTTTTTTTTTTTTCAGTGCACATCAATGTACTGCATTGGTGTGAACTGAAATAAAAGGGCATAAGGCGAAATGCTTTGTCTATGCGTTGGACAAAGCTGCCAAGTGCATATGTTGTAAATGGGCTCTTAGTAAATCAGCCTTGTTGAAAATGGTGGATGGCACATCTGATAGACTGAAATGATGCAAAAAAAAAATAGAGCTTTTTCCCACGTCTCGTTTAAGAGCAGGGAGGAATAGAACATTTTGAAGTTTTTGTTTTTTTTTTTCACCTTGGTATCGTATTTTAAGCTAGGTTTGGACCTCTACATGAAGAAAAGGTTCAGTATAATAAAGGTGATCCATGCTGGGAGGGGTTCTTTGGCAGGCAAAGGCCATGTGCCTACATGCTCCAGAGATGGAAATGCAGGCCATGGCCACCATTAATGGAACCTGTATTTCTCAAATGTGTATTTTAGGCAACAAATGATTTCTATGTCTGACTAAAGCCAAACTTGTTTTGTTCTTGAATGGAATGAGGAAAGGAAATCTCAATGTTTTCAAAACTAAGAGAAAAACATATTTGGAACTCTCCTTTGGGTGTAGATAAACAACTGATTCACACACCATGGATTGTTCAACGCAAGGGCTGTGCCACATGGGTGATTATGCTGCTGTTGACACTTTACCAAAAGTGGAATCCCCAAGGAGAGGTTTTCGCTTATCTTAAACAATTGGCTGCCTAAATGGCCTGGAATGCTACCCTCTTGCTAATGTGGGAACCGTAATGGAGCTGGTCTGGCTAGCGAGGGTGTGAACCCCCCCCCCAATAGTCAATGTTAATGCTCTGTTAATAATCTTGTGGCTAGCGAGTTGTTGCCAGCAATTGGGTTGCTTGTGTCATATGAGCTGTAGGCTTGCTACCGATGAGATGTTGCCCATCCTTTTTTTTTTGGGACCCAATCCTTTCGCCTGATGGACAGAAGGGACATACAGCCAGGTAGTGGGCGAGAAGAGGAAAAGATCACACTTGTTTCATGGCAGGTATTTGATGATAAATATTTCTAATGTAGAAGGTGGTGGTTGTTACCCTTTAGATATCCATACGTTGGTCAATGAGCTTTTCATGAAGCTGTGAAAAGGATGGGATCAGGCTGCCTATGGCCTCAATGCAGATCTGTAATCAAGTTCTTGTATTTGGTGTTTTTGTTCACCCAAAGCTCTGTCAGGACCTTTTTAAACAAAAAAAAAAAAAAGTCAGACAACCCAGCCTGAGGTGAGCATGAGCTAGGCAAGCTTAATGGTGGTTGGTGTTCCAAGGACTTCTAAGAATCATTTGGTAGTCCGCATAGTCTTCAGTGGACTAACACTTTAAAGAACAAGTGAGTTTTACAGATTCCTGTATTTTGTCCATAGGTGTACTGTCAGTGTCTTCATCCCCATTCCAAGAATGATGGTTCCACCAGCGCTTGGATTTTGAAACTTCTATAATATAAGCGTAAAAAGATGGTATGCATACACATGGCAACTTTTTCAATTTTTCAGCCAACTTTCACCAAATCAAAATGGTTTTTCAGCTCTTTACCGCCACCCTTTGGTCAACTTCTGTATTGTTGTCTGATCTTTTGCATTGGTTCTGAGCATGTGTGTTTGTACTTTGGACTAAAGTCCTATGGACTTGTGTACATAAGATAGGCTTTTGCACCATAGGACTTTTGTTGGCGGAAAGTTTGTCTGTTTGCACAGCCAACATTTGTCCGATGAAAACCAAAAAAGTTTGACCGATGGAGCGTACACACGGTCGGATGTTGCCTTAAAACAGGTAATTTGCATGTTTGTTGTCAAAAAGTCAGATCGTGTGTATGGGCCTTTAATCTACTAATAAAAGGTATTTCCCAAGGAGTCTTTCAGGACAGCACCTGAGATCGTGACTCCTCCCATCGGAAACCAGGAAACTCCTCCTTTCTCCAAATCTTTTAAGGGAAGCTCCTGCCTACCATCCATCAGTTTGTGTGTTTCCTCTGGCCCAGAGGGAACATCCGTGGGGGGGGGGGAGCCATGGTCTCTCAGGTGCTCCTGGGGGGGGGGGGGGGGGGGGAAGGAGTTCCTCAACCCAGGCTTTGGCAGCGGTATGTTCTGGCTCCTCTTCCCCTTTGGTGCTTGGGGAGAGCCACAGTGGGATCCGGCCGCCCCCCCTCTGCTCCGGCCAAGTGTCGGCTGCGCGTGCAGCACTGCCATTTTGCAGTGGCTGAGAAGAGTCTTGGCCGTGCTGGAAGTGACATCAGTTAAGGGCGGGTCGGCGTCATTTCCGGCGGCCAGACGCAGGAGGAGGAGGCAAGGTTGATGCTGACAACTATTTACGGTGCAGTGGCACTATGGGAGTCCAGGAAGCGGAGCGTAAAGTCACGAGTGAGGCGCTGCACACCTGCGATGGAGGACATGGCGGGCTCTGCAATGGAGGGGACAGGCACAGGTGCCTGCAAGGCCCAGGTAGGAGACAACTTAAATTTGCCCATTCCTTTACTTGGGGTTTTCAGTTGTCTCCACCCCCTTCCTCTTTTTTTTTTCCCCCTGGTGTCGGTGGTCTGTCTGGGCACTTTAGGTTGTTTCTATCCTTTCTTAAAGTGCACTTTGGGGTGGTCCACAGGTGGAGACTGGGTCTCAGCAAAGGCCTCCTAGTTTGTGTGTGTGGTGTTTTTTTGTTTTTTTTTTTTTTTTGTTTCTTTTCTTAGGCCAAAAGCTCTGATTCAGGCAAAAGGAAATGCCCCTCATGCAAAACCAAAATGGGGGAGAATTGGAAGAAAGCCTTATACAGCACCTGCATTGTTTCCTTAGTTAAAGAGGAATTGGCTTCCGTTTGTGATGACTTGGTTGCCTCAGTCAAAAAGGAGCTGTATGCCAGGATTCAGTCATTCCGTGATTCATTTACTAATCTGACGGCTAGTCAGCTCTCCACATCCGAGTCTTCCCAGGTTTCTCTTTCTGTCCCAGAGAACCTTTCGGAAGACCCTTCTACCAGGCAATCCCCTGCTTCCATTGAGGGTTCAAAAGAGGAGATGGGTAAGGGGGTGGTAGCCCTGTCTAAATTTAAATTGTCCCTGGGAGAAGTTTATGGGCTTCTTAGAGCCATACATATGTTACCCTTGGCCTAAGTGAAGAAAAAAAGGAACTAACATGGCACGACCGCATGTATACAGGTCTAGGTGATCCTAAGGATCTGACTTTTCCAGTTCATTCTGTCATTTCAGACTTAAGGAAGAAAAGCAGGTCAGGAACCAGAGAAAAAAAACTCTTAAAAGCCCACAAGAGATGTTTTCTGTTTGTGGAAGACCCCTCTGCGGTATGGAACAAGGTCCCCAGGCTGGATGCTGCCTTCTCCCAGTTCTCTAGATCCACCAACCTGGCCTTTTGAAGACATGGGGGTCCTAAGGGATCCAATGGATAAGCGTATAGATCTTTTGCTCAAGAGATCTTGGCAATCGGTCATGAGCAATTTAAAGCTAGCTATGGCCACGAAATGTGCAGCCAGGAACCTGGAGTATTGGGTTAACCAGCTAAAAGCTCATACAGTAGCGGATTCACCCAAACAGGAAATTTTGGATTCTTTTTCTATCTTGTCCTCTGTGGTAGCCTATATAGCGTATGCTTCAGCCGAAGCAATTAGAATGTCGGCTAGATCAGCAGCCCTAACAAATTCGGCAAGAAGAGCATTATGGCTGAAGACTTGGCCAGGTGATGCAGCATCAAAGAGCAAGCTCTGTGGGATTCCTTTTTCGGGGGGACCTTCTCTTTGGCCCTGATCTAGATACCATTCTAGACAGGACTGCCAATTAGAAAGAAGTCCTTCCCGGTAAAGAAGAAGCAACCCCCAAAGCGCTTTTTTTTTTTTTTTCAACCTCCAAAAAGTTCAGGAGCAGGACGACTAGTCCCAGGGGAGGAGGAAGAATTGGTCTGCACAAAAAGCTAAAGGCAAAGGTGGAATCCTTTTCCATCCTCCTACACAAGCTGAAAAATCCCAATGACTCCACCCTGCGGGTAGGCGGAAGGCTGCAAAATTTCCTTCCACAGTGGTCAGCCATAACATCAAATCAATTTATACTGACCACTCTTTCTCTGGGCTTTGCAATACAGTGTTAGGTTCAACTTTTAAACAAGTTGCTTAAGTTTATATTGCTTTGCCAAATTATTGCTTCTATAAGAATAATGACACGGAGTCAGGTATGTCTGTATCACAGTTCTGAGCATCCCCAAAAGGACTGCTCCCTTTACTTCTTTTATAGGCAGTTCCAAAAGCAGTAATCTTATCGGCATTACCAAATGAGGTTAAGGTACAAAGAGTTTCTCATCAGCGAACATGTAATGATTATTCAGCAGTTCCAAATTCCATCTAGATACAGATTGATAGAACAATTGATACGTACATAGGTAAGAAAGGAGCACAAACAATTTAAATAGAACAATTGATACGTACACAGGTAAGAAAAAACAGAAACAATTAAAGTGGAACTCTAAGTCATTATTTCAACCCTATCAATTTCCCCCTTTGATATCATCCTCTCCTTCCCCCTGGGTCCTCATGAATAAGTTCTAGTCAGTTTTTCCCCAGAGTCCTTTCCCTGACCGCGAGTTGTCAGAGGGGTAGAACCCATCCCCCTAGGTATTACCAACATCTTAAAATTCAAGAAGAGGAGTTTTATAGGAGTAGGGTGATGTCAATACACACTTATCAGTATACCCTGTCTATTCTCCTAATTTTCCTATTTATTTTCCTGTATACACATATATTCGTGATTGTAAGTGATATTAATATTAGAATAATAATTACCATTGGACTTAACAACCAGTGAAAGATATTGGTTGCTGTAGAAGACATTCCACTAAATATATCCCACCAATGTGGTGCAGTATCCTGTTGTATCTGTGAGGAAAGATGTACTAGTCTACCTTTGTCAATAATAATTTGCTACTTTAGGATCATCTATAGCCCATTCGAAAGTTGTTGTTTCCTCTACTTCAAGTACATTAATACCAGGAGTCCATGCATATATTTGTAAAACAACAATCTTCAACAAAAAATCTGTAAGTAGATATTTCATCATGTTGTTTTCTCGGGTTGTTTCTTGCAATGTGATGCGTGTATCCAGGTAGGTTTTCCTTCCAGCTTTACTGAGGTGGCTGTGGTCAAGAGTACTTGGTAAGGACCTTCAAACCTGGGTTCCAATGTCTTTCTGGTGTGTTTCTTCACATATACATAATCCCCTGGTAGCAGAGTATGTGTACCTGTTATTGAATTAGGGTCTGGAAGAGAAGAATACACACTTTTGTGGATCTTAGTTAGACGTTGTTGTAATTGTATCACATATGCAGTCAAACTATCACATTGCAATTGCATACTCTGTGGAAAGTATAAACCCAATCTAGGTGCATTCCCAAAAAGTATCTCATATGGGGATAATCCTGTCTTTCCTGTTGGAGTGTACCTTATAGAGAACAAAGCCAAAGGCAGGCATTCTGGCCAAGGCTTGTTTAACTCTTGCATGGCTTTTTGTATTTTTAACTTTATTGTCCCATTTACTCTCTCCACTGATCCTGAACTCTGTGGGTGGTAAGGGGTGTGAAAACTTTGTTGAACCCCTAACATGGTCATCACATTCTGCATGATTTCTCCTGTAAAGTGTGTCCCCCTATCTGATTCTATGGTTTCAGGAAGACCAAACCTAGGTATTAACTCAGTGATCAGTTTCTTAGCTGTGGCTTTAGCTGTAGCCGATTTTACTGGATAACTTTCGGGCCAACCTGAGAATAAATCGATACACACGAGGACAAATTCAAAAGGGCCGCTCTTAGGCATTTGTATGTAATCAATTTGCAGTCTCTGGAAGGGGTATTGGGCCCGGACCTGGTGTTTTCGTGGGGTTTTTACTCTCTGTCCTGGGTTATTCAGGAGACAGATTTGGCAGGCTGCACAGTAGTTTCTTGCAGTGCTACTGAATCCAGGGGCGAGCCATCCTTGGTTCACAATCCTATACATGGAATTGGAACTGACGTGTGTGGGTAGGTGAACTGCCGCTGCAATTTCTGGGTACAGAGAGGCAGGCAGGCATATTTTGCCTCCTTCCCTCCATACATTGTCAAGGTCTGGTGCTGCTCCCATCCTGACCCACTTATCTTTCTCGCTCTCCCCTGCTTGCTCCTGTAATTTACTCAGCTGCTGCCATGTTGGTTCTGGGATACTCACCTCTACCGCTGCTAAGGTCTCAGGGCTTCCTTCCCCTAGAGCTGCCTGTTTTGCAGTCAAATCTGCAAATGCATTTCCTTTTGCCTCAATTGTTTTTGCGCTCGTGTGTGCCGCTATCTTCATAATGGCTACTCGTTTAACCTTTTGAAGATTGTTCAGGACTCTCTTAATCCCTTCTCCATGTTTTACAGGTGTACCTGCTGCTGTCAGATAACCTCTAGCCCTCCATATGTGGCCATAATCGTGCGCTACACCATAAGCGTAGGCAGAGTCAGTGTAAATATTCCCTTCTCGTTCTTTTAAGTATTCTAGGGCTTGTTCTAAAGCTTTTAATTCTGCTTCCTGTGCTGACATGTGGGCTGGTAAGGCCTGTGCTTCAATCACCTGCGTATCAGTCACTACAGCATACCCTGTGTGATATTTACCCTTGTCATCAGCAAACCTACTACCATCTATATACAAGGTGTGCTCAGCATTTAAAATCGGTGTATCTGTAACATGTGGGAATCCCATTGTCTCCTGTTCCATGAGCTGAAAACAATCGTGCTGATCTACTTCTTTAAACAAAAGAGTGTCAGTGTCCTCATTTCTTTTCTCACTAGTACTATTAGTACTATCATTCCCCCTTGCCAAATCTGGTGACTGAAGAGGCAAAAAGGTGGCCAAATTTAAGGTTGTACAGCGCTGAAAAGTAACATTTGGAGGTAAGAGTAAAGTACACTGTAATCTTAATTGCCTAGCCATTGAAATGTGTTTGGGCTGTACCTGAGACAAGATTGCATGTATGTCATGTGTGGTATGCACTACGACTGGATTGTCTAGAACAATCTCTGATGACTTATCTATGATAATTGACACTGCAGCTACCGCCCGTACACAAGACGGTGAACCTCTAGATACTGGATCTAATGCTGCTGAAAAGTAAGCGACTGGTCTTTGTTTTACATGTGCCTGTGTCAGAACACCTGTGGCGTGTCCAGTGATCTCAGCAATGTACAGATTAAATATCTTGGTGTAATCTGGTATACCAATAGCCGGGGCAGAAATCAACAACTTTTTCAAAGTGATAAACGACTCATAAGCTACTTCTGTAAGCACATACGGTACAATTTTCAAACAATCGTATAATGGCTGCATCAAAGCGCTAGCATGTGGTATCCACTGTCTACAATATGACACGATACCTAAAAACATACGCAATTGTTTGAAATTCCGTGGGGGTAACATTCCCTTTATCACTTGAACCCTCTCCTCAGTGAGATGTCTCGTACCCTGTGATATACAATGTCCCAAAAAGATAACTTTTTCCTGACACACTTGCAACTTTTTCTTATTAACCTTGCAACCTTTTTCTGCCAAAAATCGCAACAAATTAAGGGTGGTGTGCAGGCTTTCAGTCTCTCACTTATCTGTGGAATTAATCCTTCCATAAACTGTCTATTGAAGGCTCAGATCGTGACTGGCAGCTCTAAATCCATTCCCTCATCTGCCATCATACTTTCAATAGATAAGTAAAAGTCTGATACAGTCTGTCCTGGCATTTGTTTCATGGGTGATATTGACCCCCCCTCTTGTTGTTTTGCCTGACAAAAAGCTTCTAATCTAGCAATAAAAGGGGCCCTTGAGTCTATGTGTCTGACGTGTGTCCTGTCTCTAAATTGCCATCCCCCTCAGCTTGGTCTGCAGGTCGGTCATAAACTGGTTAAACAGGGTCAGAGTCATTTTATGTCTGCATAAATCCTCCCCATCCTGCCAGGTCGCTTCATGTGTATTCATTAACTGTGTCACAAATCTACAAAAAGCAGCTGGCTTTGCTACCGGGTCTGGGGTGCTCTGTATTAATGCCATAAGGGTGTCTGCCGACCATGGTGCCCAAGTCCTTATTTGCATTCTACGAGTGACAGTAGGCGGGGCATTTGGATGGGCTGCTTGTCCAAATTCTGGATTGTTTACCTGAACAATGCGTGTATCAGTGCGTACGGGAGCTACAGTTTCTGGATGAGGTTTTTGTGCCCCACAATGCACACATTCTACTGCCCATTCTGGGTTTTGTGCTCCACAATCCTGACAAACCCATCCTCTCCCCTCAAGTACCGGATATATCTTGTGTGGTTTGCGTTCTACGTCGGTGTATGGGGGTGGGATGGCTGAGCTGGGAGCCTCGACATTTTTTGTTCTTCTATCTTTCATATCCCAACCATCACAATCTGGATTATACTTCCACCCCTCTTCTTTCGCTCTATTTGAGACCTTAATTAAGCATTGAACCTGACGCATCCATTGCTTCTCTAACACCTCTCCTTGTCTGTCCCTTTTTATTTCACTCCATACATCCGGGTCTAAGCCCGCTGCTCCTTTCACCTTAAATTTACGAAGGACATCCTTTAAGTCCTGTGCTTCGGTTTTCCCATAAATGTTCTTAATTATCTGTGGCACCGTATAGTGCGCCACAATTCCCTGACGGGGTTTTGTGTTCCTCTGGCCCATTCTAACAGTCCTGCCTAGGTAGCGTGTGGGACACTTAGGCTCTGTTTCCACTAGTGCGACTTTTCATGCGACTTGGGACTGAAAAGTCGCATGACAAATTGTTTCCTATGATTTCCAATGAGTACCGTTCATATCTGTGCGACTTCAAGTCGCAGCGACTTCAAAGTAGTCCCTGCACTACTTTGGTCCCACTTTGATGCGACTTGAGGTCTATAGATACAGGCATTGCTTCAAATCGCGGTAAAAAGTCGCGGTAAAATCGCGGTAAAAAATCGCGGCAAAATCGCGCGACTTTGGGGACGCACTAGTGGAAACCTAGCCTAAGTGTACAATATAATGCGGCTACAACATATACAAGAATGAATAATTACTTTATATGCTAGCCCAATAGCAAACCAGCTAAGTTACACTAGTTCCTCGTTGCCTTCCTCCTAGGGTGCTAGAATTCTAGAAACCTCTCCGGAATGAGATTTCTGAAACCGAATTACTTTATATGCTAGCCCAATAATAAATAATTACTTTATATGCTAGCCCAATAACAAACCAGAATGCGGCTACAACATATACAAAAATGCGGCTACAACATATACAAGCATTCCTTTAAGTGGCCAGGTATCCGACTAGATCTCGGGACTTTGTTGAGACCTTATTCCCTCCCCGTATCTGGGAATCCCTCTCATACACTCTTATCCCTGCTTTATGGAGCAGACAGGGCTTATACTCTCAACCTGTCTATGGTTTATGAGTTAGATGTGAGGTTAAGCATAAGCGTCAGACCCCCAAGCTCACAAGCCCTCAGGTTCCCAATCGTGTGAGGTAAGGCGCATTCCGTTGCTTAGTTCGGCAATCCCCTTCTAACTCATACCATCCTTGACAAGGCTCATTCACTTTCTCAACAAGACAGACAAGACAGACAAGACAGACAAAACAAACAAATAATTCCAGCAATATAAACTAAAATATCCAGTAATTCTAGACTCACCACTACAGAGGCTGGTGTTTTAAAACCAGGAGAACCGTAACTGACAGAACGGATAGGCACAAATCAGGGGAGCACAGAATATAAGAAAAATAAAGCTTTTTCTTACCTGCGCAGGTTTTTTTTTTTGATCTGTGGTTCCCGGAATGCCTGTCTTTTTGTTCCGTCAGCCGCGTTCCTCCACCTCTTGTAGTATCATCGGTGAGTCCCTGTTTCGGGCGCCAAAATGTTAGGTTCAACTTTTAAACAAGTTGCTTAAGTTTATATTGCTTTGCCAAATTATTGCTTCTATAAGAATAATGACACGGAGTCAGGTATGTCTGTATCACAGTTCTGAGCATCCCCAAAAGGACTGCTCCCTTTACTTCTTTTATAGGCAGTTCCAAAAGCAGTAATCTTATCGGCATTACCAAATGAGGTTAAGGTACAAAGAGTTTCTCATCAGCGAACATGTAATGATTATTCAGCAGTTCCAAATTCCATCTAGATACAGATTGATAGAACAATTGATACGTACACAGGTAAGAAAGGAGCACAAACAATTTAAATAGAACAATTGATACGTACACAGGTAAGAAAAAACAGAAACAATTAAAGTGGAACTCTAAGTCATTATTTCAACCCTATCAACAGTTTACGGAATTCCCCCCCAAGAAGATTTCTTGTGACAAATACCCCAAAGAATCAAGTAAAAGCCCTGGCCATGAAGTCCTAATTAAAGGAACTGATGCAGCAGGGCGTAGTGATTCAAGTGCCACCAGAAGAGTGGCAACAGGGATTTTATTCTCACGTTTTTTTGGTAAGGAAGCCAACCGGAAAATTGGGATTGATCCTCAATCTAAAACCTCTGAACAAATCTGTCATGTACAGAAGGTTCAGGATGGACTTGTGTGTTTTTTTTTTTTTTTTTTTTTTTTTTTTTTTCCCATTTAGAAATCTGCTGACCCCAGAATGTTACATGGTGTCAATAGATTACCTGCATATCCCAATCTCGCCTCAGTCCCAAAAGTATCTCAGGTTGGCGGTAAAGATAGAAGGCGTGATTTATCATCTGCAATTCAGGACCTTGCCGTTTGGACTGTCATCCTCACCTCGGATCTTTACCAAGGTGATGGCGGAAGCCCTAGCTCCGCTTTGTCTTCAAGGAATCGCAGTGATTCCCTATTTGGACGACCTACTATTCGTCGCCCCCTCAAAGGAAAGGTTGCAGGACAACTTGGGCAAAGCACGTGACCATCTGGAATCTCTAGGATGGATCCTAAGCCCCCAGAAATCCTCCCTAAACCTGTCACCGAAAGTTTGCTTTCTGGGCTACCTAATCAATTCAGTGGAACAGAAGATTTTTCTTTCTCCAAGAGAAAAGGGACAAGGTTCAGTGCATGGTGTCGATGCTGCAGACCAACCAGCCTATAACGATAAAGCAAGTTATGTTGGCATTAGGGGTACTGACCTCAACAATGCTGGCTATTCAGTGGGCAAGACTGCATTTCAGGTGTCTATAAACTTTTCTCCTGAGGTCATGGGATTACAGCTTAAGATCCCTGGACATGCAGGTGAAGATTCCAACTCGGGTGAAGAGGTCACTTTGGTGGTGGAGGAGTCAGGAGATCCTTTTAAGGGGTCTAGATTGGGCCTTTCCAATCGAAAGAAGACTGACCAGATGCCAGCACTTGGGGATGGGGGGGGGGCTCACCTAGAGGAAAGCTTCGCCCAAGGAAGTTGGTCCAAGAAGGAGGCGACAAGGTCCTCAAATTGGAGAGAGCTGAAGGCGATCGCCTTATCTCTATTATTATTTGTGCAGGATCTCCAGTCTCGCCATGTTCAAGTGTTGACGGGCAATGCCACGGCCGTGGCTTATCTAAACGGACAGGGGGAACAAGGAGCAGGTCCTTACAAGCACTGGCAATGGAAATCCTGCTGTGGGCAGAGAGGCACTTGCTATCCCTGTCAGCAATCCACCTATAAAGGGAACCCTAAACGGAGTGGTGGATTTCCTGAGCAGGCACCCCATTCAGGAGACAGTGGTCTTTGAATCCGGAGGTCTTCGCCAACAATTGCCAGTATGTGGGTCCAGCCAGAGGTGGACCCGTTTGCCTCAAAAGGGAATGCACAGGTTCCTCAATTCTTTTCCTTTTAAACAATCTCGAAGGGTCACTAGGGACAGACACTCTGGCGTATCCATGGAGATTTCACCTTTGCTACCCCCCCCCCGTTATTGGTTCTTCCTTAGTATTAAGGAAGAACCAACAGTTAACCCCGCTAGTATTAAGGAAGAACCAATGGGAGAAGGTACCAGTCATCCTAATTACTCCATTTTGGCCGAAAAGGGCCTGGTTCTCAAGCGTTCTAGGAATGGTGACCAAGCCTTGCTGGCATCTACCTCTCAGGCAGGATCTGCTAATCCAAGGTCCAGTAAATCATCCAGAAGTAGCCAGCCTGTCTCTCGTGGCCTGGTATCTGAAGAGCAGCTCCTAAAAAGCAAGGGGTTTTCAGACCGTTTAGTTACCCTTTTCCTGCTTGATAGTATAGATGGCTCAACATTACTAAGGTCTATAATTCATGGTGCGATTCATCTGCCCAAGACCCAGGGAGCCTTGTTTCCATCTTGGAGTTTTTGCAAGATGGAGCAGATAAGGGACTAGCAGTTTGTACCTTGAAAGTACAGGTTTCTGCACTAGCAATGTTCTTAGAAGGGGAAAAAAAATTAAAAATCTGTTGCCTCGGAACCACTGGTAGTCTATATAATAATATAATGAGCTCTTACAAGATCTAAACCAGTACCGGTCAAAGGTTTCCCTAAATGGGATCTGTCAGTAGTCCTACAAATCCCTAGCAAAGAGTCCATTTGAGCCTCTGGAAGAAGCATCTCTCAGATGTCTCACTCTTAAAGCTGTGTTTCTGATCGCTATTACTTCAGCACGCAGGATCGGTGAGCTACACGCTCTGTCAATTAAGGAACCTTACCTTCTTACATTATAGGCTGGACCTCACATCTGCCAGCTACCAGGCATTTGTCAGGAAGGTCCTGCAGGCTGTTGTCCCGCCCTAAGGGGGTAAGTCTCTGTTATCCTCTCAGGTGCTGTCCTGAAAGATGCCTTGGGAAAATTTCAAGTTGGACTTGCCAGTAACTTGTTTTCCAGAAGTCTTTCAGGACAGCACCTGAGAGATTGTGACTCCTCCCATTAAACCAGGAAACTCCTCCTTCCTCTAAATCTTTTAAAGGGAGGCACCTCCCTACCATCCATCAGTTGTAGAAGAGAAGCTCCGGCTGGAACACATGCTGTGACTAAACATATGTGCTTATGTGTTGGGGCCGGAGGTTTCCTTTTAGTACAAAGTACAAGACTTGCCTACAAATGGAGCCCTCCAGTGCTGGGTTGTCACGACTCCCCCGATCCCTGGCTGCTTCCATGTTAACCCGGTCTTCTTTCTGGGTTCCGAATCTTCTGCCACTTGATTGGCCGGTCTGTGGTGACATCGCTTACACGCATGCGCAGGGGAGTCCCAGGGAGAAATAACTTATGACAATTTTTATGGAGAAAAAAATCTTAATTTTTGCAAAGAATTGTGGGGAAAAAAATGACAACTTCAAAAAACTCATGCCTGCTTTCACACATAATGTCTGTTTTTGACAGACTCCATTTGCTAAGCAGGGATTGCTCTGTTGGGTTTCCATCCATCTCAGTTTAGCGGAGCAGATGTCAGCGGACATGTCACCGCTGACGTCCGTCGCTCCATAGAACTGTATGGAGCATCCATTCAGGTCTGCCAAAAAAAAAAAAAAAAAACTGGCAGGCGGACCTGAACGGTCCACATGTGTGAAAGGGGCGTAACTATATATCTTGGACTGTCTCTACTTTCCTGGCTTGTTGGCTACTTTCACACTGAAGCGTTGCTGGCGGTAAAGTGGCGCTATATTTAGCGGCGCTTTACTGTCGTTTTAGCAGCCCTATTCGGCCGCTAGTGGGGCAGTTTTAACCCCCGCTAGTGGCCAAAAAAGGGTTAAGCCCGCCCGCAAGGCGCGCTTTGCAGCAGCGCTTTGTAGGCGGGTTTGGAGCGCTGCCCCATTGTTTTCAATGGGAAGGGGCGTTTTAGGAGCGGTAAATACACCGCTCCTACAGCACTTCAAAGATGCGGCTTGAGATTTTCTGTTAAAAAAAAAAAAAAAAAAAAAAAAAATGCGGCTTGAGGACTTTTTAGACTGCCCTGCAAGCGCACCGCTCCAGTGTGAAAGCCCTCTGGGCTTTCACATTGGAGTGCATTGAGCGGCTCTTTCAGGGGGCTTTACAGGCGCTATTTTTAGCACTTTAGCGCCTGCAAAGCGCCTCAGTGTGAAAGGGGCCTTAGGGTCTCAAGAAATGGGTTAGGCCGTCAGTACATCAGGTGTGATCAATTTTCAAAGATTGGCACCATAGCTTGTAGACTCTATAACTTTCACAAAGACCAAATAATATACACTTATTTGGGTTATTTTTAACAAAGATATGTAGCAGTATACATTTTGGCCAAAATTTATGAAGAAAAACAACAAACTTGCTAAATTTTATAACAGAAATGAAAACTTCTTTTATTTTTATTTTTTTTTTTTTTTTTCATTTATAATACAAAAACTAAAAAAAAACCGTGATTAAATACCATCAAAAGGAAAGCTCTATTTGTGTGGACAAAAATGTCACATGGATACAGTGTTGCATGACTGAGTAATTGTCATTCAGAATGTGAGAGCACTGAAAGCTGAAAATTTGGTCTGGTTAGGCAGGGGGTTTAAGTGGCCAGTGGGCAAATTAAAAAAAAAACAAAAAAAAAAAAAATAATTTTAACCAAAACCGTATTGCATGCATACAGTCACTAGATCCACACAGTCATATACTGTACAGTCTTACTCATACGTGCACACAATCACATACTGTACAGTCTTACTCATACATGCACACAGTCACCTTTTCAGGAAATCGTGCATTAGGAACACAATTGAGGGGACATTCATCCCTTGAAGATACCTAGTTTTATCGCTATCTTATTCATGAGCATTATAATTGAGACCGTTGTCTCATTTTTACATAAAAAGCCATAACTGGCATGACTTTAATTTTATCATTTTAATAAAAATTAGACCACTGTTTCAGTTACAATACTACTAAATGAGACCGTTTTTATCGCTAGGGGTTTTCCTTGAAATGGCTTTACCAGGATGAAAAATATGAAGGGTTGATGATATATTTTTTAGGCAAACTTTTATGATTGTCTGGGGCTTTTAAAACTAACTTTAAAAATCGGTGCTGGTCACGCTAAAAGGTCTCTCCCCTTCCTGCTAGTTCCCGGGTGCGGTACCAGTACTTTAGGTATGGGGCATTGTTGGCTTCCTTATGAAAATGCTATGTACCCGTCTGTGTCTGACTTGAAGACCCTGTCTCCAGACCTTTATTTCAACAAACTATATGTACCTGTAAAAGCTTCCTTTGTGTAGCCGTCCAAAATGCCTGATGCTGGGTGCAGCCATTATGAATGTGATGTCGTAAGCTAGTGCCACCTCAAAGTCCTCTAGTGCCAAGGGTGAAGATGCCAAACTGCATCCATCCTGTCTCTGGTATATTATGCATGAGTGTCTCTTTTTAGGACAAAAAATTAAAACCACACACACCTTGTTTCATTTGTTAATCACCATGCTAATTACTTTTATATAAAAAAAAAAAAAAAAAAAAAAACCTTGCTGTTTTGATGACCTGCCTTAGTTTAGACCCTGTGTCCTCATCACTGGCTCTTGTGCAGGCAGATGTAACAATGTGCAACACATGTAGTATGTGGTGGTACATTCAGAGTCATGTAAGCTTGATGTTGATCAGTAACGGACTACAACCACAGCTCACTCTTTGTCCTGTCTCACCCTTAATGTTCACTAGCAGCTGCCCTGGCCTCCTGCCTCTTCCCTCCACCCTGTGCTCTTCCTCCTGTTGGCCTCTTCTTTCCAGTGTCCAAGGCTCCCCTGCTATCAAGATGTCCATGGTCAAAAGTCCTCATGATATCTAAATGCCACATCCATCATTTCATTGGTTGCTTGTTTTCTACCAATTGCTAATTCAGCAGAAAGGCAAATTCTGGGATGCTGGGTGTTTGTGCTATTGAGTTGAATGAATTGGGGAAATCAATATATGGGTCTCTGCATCAAGTCGGGTCATCAACCCCCAGGATGCGGCCCACTACCAGGCTGTGGCCTGGCTGCAGCCAGGCCACGAAGGCTGCACTGTCTGACGTACGGAGCTAGCAGAGAGATGGCACCATCTCTCAATGGCTGCATGACCGCTGTTCCGCCCTCACAGCGGGGCCGCTACACTATTAGAGATGAGGCAAGCGAGCAAAGAGATGAGATCATCTCTCGCCTGCATCACCACTCTTCTGCGCTCACATCAGGGCTGCTATACTACTGAAGGTGAGGTGGAGCAGAGAGATGAGATCTCTCACCGCCTGCCCCCTATCACTGCTCTTCCGCCCACACAGCATGGCAGAACACCTCTACACTGCTGGAGGTGAGGCAGTGGAGCAGAGAGATGAGATCATCTCTTACCACCTGCCCCCCGATCACCGCTGTTCTCCCTCATTACCCAATACTCCAGGCTTGCCTTTGAACTAATGCGCACGCCTGTGCTGCCACCACTGCAGTGACAAGCCACATCTGATGGCAGGTGACAAGCCACATCTGGTGGTAGGCAAGGGACAAAACGCATCTGGTGGTAGGCATCTGGTGGCAAGGGACAAAACGCATCTGGTGGCAGGCGACGTGGCAAGGGACAAAACGTATCTGGTGGCACATTCTGCATTATGGGGAGTTGAACTATTTTATCCTATATTACAATGTAATAATAGAAATCATGCGCTTCAATCATCTTGACACCATATTGATAAGGAGATTTTTATACCTACCTCACTTATATGGAGTGATTAAACCTTTTCCTATATAAGAATTAAAAACGAACGATAACAGTGCGAAAAGATAAACAATTACATTTATTTATACAGAAAAGGAACGTTAGAGACCAAATACAAGGTGGAGGATACAACCGTAAAACAGGGACCAATGATACAAAATATTGCTATAATGGTCATACACATGCTAGCTAGAGATTAATAATATATTAAGGCAAAATCCTACAGTAGAAAAGATTACAGAAAAGAAAAGAGACAGAAGATAATGGAGATACATTGTATAGAGAAGTCTTACGTAACCATCCTTCATCTAGACCGTCAGCACAAGAGAATGGGCAGTGATCTGTGCTGCAATATATAGACTTGTAAACTCCCCCCCCCTTCCTTCCATATGCCAAAACTGCTACATTGAGTCAATGGGGGTGGGGGGCTCTCTTACCAGCTACCATATCATGACCAGGTTATTCCTGTTCCCTTCACACCTCACACCTCCTTTGAAGTGACACTGTACTATCAAATGGTCAGATAGCCACTCCAGATAACATTCCACAGCAGGGCAAGATGTCTTTGTTAATTCCAAACTAGGGTTCTCAAACTATAGTCATTGAAAAGTCAATGCAAGTAACATTAATAATAAAGTCCATCACCTTCAGGGCCCAAATCTCCACCACAGTCCCCCCTGAAGTTCATTCTTGAACTTATGTCCTCCTTCAATGATTCCGTACCCACCCACAACAGCCCAGAAGCCCCGACCCTTCCCCACCACCACTGCAGCCTCCTCTTCCTTTCTTGAACACGCCGGAACTCCTCAAGGTAGGCTTAAGATAGCAAAGAAATTCTGGTGCCTTTGAGACTTCACATCCAAACCATGAGTGTCTGTACTGCAATGTTTCATCGCCCCTCTGCCTTGGAAGAGCGGAACTCCAACATTGATGGCGGGATCCTGGCATGTCTAGTCCTGTAACTTTGTAAGACCATGTAATGGTTGCACCAATTGGATCGGACCGCGAGACAGCACTTTTCAGCATGGTGAAGGAAAGTTCAGGAAAGTCTTATTCGTGACATATTTATCTCAAGAAATAAATTGGTTGTCGTTGCTTCTTCAGGTGGGGGTCGGGCGGGCCTCCAGACAGTCGTGCATGAATACAAAAAGAGAGAGGAGAACGTTAGTGTACAGATATTGGAGGAATGCCGGACAGGAGCAGAGTGTTGGCCATTAAGACTAAATACTTATAAGGGGTGTAATGTGGACGAGTATCCCCACAGGGTACAGAGTCTGAGCAATAGCCAGTATCATCCATGGCCCTTGATGGTAGGGATAGTCAACACTGCCTGTTATTGCCAGGTCCCTGGGTTCACCACACCTGCTCACGGGGCTCAGATTAAAGCAGTAGGTAGACTAGGGGAGGTGGAATTACATTAAGACATAAAAACTGGATGTCCAGGGATACTTTAGTTAAAATATGATACTTGCGGGCAGGCAAAGTCGTTTTTAAACAAAATGATATGTCATTATCTTGAGAAGATAGATGATAGAAAGAAGGAAAAAGAACGGAAGAGAGGTGAGTAATGAAAATGAACAGGAAAAATAGTGGGAATAATAATGAAAAACACAAAAAAACGAAAAAAACTACAGATTGAACGCTGCTCCAACCAAGACTGTTAAAGAGCCTTGAATCTGTATTAAAAAACAAATACATTGGTTGAAAAAAATAATAACACAAAAAAATAAATAAATAAATAAAAAACAAAAACAAATGTTTTTCTTAAAAAAAAAACCTCCTCTCCCATTAACAGTATTTTTGCAGGTCAGGTACACAGATATTAACAACAAAAGGGAGAGAAAAAAATAATAATAATAATAATAAAAAATGATTACAACTTTTAGAATTTAGGTAAACCTGACTGCACTTTATTACTAAAAATTAAAGAGGCTTATCCCTGGAACAAGAAAAATATAGTTCTAGGGTCCTCTCTTAAATGCGCAACTTCTTTGTACTGATCTGGATTGGATCTGGCTTCCTCAGAGATTTGTTTCTGAGGTAGTGGCCTTTCTGTTCCTTGAGAGAAGATACCTTGTTGGGATACACATTCTCATAGCTTTGGCGTTCATTCTCCTGATAGTAATGCACATTATTACCTGCATCAGGAAAAGCAATTAGGCTGCACAGATTAGGACAGCAACAGGGTGGAGCAAAATGTTTAGGAAAGCTGTAGCGTTCGGACTATACCCAAATAAACTTTCCCACCAGGAAATCTTAGCGTCTGCGTCTAAAGCATGGGATACTTGGATCAATCTATTTTGATCATGGGTGAGTTGTATGGTGGCTTGTTTCTCAGCATCTCTTAGTACATTTAATATTTCATCCTCTTGTCCGAAATCCATCAGCCAAGCTTTTAACTCAGCCCCAAATCCCAGAGGAAGTTTCTGTAGGTGTAAGGGGATGTCAGGTTTGCTATAAAACCTTTCTTCAGGGGTGATCGGGGTATACAACCCGGTGTTCCTGCTATATCCATGCCACGAGCCAGAGGAGGTGTACCATAGACTCCCCGACGTAGTGTACCCTGCTGAGTACCATTTAACCTGATGCTGAAAACAGTGCATCATTAGACATGTGATACTAGCACCAGTACCCTGGTCTCCAGTCTCAAGTAGTTCTAACTTTGTTTAGGACCAGTTGGGACACTACCCCGGCATCCATTAGACATGACCCCCTCCTGTGCCAGCATTGTTGCCTTTTCCAATAGCACAACCCCTACCTTCCTCTAGCACTCATCAGTACCAGTCATCTGAGGCTGTCCATACTCAAACCATCAGAACAAGATGGACTCCAGGGTGTAACCCAGTAGAGTCTGATAGGATAGTACCCAGATTGACCGTGATATCTGCACAATGTTCCATCTCTGCCATTAGGGATGAGAACGGTGCAAGTAAGATTTTTTGACGATCCTGGAACTGAGTCATCCACCAATCTATTACGACTCATAGACAACCTGGATACTACCCCCCCCCCCCCCCCGTCTGTCCTTGCAAAGTGATGCTGGACAGAGCAAGTTGGCTTTCCTAACCCCTTCCCTGATTTGTAGCACGAGACCCCCTCAATGTGATCCTGAATATCTCCAGCTCCATAGTGCTTTAAGGTACCCAGTGCCCCACCTCCAGCTCCAAAGACAGTCTCCATTAAGCCTCTCTTTCCTAAGGATGGGAAATAGTCAGAATACCCGGATTGAAAACCACCTGCCACCAGGTACACTTGTCTCTTCATAGAGGCTGCACACCTTATGGGGCACTGGTCTTCCTGTCATGCAGGACACAGACCACTAGCTAAGGTACGCAAGGAGTCTAGGATAGAAAGGACACCTATGGGTATCCACTGAGGAGAATACAGCGTGCCCACACAACTCCATCCCTGTGCCTGGATTTCAGAGACCATGCCCAGGGTATACAATGCACCTCTACCTATGGTTAGGTTCAAGGAACCCTCTAGTTCCATGACTAATGTTACGTCGGTATTCTTAAGCACTGGCTGGGTGTGTAACTTAATACCATAACCGCAGGGGGGTTAAGCAGTCTTAAACAAATCTACACAAGTCAGCATAGCCACTGATTTTCTAGAATTGGATCAGAACATACAACACTTAGGTAGTCAAAAACACCACCGAATGGGCTGACAAATAGAAGCATCAACTAGATAATGGTGCTAAAACCAGGAAAAAAATTGTCTATGGAGGCTGTGATCTTCTTTGTTCGGAAAGCCGTGAAACCCAATTATCGAATCTGAGGGATAAAACACCGATAAAATTTAGTAATAAACATTCAATTTTTCGCCTAGAAACAACGAATCAATGGTTATACCTGTAACAAGACATTAGCATATGAAACACAAATATACATTACATTACATAAACGGTGCACTTTTTTCTTAAAAATACCAAAAATTGTTGAGCTCAACTTATCATTAATATGTATTACTTAATACACATTAATACCACGTGGATTTTTTGTTTTATGGTATACCAATAATTCCCCCAAAAAAATGTATTCACCATGGTTGAAAAAAAAATTAGCAATCCGTAAAAAACCTTTTAGCAGTACCATTTGTCAACAGATCATAATACCTCACCACAAAGAACCTCTTCAGTACTGTTTTCCTGGAAAACAAACTCATTTTAGTACATGTATCTTTCAATTCACTAGTACAGATAATTATCTTAGCTCAGGTCATTTGCATGTCAATACAGTTCGCTGTACCTTTTCACAGACCTGGTGAGAAAGAAGGGGGGTCATTTGGGTGGGCTGTCAGCAGCTGAGAACAAACGTCACACAACACGACATATATTGCATACTCCACACATACCCTCACACCATTGGCTAGGTTAAAGATGACCTCTAGACAGCACACATATCAGCATGTTTTCTATAATAACCTGTACTTCTTCTTAAACCCATAACATCTGTTTGGTAAGGTTGAAATTCTTACAGCGATCCATCCCATTTTGTTAGCCCCTTTTCAGCCTGTATGGACGCCTTCTCAGGAGTTTGGAATGGGATCCCTGACCCAGGTGGTCCATACTTCCTACACCTAGGCCATGTGGCGAAGCGTGCAGAGTACACTTCAAAATCACGTCTTGTGGTCCTATATGGATTATGCTTACCGACTTTTTGACTGGAACTGAATAGACAGAATCTCGCGATGTGACCCAGTAAACCGCATAAGTGGCATTTTATCTTAGTTAAAGTGGTACAACATCTCTTAACAAAAGGCTTTGTTTTAGACGACTGAGAATATGGGATGGCCTCTTCTGGATTAGTAGTTTTTACCTGCGGCTTACAAAATATAGGGGCAATTTTTAAAGAGCTCTTACCTTCCTGGGATTTATTCTTGTTGATACATACCTTAGGTGTGGAGGACGTCCCCCTAAATTCAGACCTATCCAAATCAGTTACCTTGTTATCTTCTCTATCTGAAAACTGATCCAATGGCTCCTGGCAGCTGACAGATAATGGTTTCACCCCACCTTCTGCATCCTTCAGCCTTTTTCCCAACTGATGAATGTCCTCCTGTAATCTTTTGTTTTCTAGTACTAATTGCTGGTGGGTAGCCTCAGAATTTAACATAGAAGCTTCTAAAGTACGGATGGTACCTTTGGTTATTTCTAGCGCTTCTTTCAGGGATGTAATTTGCACTTTCAAATGTTCATACTGATTAGCTAACCACCTGGCCACAAAGATTTGCGGCGTTTTTTCCGTGCGCTTACTTAAGCTTCTTTCAGTGAAATTTAATTCCACATCCTCTCCCGTCAGCGGGACAGAAAGTGTCCCTTCTGACTGGAAACTTTCCTCCCTTAATGCCAGCATGGCCATTTCCTCTCCATGTCGTGGTGGCCTACTCTGTCTTGGAGCTGTACACTCCCTCTTGAAGTGTCCGGGTCTGTGGCAGTTGAAGCAAACTGGTTTCCCTTTTGGTTTTTGGCCGAGATCTGCACTGTTCAACTGATCAGTGACAATGCAGATCCTTTGAGGTTTCTGTGACTCCCAATCTGCTATATTGCTTTCAATCGCAGTTGCAAGTGACAACAAAGAGGAGAGGGGTTTATCTCTCCAGTCTGGATTTGCAGTCATCAATTTTTCTCTGATGTTTCCTCTCAACCCGGTCATGAAGCTATGTATCAATACGGGTGATAGGGCACTGTTAGTAATGTCCTCACCAGCTGATTCCACGGCTTGTTTAAAGTGATTGTAGTATGTCATACAATCTTCCTTTGGACCTTGGATCACTCCTGACACCTTGGTCCAAGACTGGGGAGGGTAGACTGTTTTAATCAACTGTGCTAATTGTTTAGTGAGTATATCTCCTTGATGGCTGGAGTCCACATACAGGGTTCGTGGAATATTGGTTTTACTAAGGATTTCATCCAAGTCCCCATCTCCACAAACCCTCTTCATTATTTGAAGCATATCACTCCAGTTTGCATGGTAGCTTGTCTGGATGTCCAGCAGCTCTTTGGCAAATTTAATGGGATCTGTTCTTGGATGGGGGATAACACTCAGAAACCCTTTCATCTCAGAGGGAGTCCACGGCACGTGATGTGTCATCTTTCCCGTGGATCTCCCACTGTTGTCATAAACCACCTGTTCTCTTACAGGATAGACAGATACGTCATCTGAGAAAGATATCAGTTGTGGATTGGTCTTTTGGGATTCTGTCACAGAATCCCAATAAGACTGTGGAAGATTGTTGCTGCCAGGTGGGGGCACTTTATCCAACTGCAAAGTACCCTGAAGAGTGGCATTAACAGTCCCATGGTACACCGGTGTGCCCACATTGGGTGATATCCTTTCACCCTTAGAGTGACACCACACAGGTCCTTGCTGTGGGGTGCTAGTTACTTGGGGGTATAGAGGTACATAGGCCGTGTACTCAGTAGCAGAACTGCCCATATTGCTTACAGCAGCAGAATGGCTAGTTAACTGACGTCTAGGGGAGAATGCTGGCTTGCAGTCAGTAATATGGTCTCTGGAACTGGGGAGACTTTTCTCCCATGATTCCAGCATTCCCTTCCCCTGGCTTGATTCGCTATCTCTTTCGTTTTGTTTCAATTCTTCACATGAAGAGTTTTTCTGTGATTCATTGGGGGTTTTAAATGGGGTGTTAAACTTGGCAGCAAGTTGTGGCTTCCCCTTTTTGTCATCTGTTGATAGATGACAATTACTATCAGCTTTTGAGTATTTTGCCAACAAGGACCGAGCGATTGTATAAGGCCCCAATCCTGACAATTCCTCATCGTCCCCCTGTTTATCACTGTCACTATTCTGGGGATGTGGGTCTAGTGGCTGTCCCTGCTTGTTCCTACTACTCAGCATCATTTGGTGTGTTTTCTCCTTAACTCCCACTGTAAAAACATTAATTTCCTCCGTCTTATTCACCGACTCAAGCATCCATATAGCCCAAGTATCTTTTTCATATGGCCGTGTCATCTTTTTGTGATGAGCACGGTACAGACTTTCCCATACTTTTGGCTTAAAAGTACCTCTCTTAGAATACTTCTTCCCAGTCCAGCGATCCCAATTTTGAATATATTTCACAACCCAAGGTCCATATTTATCTATCATCTCTTCCCTTGGGGTCATTTGACTCCATTCAGACCCCCTCTTTGAAGCGATTTGATTACCCATCCTTACGGACACTGGACCTCGAACTGATTCCCCAACCTTTTTACAGGTTGCCTTTACTCCAGAGGTAGCTACTCTCTGGCCAAGAATTGGGGTGACAGGTCCCGCCCCTGTCAATGTTGCCGCTTTTTATTCACTACTTGCCAGACCAATTCCCTGTCCTGGCTATAGTCCTTCAAAACATTAGCCTGGAGATTTCCCAAACTAAATAATAGTTTAATCCCCCCCCATGGACTTTTCTGAAGTACTCTAAAAGAAATGCTTAACGAAAGGCTTTTACTTCTGTTATATCAAGAATTATTAGCAGGAACTTGGATAATCAGGACCCTATGCGTGCTTGTAGTACAGGAGGCAGTTAACTGATGCACCCCTAATTGCAATATGATTTGTATATGTTACATTATAGCCACCGTTCCCAGGTTAACTTACAAAGCTTACAATCCCCAGTTAGTAATTGTAAAGAAGAAAGATTCATACCTAAGATCGTTCAGTGTGATTTAGTCTCCGTTTCCACTGATGCAATTTTTTTTTTCCCATGCGACTTTGGACACAAAGTCGCATTACAAGTCGCAGCCCATTGATTTCAATAGCACCCGTTCCAATCTATGCTACTCAATGCTGCAGCAACTCTGAGAGGGGACCTGCACCACTCTGATGCGACTCTGGATCAAAGTTGCATTCAAAGCCACACCACAGTCGCATTAAAGTCGTACCTCAGTCACACTCAATCATGTGAGTTGCATTAGTGGAAACGTAGCTCTATGCCCACTGTGCGTTTCAATCACAATTGAACAAAGGGTCAACTGAAATTGCTTTTTGGCAGAGAGCACATATCCTTTTCCTCTCATTATTCGCACTTACAATTTCATTATATATATATATATATATATATATATATATATATATATATATATATATATATATATATATATATATATATATATATATATATATATATATATATATATATATATATATATATATACAATACTCAAAATCAGTCTCATCAAAATATTTACATAGACAAAAGGTAAAAAAAAAGGAAAGATCTGAGAAGTTTTTTTTAGTCTGGGTATTCAGATGGGAGACAGGTAAACACAACACCAGCTCTGTCTTCCATACAAATCGCATTCACCCCAACATTAAACTTCCTCACACAAGGAGGCACCATCTGATAAGGAGATTTTTATACCTACCTCACTTATATGGAGTGATTAAACCTTTTCCTATATAAGAATTAAAAACGAACGATAACAGTGCGAAAAGATAAACAATTACATTTATTTATACAGAAAAGGAACGTTAGAGACCAAATACAAGGTGGAGGATACAACCGTAAAACAGGGACCAATGATACAAAATATTGCTATAATGGTCATACACATGCTAGCTAGAGATTAATAATATATTAAGGCAAAATCCTACAGTAGAAAAGATTACAGAAAAGAAAAGAGACAGAAGATAATGGAGATACATTGTATAGAGAAGTCTTACGTAACCATCCTTCATCTAGACCGTCAGCACAAGAGAATGGGCAGTGATCTGTGCTGCAATATATAGACTTGTAAACTCCCCCCCCCTTCCTTCCATATGCCAAAACTGCTACATTGAGTCAATGGGGGTGGGGGGCTCTCTTACCAGCTACCATATCATGACCAGGTTATTCCTGTTCCCTTCACACCTCACACCTCCTTTGAAGTGACACTGTACTATCAAATGGTCAGATAGCCACTCCAGATAACATTCCACAGCAGGGCAAGATGTCTTTGTTAATTCCAAACTAGGGTTCTCAAACTATAGTCATTGAAAAGTCAATGCAAGTAACATTAATAATAAAGTCCATCACCTTCAGGGCCCAAATCTCCACCACAATATCAACCATGGTGCCGTGATGACTGAAGCACTAACACCAGCCATTGCTGTGGAAAAGCCGCATAAACACACCCTCCCTGGCCTTGGCACAATTTTCTTCCACAACGCCGGTCGCCTGTGCCAAAAAGTAAGTGAATCCTTTATTTCGGGAGCCCATGGTTCTGCTGGGATCAAGCACATTTAAAGCGGGACTTCACTCTCTTAATCAACATTGGCTATTTTTAATCCTTATGCTGCTACCATTAGTAAATAGCTTGTAAAGTATATTATATTTACATGTTAAAAAAAAAAAAAACTTATAATTTTATTATTACTTACATTTCTTTAGTTGCATCCTGGCTTCTCTGCCTAGGCAAATTATGTCATACATCCCAGGAGTCTTCGGGGGGGGGGGGGTTGGGCGCTTTCTCAGCTAAGCACACCCTGAGCTAAGGGCAGATGGATTCGTGCACGCCTGAACTAAGGGCAGATGGATTCCAGGAAGTAAACGCTATATGGATCAACTCAAGATGGCCAAGCCCAAAAATGCTAGGGGGGTATTTCTCAGTGATTTCTCAACAAAATAAAGCACAAGGGGCGGGGGGCACAAGAATCACAAATGAAAGATGATTTAGTTCAGTCAAAGGTAAAGAGATATATTTTTGTTTTACTATGAGGCATTACGTGTAAATCTTAATTTGGGACTTGTTTTGACTGTCATTCAAGAGGCTTTCGTTTTACTTTATATACCGTATTAAACCCCAAACCATAATGTAATATATTGCAGCTTACCAATTTATTAGATGTGGTGGCTGCATCAGTTTCCCCTTTTTTTTTTTTTTTTTTTTTTTTTTTTGACTTGCTGGAAGGATCACCAGATGGAAATAGACTAAAAGGAAACTAATGCAGCCATCACATCTTAGAATTGGTAAATTGCAATATGTTTGCTTTAGGGAATAATACCTCTTTAACTGTCCTTATAGCTATATTCAAAAAAGCAATGGTACACGGTCATATCACTGTTTATACCTTTTTATAAATCGCAGCAATGTGATTTAAAATTGTGAATTGAGCTCCGTCAGACATCCGAAACTCAGCTCATGGAGCACAATAGAAATGAATGGGTTGCCAATCACAATCTGTCCTGCTCTGGAAAATGACGTTTTGTCGTGTTCATTTTAAACACTTGAACCTAATTATTGGGTGTGTACAAAGGACAATTCTTAGTACTGACACTTTGATAAATGAGACCAATAACTATGTCCAGTTTCTCTTCCAACTGTATATGACAATGTGCAGCTATACTATGTAGTTCTGAAGGGAATAATCCAGTGTCTAGTAGGATCTAAATGTCAGTCTCATTTCAAATTTATGTGCAGGCTTGTTACTGAGAGAATTGATCATGATAAGCTGGGTTGGAGCTGCACAGAACTAGGTCTCTCTCTTACACAGGCTGTTTACTGAGAGAACTGATCATGATATGCTGGGTGGAAGCTGCAAAGATCTAGGGCTGCTACAAGGTAATGTGCTGTACATGTTTCAGCATGTAGTTCCAGTGTTTATCACAGGCAGCAAGCAAAACAGCTTCATAAAATGCAGTAGCAAAATTATGACCGTTTCAGAACAGGAAAGGTTGGGGAAATTGATATAACGATGAACTGTCTTGGTGGGTAAAATGTGCAAGAGATTCCGCCATCTCTCCTATAACCACCAAAAAATCTATTTTGTGCCAGTCGCTCAATGCAGCCAAGTCTTGTATCTCCGCCTACTGAAAAAACACATCCCCACCCTATATCCAACTGTGGGCGCATAGAGTAGATGAAATTCAACAAATGGAAGACCTGATTATTATTATTATTTTTTTTTGTGTGTTAGGCTAGGTTCACACTGCTGCAGTGCGAATTTAGCGCGATTTTGATCCGATTGCGTTGCAAATTTGCATTGCGAATTCTTTGTGTGTTCTTGCGATTCTACTGCAAATTTTGCAATCTATGGAGCTGAATTTGCATTGCACACGGATCAAACTCGGACAGGACCCTTTTTTTACGCAGGTTAAATTCGCAACGCATTGATGTGAACAGCACTCATGGAAAACAATGTTATTAAAATGACTTGCGAATTTGAGCGATCGCAGCGGCTCAAATTCGCAATAAAATTCGCAGCAGTGTGAACCTAGCCTTAGGGCTAATTTAGACCGGAGCCATTTAACCTACTGGCATGTCTTTGGAGTGTGGGAGGAAACCAAAACAAGCATGGGGAGAACATCCAAACTCCAGGCAGGTAGTGCCGTGGTTAGGATTCAAACCAACAACCTTAGAGCTGCCAGGCAGAAGTACTAACCATTTAGTCACTGTGCTGCCCATATTGTACTTTACTGGAATGTTTTTTTATGTTGCTACCTTCTTAAAATTTTAAAGAATTTTACAAAAAAAAAAAAAATGTTGGAGAGTAGGCATGTCCATGTACAGAAGAGGCGGTCAAACAGTATGAAGGGGACACATGCAAAGAAGAAAAGTGTAAAGTATATGATGGGGGCAGTATGTGCAGAAGTGGAGTATACAGGGTATGACTGGCACTATGTGCAGGAGAGGAGTGTGGAGGGTACAACAGGGGCAGTATGTGTGGATGAGTGAGGAGGATATGACGGCAGACAGAACGTGTTGGAGAGGAGTGCATATAGTCTGGCAGTAAGTGCAAAGGGAATGGCATTAACCAGAATGTGCAAGAAAAGATTGTAGTGGGTAAGATCATATGTGCAGGAGTGGAGTACAAAGGTCTAGGTCTGACAGCAAGTAGTATGTTCAACTAAGGAGAGGTGTGCAGAGATTAGGGGCAATATGTGCAGAAGAGTAGTTCAAAATGTATTCCAACATCGAGTATATGCAGGAGGAAATGACAGTGGGCAAAAATTTGCAAGAAAAGAGCGCGGAGGGTAGAATGGGCAGTTAATGCAGGATTTATGGGGGTATGACAACAAGCAATATATGCAGAGTGTATGACAAGACAGTGTGCACTAGAGAGGAATGTGGCAGGGACGACGGTGGACTTTATGTTCAGAGGTGGAGTGTGGATGGGATGATGGCTGGCAGTATGGAGAGTTTGCGTGCAGAAGGTATGGCAGTGGACAGTGTACAGGGGAGGGAGTGCAAAGGGTATGGGTGGTGACGTTTTTATATTCAGGAAAAGTGTGTGTGGAGGATATTACTGGGCCAAGAGTGGAAAGGGAGGCTGAGAAGTGTTGTGGCTTTAGAGGATGCCTGCCAGTGGGGGTGGGTAAGGTGGTTGTGGAGATATATATTTTTTGCAGGGAGAAATCACTTTGAAAACCAGCTCCTAGCATTTCTGGTGATGGTCATCTTGAGTAATGGCAGATTATTAATATAGCATCTACCCATAGCTCAGGCTTGCATGCAGAAGGGTGTGCTTAGCTGAGAAAACCCCTCTTGCTCCTCCTAATGATTCCTGGGTTGTATGACCTCATTTACCTAGGCCTGGAAGCCAGGAAGCAGACATCCCAAGTCTCCTGCATTTTTGCAGCACCTCGTGATCTCCCAGGAATGATCGGTGCGGCAGGGAACAGCTGTGAACACTGATCTCCTTTTGTATAGATTTTTAGCTGACAGCCGCTTCTCCTTCTCTCCCTCCCCGCTGTCAGATAAAAAGCTATACCTCCTGCCACACCGAATATTCCCAGCTGTTTCCTGTGTGCTCCTCCCCCGACCCCCTCCGTGTCCTTCTCTGCCCCACCTGTCCTCCTCTCCGCCCGCAGCGGGTTCCCCTCCTCTCCCACCGGTTGCAGGGAGGAACAAATATAAATTGTAAAAAAAATCAATTATTAAAACTGTCACTGTCCACTGCCATATACCACCCACCCCCTTCCCAAGAAGCACTGTGAAAAAATATTGAAAAAGTGATTTAAAAAATATTTTCCGCGGTGGGGGAGAGGGGGGGGTTTGCAGGTGCGAAGCGCCACCTCCCTGAAATTCGTTTTTGCAGGTTGGGATGTCTAAGGAAGTAACTAAAGAAATGTGAAAAAAAAAAAAAAAAAAAAAAGTTTTAAACAAGTGAATGATGGGAATGAGTGAAATTCTACTTTAACAACCCTGGAAGGCTCAGCTCCGCAATCCTTGACTGCTCTACTTGGCTCCCTGCACCTTGCTCACTCCCCAATCCACCTTCAGGTGATTGGACACTGGCTAAAAAGCTGCGTCCCCTGCATGCTTGGGTAGACTGGGAGCTTTTCTTTTTGCTTCAGTCTTTAGACTGGATTCACACCTATGCATTTTTTGTGCTTTTTGCATTTTGCAGATTTGCACTACAGATCCTGTTCCATAGGAAACAATGTTAAATGGACTGTAGTGCAAATCTGCAAAATGCACTAAAAATGTATACGTGTGAATCCAGCCTAATGCTGTTAAATTTTAGCTGCTGCATTTCTACTGCAGCTCTTTCAGTAGCTTTTAACCCCTTCCTGCCGACCGTACGCAGATATGCGTACTAGGCTTTCCAGGGTTATACCGGGATGATGCCCGCAGCTGTAGGCATCATCCCGGTACCGTTGTTTACAGCGGGCGATCGGCTACCCGTGTATAACAACCGATGCGGCTAAAAGCCGCTCGGCTGTTATACCGGAGGAGCGGGAGGGGACATCTCCCCCCCCCCCCCCCCCTCCCGCCGCCTCCCGCCGCTGTTACCAGGCCTCCCGTGCGATCGGGAGGCCCGGTGTCCATTCGGCTGGGGGCGGGCTGGAACGAAGCTGTGAGCGGCTTTGTTCCAGCCTTCTCGTTGTAAATGCGGAAGCGACGTCATGACGTCACTTCCCGTTTACTCAGCTGCCAATGGCGCCGAATTTAAAAAAGTACACAGTATTCAGAATCGCCATTTTCGGCGATCTGAATACTTTGAAGTGTAAAGGAGGGATGGGGGGTCTTTTAGACCCCCCCCATCCCTCCATAAAGAGTACCTGTCGCCACCTATTACTGTCACAAGGGATGTTTACATTGCTTGTGACAGCAATAAAAGTAAAAAAAAAAAAAAAAAAAAATTTTTAAACACAATTTATAAAGTACAAAAATAAATAAAATAAATTAAAAAAAAAAAAAAAATTTTTAAAGTGCCCCTGTCCCTGCGAGCTCGCGCAGCGAAGAAAACGCATACGGAAGTCGCGCCCGCATATGTAAACGGTGTTCAAACCACACATGTGAGGTATCGCCGCGATCTTCAGAGCGAGAGCAATAATTCTAGCCCTAGACCTCCTCTGTAGCTCAAACCTGGTAACCGTAAAAAATTTTTAAAGTGTCGCCTATGGAAATTCATAGGTACCGTAGTTCGTCGCCATTCCACGAGTGTGTGCAATTATAAAGGGTGACATGTTTGGTATCTATTTACTCGGCGTAACATCTTTCACATTATACAAAAAAATTGGGGTAACTTTACTGTTTGGATTTTTTAAAATTCATGAAAGTGTCACTTTTATAAAAATTTGCGTTTAAAACACCGCTGCACAAATACCGTGTGATAAAAAATATTGCAACAATCGCCATTTTATTCTCTAGATTCTCTGCTAAAAAAATATATATAATGTTTGGGGGTTCTAAGTAATTTTCTAGCAAAAAATACAGATTTTAACTTGTAAACACCAAATTTCAAAAATAGGCTTAGTCATGAAAGGGTTAAGATCCGTTGACTCTTCGGCTAATCTTTGGGAGACCTTTATCCAAAACCCCACCTGGAAGCAGATGCAGGACCCACCTGTAACTTTGCTTAGGGCTTTGGATCCTGCATGGGTGCTCACCTTGGCATGTAGTGCATCGTGTTTAGTTAGCAGCAGGGTGCTTTTACAGAGCTCTGTTCAGCCATTCGTAGGAACCCTTGTATTTTATGTATTCTAATTGGCTGAGGTAGAGAGGTGAATGGAAGATATCCCAAGTTCCACCTCAGCCAATTGGAGGAAGTCTTGTATTCATTCAAAAAAAACTCTAGGCTTCCTATGAATGGCTGTACAGCACTCGGGCCAACTATGTTTTGTTCCAGGAATAGGATGGGAAATCCCCCATACCACTCCTGGAACACAGCACTGTATACTATACTCTTTCTAGCTGATGCTACATACATTTTATACAGCACTGACCGCTTTGCCCAAGTAAACTTATTTAATGTCGTACTGAACCTGGAGTTCAGCTTGAAGGATACCATTGCTACCTTTTTATCAATATAGTGTGCTCATCCCTGGTTTTGGAGAAACCGGAGTTTGCCCACCCTAAGGTCTTATGCATGGGTTTCAAAAAAAGACCAAATCTGCTAAGACCTTCCCAGTTCATTGGCTCATATAACTCAGTGTTACTCCAGTCCTCAAGGCACCCCAACAGGTCATGTTTTCAGGATTTCCCTCAAATGAAACGGCTGTGGTAATTACTGAGGCAATGAAACTAATCAACTCACCTGTGGAAAATAATGGTAAGCCTGAAAACATGACCTGTTGGGGCGCCTTGAGGACTGGAGTTGAGAAACACTGATATAACTTATCTTGTATGGTGCTTGGCCTTGGGCTCCTTTCACAATGGGCGGGCTGCAGCTGCAATCTGCTTGCTCAGCAGGGGATCCCTCCGCTGAGCAGGCGGGTGACAGGTCAGTGTCCACTCCACTCATGTAGAGTGGACAACAGACCGCTCTCCTCTCCCGCTCACCTGACTGCCATCTGATGTGCTCTGCTGGACGGATCCCCATCCATCTCTTTTTGGCGGATCGGATTGGATGTAGGTGGGTGTAAACAGACAAATTTCCGTTTTACACCTGTCGCTCCATAGAGAAGATTGGAGGTTCCGATCAGGTCTGCCTGAAAAATGGACAGGTGGACCCGATTGGAAACTTCTGTGTGAAAGCAGTCTTATCCTGAAGAGTGTTTTGTCCCTCCAAAGCATTTTGCTGAGCAATATCCTTTTAATGGAGGGTTTCCTTAAGAAATGGGCAGTCTCTGAGGTTGACCCAGCCATTTACCACTTAGGCTCGGTTCACACCTAATGCTGATGTGGCTCCCAGCAGGGGTCCTGAGCGTCCTGGTTCACCGGTTCAGGTTCGATTTCAGTCCGAATTTTGGGCTGAATTCAGACCTCAAACGGACTAAAAGACGCACAGGGCTTCTGTGCAAATTCGCACTGGAGCCGCATTGGAGATATATGAACCGGCTCCATAGAGAGCTGGTCACAATCTCCTGCTATTCGAATTGGATGCTGGGAAGCAGGCTTTTTCTGGCACTTTTTTTTCACATGTAACGACCATTATTTATTTATTTATTTTTTGCTAGAAAACAAGCAGAGGCCCTAGAAAATGGTGCGTTTTGCAATTTTTTTTTTTTTTTTTTTTTTTTTTTTTAATGCAACCCCCCCCACAGAAAATGGTGCGTCTTGCAATATTTTTTTTATTTATTTATTTTTTTAATGCAAACCCCCCCCACACAATACATAACCCAAATTGTTTGTAAAAGATGTTACGCTGAGCAAGTGCCAAACATGTCACGCCTGTACAACGGTGACAAATTATGTAAATTTTTCTAGCCATAGGTGACCCTTTGAAAGCCTTCACAGGTTACCACTTTAGATTTACAGAAGAGGTCTGGTGCTAGACTTGCTTCCCATGATCTGACATTCACAGTGATACCTTTCATGTGTGGGACGATCGCTGTTTTTTATACGTGCGGGATCGACACACGGGTTCGCCGTTGCGCGTGAGCACAGAGGGACAGGGCGCTTTTTGTGGTGTTTTTTTTTTTTTTTTTTTTAATTGTTACAAGGAATGTAAACAGCTTTGTGATGGCAATAGGCATGTGACGGGTACAGTTTATGAAGGGATCTGGGGTCTGTAAGAGTCTCTCCTCTGCTCTTAAAAACATTTAATCACACCATAATCGGCAGCGCTGGCTGGTCGATTGGGACTCCCGGTGGAACGGGAGACCTTGATCAAGCTGTGGGGGGGGGGGGGGAGAGAGAGTAATAGCGGCCGATCTGTTTGCTATTACAAGAAAGCTGACTGTCGGCTGCAAATACAGTGCCTTAAAGTATCTATACCCATTGAAATTTTCCACATTTTGTCATGTTACAACCAAAAAAGTAAATGTATTTTATTGGGATTTTATGTGATAGACCAACACAAATTGACACACAGATGTGAAGTGGAAGGAAAATGATGATTATTTTTTTTTTTTTTTTTTTTTTTTTTTTCAAATATGTGAAAAATGTGGGGTGCTTTTGTATTCAGCCCCCCTGAGTCAATACTTTGTAGGACCACCTTTTGCTGCAATTACAGCTGCAAGTTTTTTTTGATATGTGTCTACCAGCTTTGCACATCTAGAGTGACACTTTTGCCCGTTCTTTGCAAAATTAAGCTCTGTCAGATTGGATGGAGAGCATCTGCGACTAATTGGAATTGCTCTGATGCGTCCTGGAAGCCCTACAAAAAGGGGCAGGAGTTTCAAATCCTTGGACCACTAAACTGGCTGTGTGGGCACGGATGGTTCATCCACGGAAGCAAGTACAGCAGGGACCAAGGGGATAGGGAACCTGTAGAGTGTTCCCTTTTTTTTTCTTATTAATAATACGAAGAAAAAGCAGTATGACAGGAACATAAGCTTATCATTGTGCTGCTTCGCCTTTCATTGTCTAGTCCAGGGGTCTCAAACTGGTGGCCCTCCAGCTGTTGCAGAACTACAAGTCCCATCATGCCTCAGAGTCATGCTTGCAATTGTCAGCCTTGCAATGCCTAATGGGAATTGTAGTTCTGCAGCAGCTGGAGGGCCACCAGTTTGAGACCCCTGACCTCTAGTCACTGGGGCAGGGGCAGGTCCAGGAAGACCTAGGATCAGCGGAAGTAGGTGGAATGATGCTTGCCATCAGACTGATCATCCAGAGGCAAAGAATACTGCATGGGGAAATCTGTAGTTTCAAGCTGAAAATTGCAGCAAAAGCGTGGGTGTTTATTAAATTTTTTTTTTTTTTTTTTTTTTGTGGGTGACGTTCTGTTTGAAAATCGCATTTGTATTGACTCCACAAATGGGTCCTTGGTGTTCTTTAAGAGCCAGGTCCTTCAAAATGTTTCTTAGCCAATGTTTGCACACATCAAAAGTTTTAAAATTTATAAAATCAGGCTGATTAATAAAATAAGTTGCTACATTTTTACACCTGTAAATGGAGGTTTGGCTTGATTTATATGAGAACCAGAAGACCCAAGGCAATCGCTGCAGTTGTCAGTCACGTGCCTTGGTAAATGGAACACTGGGTGCTTGGTACATACTGTATTTTAAAACTGTCCCAAACCTGGTTCCATGGTGGCCATAAACCTATGAAAAAAGAAAAATGCAGTACTCAAATATATAAAATGGTGAAAAATTAGATTGTGTGTCAACAATGCTAAATAAATGTGTAATAAAGTCCACCACGTGAGTTGTAGCAAATCATAAAGAGGCCTGGTATCAAATGTCATTGGATCAGCATCTCTAATGCCCTGTACACACGATAGGATTTTCCGATGGAAAATGTGTGATAGGACCTTGTTGTCAGAAATTCCGACCGTGTATAGGCTCCATCACACATTTTCCATAGGAATTTCCGACACACAATGTTTGAGAGCTTGCTATAAAATTTTCCGACGACAAAATCCCTTGTCGGAAATTCCGATCGTGAAGTGCCACGCATTCTCAGAATAAAGTAAGACGAAAGCTATTGGCTACTGCCCCGTTTATAGTGCCGACGTACGTGTTTTACGTCACAGCGTTCACAACAATTGGATTTTCCGACAACTTTGTGTATGCAAGACAAGTTTGAGCCAACATCCGAATGTCCGATCAATATCCGATCGTGTGTACAGGGCATAAGACATCTTTATGGAAGATGGCATCAATGAAGACATGTTGAAAAGGAATATTGAAAAGGGAAATCTTGTGAAGAGACCGCCACCAATTTCATGAAGGCTTACCGGAGATAATGGACTTAAAGGGGCATATACCCCTTAAGTCAACAAGGCTTTGTAGTGATAAACACCATATGGAATGTAAACCATCAACAATCCAGATATCCTCGGTCACAGTAAGGACTTTAAACGATACTGGTTAGTAGCATGTTCACAATAAACGGGCAAATGTGGTTCGGATAGGGAAATGGATGGCCAGAGGAGGTTCGCATGCTCACACGATAAAACCAAGAAATGAAAAAAGGTTCCACATAGTGTGATCACGTTTATGCAAATGTTTAATTAAAAGATAAAATTGGACACTCACATTTTAGAAGCAGTAAAAGGCTTATAAGGTCATTAAAAGGCGCAGTAGTGATGGCAGAACTTGATTAGACGTCATCTAGGGTACCCACATTTGCCCATTTATTGTGAACACGCTGCTGACCAGTATCATTTAAAGTCCTTGCTGTGACCGAGTCTATCTGGATTGTTGATGGTTTACATTCCATATGGTGTTTATCACTACAAAGCCTTGTTGACTTAAGAGGTATATGCCCCTTTAAGTCCATTATCTCCGGTAAGCCTTCATGCAATTGGTGGCGGTCTCTTCACAAGATTTCCCTTTTTCAATATTTCTTTTCAACATGTCTTCATTGATGCCTTCTTCCATAAAGATGTCTTAGAAATGCTGATCCAATGACATTTACTGTTTTATATATTTGAGCGCTGCATTTTTTTTTTTTTTTTTTTTCTTTTTGGTATTTGTGCTGTTTGTCTTTAGCTTTGCTGGTTGCTTTAAAATTGTATCATTTAATACAGCACGGTTTATGCTCTTGACCTATTTATAAACTAGGAAAATCCTGTTCTGTATTGAGGTTGTAAAATATTTTTATTGTTGCAAAAAACGTGTACATTTCTAAACAGGCATTTGAGTGCTGTAAAATTTGCAGTATTTTTTTTTATTCGTATTTCAATCTGTTTTATTAAAAAGGTTTTGGATGTAAACCAAGGAAGACCAGATATAAAACTGGAAATTTTGTATCCATACAGAGACATAAATAGAACTGACAGTTATAGGCAGACAGACTCCAGTCACCTTAAACTAATAACATAGACAAACTGATTCCCAAAGCAGCAGTTTAAAGTGATGTCAGGGGACTGGAGCAATTGGTTCACAATCGTAAACAGAAGACCTCATCCGTCGTCATCCCTTCATAACCTAATTGGGTAAAAAAAAAGTGAGAAAAAGAAAAATGGAAGGTTACCACAACTGGTGAAGAGGGCATTCCCAAGGTGTCCTCGGTCAACTCATCCAGGGGTCCCAGGTCTTATCAAACTTTTTTCGTTTTGAAGGTTGCATGTGAGTTTATCGTTGCTTTATTATCCAATTTATGTACTTTTAACATGGTCCACCAACATCAGTCTGCTTCCAGTACCTTACTATAGCTGGTAGAATTATTTAAGAAATTAGCTACAATTATCAGAGTTCATTTTCTGGAATAGGGTCACTTCAGGAGTCTGGGGATATTTATGCCCCTTACCGACCAGATAATCGTGAATATTTTAATCCAAAATCTGGTTAATTTAGGACACTGCCACTATATATGGTACATAGTGCCAGGTTGGCTACACCATCTGAAACAAGCTAAAGACATTGATGGGTGCATCTTTGCATTTCTGTTGGGCCTTGAGTACCATCACAATAGTTGTGTGTTTTTAGATTCAAAAACGTGTTGATTAGGTATTTTTGGACAAGTCGTTTGCATTGTCTGGCCAATCAGGTAAGTCATAGGAGACATTCAAGTCCTGTTCCTACAACTTCATATAGGGGAGTTACTGATTTAGTAATTTAATATAGAATAGAGATGCATCCCCGGTGGGGGCGGGGTGTGTGTGTGATTGTTTGCTAACCCCCCCCCCCCCCAAAAAAAAAAATAAAAAAATATTGAGCACCAGCCGCCACTGGTGAGGCCTAAAAGCTTTAAGAACTTTTTTTTAATAATGTATTGGGAAATCATTAAATAGAATGAATGTTGGCTTTTTCGATGAATGACCTTCACCCTGCACTTCTTTCTACCAGGTACATAGAATGGATGTTGTACTGTAGATCTTCATATAGTGGGGACAGTTACATGATGGATATGTAATAAGAATAACCCTAATATCTGAGTATAAAATCTCTAAAATATGGAAACTAAAACAAACTTTATCCAGGAGTCAGTAGACTGTCTGTTAGATCAAGTTGAACTGAGAATAGGAGTCCCTGTTTGGACTGTGGGGAGCCCTGGCAATATGAAGTGTGTGGTGTGACAGGAAGGGTTCACATACCGAGGATTGAAAGATGGAAGAGCTGGGGGAATGCTGAAGTAGCGACAAATGAGAGTCGCACTAATGTAGTGCAGTGTTTACCTAGGTACTGCACCGATGATGGTACAAGCAGAGTTTTTTTTTTTTTTTTTTTTATTTCTGGGCCAGTATATTTAGTCCCTCTCCTTCTTTCTTTTTTTTTTTTTTTTTTTTTTGTAGATTTTTAAGATGTGCTGGGTTGTTTTAGGTTCAACCTTTTTTCGATCATAATTTTTGACCATACCGTGATATTTTAAACCTGCATTCTGTATCTAGAACTAAAGACCGTATGGGAGTGTAGTTTGTCTAATGGCAATCCAAGAACATATATTTGAGTTGCTGGAAAAGGATATGTTTTACTGAAGTGAGAATGACTGACTGATGCATTGTATTTGAAAACCTATAATCTAGTTGATTTAAATTCGTTTTATTGGTGTATTGGGTTTATATGCTTGGATGTCACGGTTGGGAATTAGAACCATTTCCTAATCTATACCTGCTTTTTAAACCGCATTTATATTTACTCCAGTTTTCAGTTTAGTCCCAAAATGGGGCATTCACTGTCTTAAGACCTAGGTCTTCAAGATGATTCTTGGCAAAGGTTTGCTGACCTCAGTCTGGTACTAAACTAGGTTGCTACATTTTACACCTGTATATGAAGTTTGGACTCATTTTTATTAACATTCCATCCAGAAAGCCCATGGCCAACACTGCTGTTATGTGTTCAGGTGAATTGAACACATTTAAAACAAGGCCAATCCTTGTTCAATAGTAGTCCTAAACTAGCAAAACCATGTTATGGATCGAGGTTAAAAAAAGTTATTGTTGCAAAACATGTTTACATTTTGTAAATGGCATTTGAGTGCTGTGAATTTTTCCAGTTTGTTTTTTTTTATTGGTAATTGATTAAATAGAATGAATACTGGGGGGGGGGGGGGGCTGATAAAAAGTGAACCCTTGTCAGTAGTAGTATTTATTTCACCTCCCATTGGGGAGACTTCCTTTCCTGTCCCTTAGACACAAAAAGTGAGGGAAATCAATGCAAAAACCTTCTCGCTTTTAGAAGATTTACAGTGGGTATAGGAAAGAATCACCCCCTTTTTAAAATCACATTTTGTTGCTATGCACTTCTGCATAGAAAAACAGGCAGTCTGCCAAGTATCACAACATTCCTCAGCCCTGAGCTAATATAAACATTGTAACGTTTTGTTCTGAACTTCGGTCTGTAAATGAGGGAAGTTTTTTTTAACCACAAGACTAAACCTTTTTCTGACACTTGCTAGTTTCAAGTTAAAATTATTATTTTCTGCTACAAAATTACTTAGAGCCCCCCCCCCCCCCCCCCCAAAAAAAATGTATTATGTGTGTGTGTGTGTAATATATGTAGCACTAACTCTCGGTGGAGCTGCTGGTTTAAAGCTGGCTGTTACCTTCACTCTTTACACCTCTGTTGCACCGGGTCTAGGGTCCCATTTAGTTTACCTCTGGATGATGTAGAGACACTAACACTTGAGTAGATTTTCCAATGCTTTAATGAACAAATAATAAAGGAAGTAGCAGGAAAGAGGCAGAAGGAAAGTTGCAAGGAAGCTCAAATACCTTTCTTTAGTATTCTTTAGAATGTTCTCTGGAATTGAACACTTGCGGTTGAATGCGTTCCCCCTTGTGGGACCCAATCTTTGCCCACCTGGATAGGCCTCTCGCTTACCTAGCAACCAGTACGTAGCACGAACAAAAGTCTCTGCCACAGACTTGTTTGGAATAAAATCCGTACGATCCTCTGCCACAGGATGTATTGGTTTGCAGTGAATGTCAGACACAGTACTTGAACCTTTAAGCCAACCCGGCAGTACTATCCAGTAGAAGATTACTTCAGGATACGTCCTCCAACCGAGTCACCAGGCCCCTCTCCAGACCAGCACTCTGCCTGATCCTTGCATGATGGGTCCTCCCCTGGGATCTTCTCGGTTGTCCAGCTTCTTCATTCAGGATAGACCCCTCAGGACCGTTCCTCTGCCGCTGTGGTAGGCCCCAGATAGGCTTCTGGGCCCACCCACATGCCGCAGCGACGTGGTCCTCCAGGACGGAGGACCACGAGGTGGTACTCTTAACGCATACCTGTCGGCCAGGAGGGCCAGCAGGTGGCTGAAAATGAACCCCCGAACATGGCGTCTGTCCCATAAATACCCTCTCCCAGAATGCAACGCAGTGAGAATTGTGATCTTAATTCTAAGCAAAAAAAATTGTGATTCTCCTTTTGGCCAGCATTGTTTTGAAGAAAAAAAACAATGTGGTGTGTGTGTGTGTGTGTGTGGGGGTGTTTTATAGCAGAAAAAAAAAAAAAAACATACCCAATGAAAAAATCGAGCTTATTCATCAATTTAGGCCAATATGTATTTTGGTACAAAAAAATCTCTATAAGCGTATATTGATTTGGTTTGCACAAAAGTTATAGCGTGTAAAAACTATGGGATATAGTTATGGAATGTTTAAAAAAATTTCATCCGCAATTTTTCAGAGACATCTGTGCAGGTTTCTGTACAGATGTCAATGTGAATCGCAGCCCGAAATCACAAAAAGTAGTCCAGAAACTACTTATTTAAATCGGTGCGGCGCCGCAGATGCAGCGTCACACCGATTAGGACGATGCCATTGCCGCCGATTTGTCAAATCGTACCAATGTGAACCAGGGCTAAGTAAAACTTTTTTCGTGATCAGTGCTAAAAAAAATGCACTGTCACTGTACTAATGACACTGGCAGGGAAGCGGTTATCAGAGACGATCAAAGGGTTAAATGTGCTTCTAGGGAGTGCTTTCTAACTGTGTGGGGGATGCTTTGACTTGGGGAAGATAGATCGCCACCTTCCCCTCTGACAGAACGGCGATCTGCCTTGTGTAAATAGGCAAACCGCCGCTCTGCCTCTCCAGAGAATGATCGCGAGGTGCCGGCGACCATCAGGTCCACCGGACCCGCTGATTGGCTCCCACTATGTCCAATCACAGTGGGAGCGGATCGCTGGCGGTGCACGCTCCTGCCCCAGACTCAGTGCACTAAATCACGTACAGCTACGTGATTTCGCACAGGAGGGCCACCCTGCCACAGTAGATCTGCGTGGGGTGGTCCCACGCAGATCTGTGGTTAAAGAAAATGACAGTTTTTGAGACCAAGGAAAAGGGGTAGAAATTCCAACAAGGAAGTGACTACTCTGGGCTTCAACAAAATTGCGGCTTACAGCAAGAAGAAACGGGAGCAATGCTGGAGGCAATTTAGAACACACATTAATTTTGGTAGTATAATTAATGTGGAATGTGCGTTCTTTTGCCATCAAACGATTATGGGTAAAGTTCTGCTTTAGGTTATTCAAGAAGAGTAACAGCTCATACTCTGGTCTCTGTAGGAATAGAGATCGCAACTACAGCTGCTTTTGTGTGAAACTGCATTTATTTCCACACACCACCGATACCTCCCTTTCTCATAATTAAAGCACAGCTACAATGAATGCAATGGTTTCTATACCCACCCCATGCCATTTTCTTGTTCTTTACTTGCTGCTACAATTACTGTGTAAGGTAACTGAAGATGGCTGAGCAACAATGACTGTATCCAGGCAATCATTCAAAACTTGCCTTGTAATTGTTGAACGTCTTTATTTACCCAAAGTGTGTGTGTGTGTGTGTGTGTGTGTGTATTTTAATGATATTCAAATGAGTATTGCCAATTTTGACTATTTTTGAGTTGATCTGTCTGATAAGCACGATTCTAGGAATCCATGCAGTTATATTTGGACTTGATTTTATGCAGAATGCAAAAATCGGCAGGATTATTATGGGACAGGGTCAACAATTTTCAGTTCCTAGTTTGGCTGATCTGTGAGCAGATTCATTTAGTCATAAGTGTGTTTTGTATATGTAGCGATAAAGAAAGAAGCTGTGCTCGTCTGAATTTAGAGGGCAAGCTCTATATTAGAGAAAACATAGCAAGCCCTAAGCTGGCCTTATAACTATCCATATGTACCATTTCTGATCTCCTTTAGATTTACCACAACTGTATAATATGAGGACAAACCTAACAATGCTTTACAATTGTATCAAGTCAGGTAGCCCCTTATACTACATAGTTGATGGTAGATTCTGTGGAAATTGTACAGTGTATAGTCACCTTTTAAAATGGATGTGGACTGCCTTAAGCTTCCCATACTTGGAAACAGCCAATTCCCACATCCACACATTCTATGTAGATGCAGGAATCCTCACTGCTGTTCCATTGTATTATGACAAAGACTACCCTGCCTTCTTGCTGTCAGAATACACTGATCTGCACCCTGTTGGCTGCAGCACTGATCAACCTGAGATTTGTCAGCAGTTTCATTCATGAGAAGTTGATCGCTATGAACTGGAATAGCCAGCCATTCATTGATTGAAGTTCACCTGGTTCCTGCTGAACTGGCCAAATTTAATCCATGCATGGCCTGAAGAGCTGCACAATTAATCGTTAAAAAATCGTGATCTCGATTCAACCCCCCTGACGATCTCTATTGCAGAGTTTGCTGATTCTTTCATATAACAAGTGGAGAGACTCATCTGCTCACTCAGCTGTCAAAAGAAAACCTCAGCAGTCTGCAAAGTTTTTAACATGAAACATTGTAACTAACATTTCCTTCTTGGATCAAAGGGATACACCTCTGTGTAAAGAAACTCCAGGCAGTCTGCCAAGTTTTTAACAGAAGTTTAACCACTTAAAGTCTAAATCTTTTTCAGACATTTTGTTTCTTAAAGCGGGGTTCCCATTTAAAAAAAAAAAAAAATAAACTCAAATAATGCAGCTGCTGACTTTTTTAATTGGACGCTTACCTGTCCCAGGGTCCAGCGATACGGGGGATCGAAGCCCCGCTTGTCCACCCCCCCCCCTCCGCTCGTCGGTGCTGGCATTTCAACTGTTGGCACCCGGATGTGGCTTCACAGCCAGGCACCTACTGCGCATGTGCGAGCTGCGCCGTCACTGGCCCCGCAATCATCTGGACCGGTCACGTGTTCCAGATGATTGACAAGTCCCAGATGATCTCCCTTCCTGCGCCGTGGGAAGTGACGTCAGGAGCCCAGGCACCGAAGGAGGCAGACTATGAGGGACCCCCCAGCAACAGGCATTTAGAGGTGAGTTAAAAAAAAAATGTCTCCAAATGTTTTTTTCTTAAATTTGTTTTTTTTTTAAGAACATTACTAATATTTTTTTTTTTTTTTGGGGAGGTGGAACTCCACTTTAAGTTAAAATCAATATTTTTTGGAACAATCACCATTTTATTCTCTAGATTCTTTGCTGTATGTATGTATGTATGTATGTATGTATGTATGTATGGGGGCTCTAAGTAAGAAATTTTCTAGCAAAAAATCGGATTTTAATTTGTAAACACCAAATGTCAAAAATAGGCTTAGTCATGAAAGGGTTAATGGCCAGCTTTATTAACCGTTTAAGTATCTGCTTACCTAGAAATGTCCTACATATGGTGCTTCTTTCATCCCATTCTGCCTATCCAGTAACTGTGCCAGAGTGTGGATGCAAGCTGAGGGTAGGTTCTTCTCTAGGATGACTCTTTATCTGTAAACCCAATTGTGTTTAAAAATGAGGACATGGCTGATGTTCACACTGTATACTTTCACACTGAAATTGTTGGCTATGCAGTTCATGTTTACTAAATCTATTTTTCCAGCATATACTGTAGCTACCCTTAAGTATAGGCCCAAAATGTTTCGTCTTAGGCAAGGCTTAGAAATTATGTACAGTGTAGGTTTTAGTTTTGCTGTTTGGTGTCACCTGGAACAGAAATTAAAAGGTTAACATTTTTCCAACAAGGACTCGGTAGTAAAAAAATATCTATGTTCTAACTCTGTCCTACTTGCATGTTCTACTTTAAAGCATGTAATGTGCAATAGATCTAAAAGCTAGCACACTCCCATTTTTTTTATTTATTTTAATTAAAATTTAATCCTTTTCATTTCAGTCTGCTCCAGTCAACATCCTGAACCAGCAGTGGCCTAAGCAACATTTAACCACCCAAAAGTAAGTGCAAGCTTTGATAAAGGACTTTTTGTGTTTATACAGACCTGTAATGAGTTGTGCTTAAAAAGCTGCTCCCTCAAAATATATATTTAACAGCTTTTTTTTTATACATGATGAATTAAACGATGCAGTAAAGTGGAACTTAAGGGTGTCTGAGCACCACAAACTGAAAATGCTATTAAATTTTTAATTATTCAAATCAAACGCTCATAATCCCCGTCTCCATGCTTTTTGTTGAGAAATCACTTTGAAAAACATCCCTCAGCATTTCTAGCCATGGCCAACTTGGAGTAAGGGCGATTCATGATTCATGTAGCGTTTGCTTCCTGGAATCCATCTGCTCTTAGCTCGGGCAGAAGGGCATGCTTACCTGAGACAGCCCCTCCTCCCAGATAAGAGAAGAAATTGTCCACGCAGACTCATGGGATGTATGACCTAATTTTGGCCTAGGCCAGAAACTAGGAGCAGAGTACAGCCTATCCATGACCTGAAAAAGGCTGTGCGCTGTTGTACTCGTGTATACAGCGGTGCTATCATCAACACAACTACAGCATTTGTGCATATGCAAAAAATAGTAAGCTGTATTCATGTACTTCAAGTGGAAGTGTTGTAGGTACCTGGTTTTGACAGGTACCCGCTCCCACTTCGGGACGGATTGCGGCGTTGATCCGAGCAGACGTTTGACCCCCCCCCCCTCCTCCTTCCCTTGCAGCCTTCTGGGACACGTCATATAAAAATGTATTCTAGGGGAAGTCACAAGAGAGGGCACCCCCCAGAAGAAGACGGCTACTAAGGCTATAGTGGGCAATGATGGGAGAGTGAGTAAAACATCAATCCATAATTTATTGGGTATCAAAACTACAACAATAAGAGATTTCCTCTCAGCAATAAAAAGTTATGTAAAGCTGATCTCACTGGACATCAGACAGATGGCACACCAAATGCAAGAAAGCATACGATGCACCAAGCAGACCGATGCAGACTAGAACAAACCATACACTCACAAATAAAACAAGACCGGTCCAGGCGCCTGTATTACCATGGATGCATGGAAACCCTCCTGGCCAATGCGCCAATAGGGAAATAATGAATAATAAATGGGTACACAGGGAAACCATGCATGCGTGGCCCCTGGGGATATGGAGAGACTACTGAAGGTGATGTTGCCAATGAATTAGCTGCCAAACACACAAGTGTTGCCTGTCTAGTTTGTGTCAGGTGTTAAACAAAGTCTCCAAGTTCTACTGACAATTGATTCCTTTGGGTTAGCTGAAATGAGTATAGCATATGTATTTGCGTGTACATGCAGAAGACATTCCATCAAAAATATCCATTCCTGGAAGTAATAATGCAGCTGAAATAAAGTTCAAATGTCATTAGGAGATTAGATTCAAATGTAGAGCAATTAGCGGTCATACGATGCTTCATGACAGCTGCCAGATGAGCATAGCCTTGATCAAGATTAAATGAGTTGTTCAGGTACTAGTTTCCTTTTTAACATAATTGAGGCATAGCTATCATAAGCCCTATACCAATCACATCAGGCTATTCCGGGATCATGCTCAGTCCCTGGGTCATGCAGTTAATACATTGCAATGCAGTCTCTAATAAGACAAAAGCCTAAGTGTGATGGTGCATTAATACTGGCCGAGATTCCTTATGCTTTCAAACAGCAGGGCAGTTCCATCACATCCTCGTCCGCCACAAAGGGGATCAAACACTGGGCGCAATTACCATACGATCTGTTTGCGGATCTCCGGCCGCGCTGCAGCGGTATTAGTGGACAGGTAGCAGCTCCACATGTACAGGCTAGATATAATATTCAAAGTTCTCCATTCTCCATTTGAATTGGGGGATCACTGAGACGGCGTCTCCAGGCCGTGATTACGTTGATGCATTTCACGTAACTTCAACTGGATGTGGGAGGGGTGGGCATGCACCTCTTCCTTTTATTGCATCGAGGTGTAGCCGCCCCTCCTTACATTGATTTCTTCATGAATAGACTGACAGGGACGAGCTAAAGGAAAAAGCTCGGATGAGCCACTCCCATGTATCTGTTAGTCGGTCTATGCTTTCCAAGTAGTCAACATTGATACAGCCCAGCCATCCTAGGGGGCAACTCTTAACAAACAGCGCTCACCTTCACCATCTCACCCAATGGAATAAACATAAAACATACATAGTATAAAATAAAACCTAGGAAATGTTATTATCATCTTGAAAACCAAAAGGGGGAGAGAGAGAAGGGGGGAATGGGGAAAGACAGAGGGTATGGAATCGGGGAGGCCAAGGGAACATGAGAGGGAATGGAAAAGGAGCGCTAAACAGTAATGGCATAGGACATATGGTGGGAAGGGAACTATGTAGGGAGAGAGTGAAGGAGAGAAGGCCATACCACAATCCAAAATAGCCGGATTTCATTGATCTAGGAATGGCTGCATGTTCCGTTCAGTATTCATACCCAGGGGTGAGAGGGTTTTCAAAGTGTATATCCACCACATTTTCCTTTTGCAGTAGAATAAGATTGAAGTCCCCCCCCCCCCCCTCCTTGCTGGTAATTTCAGGGTATAAATACCCTTTACCTTAAGTCCATCAGTTTTGCCCTGGTGATACTGGAAAAAATGTTTGGCCACCGGTCTTAATTCTTTTTTCTCCTTTTTCTCTAAAACTCTCTCCTTTTCCCTCCTGATGTCCCTGATGTGCTCTCCTATCCTAACCTTAAGGGCTCTTTTTTAGTCTTGCCGATGTATATTTTAGGGCAGGGACAGGTGACCATTTACACCACATCTCATCTAAAAATACATAGGTCCTGTCAACGAAGGGACACACTTGGCACTTTGTACAAGGGACCATCCCATTTACATTGTGGGTACTCAGACAGCCAGGTAGTGTCTTGCTGTCTAATGAACTCAGAGTGGATAAGGATATCTCCCAGGTTCCTAGATCTACGCGCCACCATTTTTGGGCCGCCCCCCACAATGTTTGTCAGGCCTTTATTGTTCCTAAGGATACTCCAGTGTTTCTCCAAGATTTTGCGCACGGAGCCCCATTGGGCACCGTATGCGGTGATCAATATTACTGGGCCTGGTTCTATTGTCTTTTGTACTTCTAAATTGTGGTCCATGAGGAGAAGGCTTTCTCTGCTTCTTGTAGCAGCCCTACGTTTGGCATTCCGGATCTGTCTGTGAGAATATCCTCGTTCACGGAATCTCGCATACAGATTTTCAGATTCCCTTTTTGAAGGTCAGTGGTGCTAGAACAATTACGTTTTATCTTCATGAACTGCCCAGTAGGGATTCTATCCTTTAGCCGGGGGGGGGGGGGGGGGGGTGGCGACTATCCGCCTGCAGTAGGGTGTTTTCTGCCGTCTCCTTACGGTAAGTGCATGTGCTGATCTTGCCATCCTCCAATCTTATTGAGCAAGCCCTGCACGGGTGGTGCCCCGATTTCTGCAGCTGAATCAACTGTAGGAGACTGTTCAGGTGCTTGCTGGACTTTCTTGGGCACCCTGAAGCCTCCTTCACAAATGCAGTGGAAATGTGTGTTTTTGGGGATTAACCACTTGCCTACCAGACACTTACATCCCCTTCCTGCCCAAGCCATTTTTCAGCTTTTAGCGCTGTCGCACTTTGAATGACAATTGCGCAGTCATGCTACCCTGTACCCAAACAAATTTTTTTTTTTTTATTGTTTTCTTCACACAAGTAGAGCTTTCTTTTGGTGGTATTTAATCACTGCTGTGTTTTTTTGTTTTTTTTTTTTTGTAGTAAAAAAAACCCCCAAAAATATTGAAAAAAAAAAAGATGGGCGACACTGGGTATTGACAACATTGATGGGCAGCACTGATAGGTGGCACTGATTGCCAGAGCTGACTGGCATCGCTAATGACCACTGATTGTTGCCATTGGTGGGCACTGATAGCTGGAATTGGTGGGCAATGTTGGGCACTGATTGGTGATGGTGTATTGCACTATTGTAATCAGGGCACTGATGATCAGTGCCCTGATTACATTCCTACATGCATGTGAGGAGATGCCGCTGATCGGCTTCTCCGAGGCGAGAGCCGATTACCGGCACTTTCCAGAGATCGGGGTTGCGGTGTGTGCTAGCAACATGGCGTGGCCGCGATCGCCGCCGTGTTGCGTGCAAGAGCGGCTGTTCTGGGACGCCGTCATTTGACGGCAGGCAGCAAGCAGTTAAGTTAATTTTCATATCAAAGAGGGACTTTGCTATTCATCTGATCACTCTTCATAACATTCTGGCGTGTATGTAAATTGTCAAAAAAACTGAGGCAGCAGACTTTGTAAAAATTTTAATTTGTCTCCATTCTCAAAACTTTTCGCCATGGCTGTAGGTGGAAGCACCAGCATGGTTTACCTAACGCCTATCTGTTTAGATATTTAAAGCTTAGATATGCCTTTTAATACTTTGATAACCAGTCAGTTGTTCTGGATAACCTGTTTTCAGAGACGAGTCAATAGTCAAACCTTTGTCCACCATTTATAAAGTTACTATTATCGCTTTCATACAGGACTTGAGTCCCTCAGAACTAAGCGGCTTGTTGACTTTCCTAAGTTAGATGAGGAAGATTGGGAGGAGATGTGGAAATGCTCCTTTTCACTATTGGTGCCACCTGGGATAGACTCATCCAGTTTAAGATACTGCAGAGTCTACCTTACCCCCAAACATTTGCATAGGCTATGCCTGTCTGTCCCAGCCAACTGCTGAAGGTGTGGGTCAGTCTCAGTGGATTTCATCCATGTCTTTTTTGCAGTGTCCCCAAATCCAGATCTTCTGGACAGCCGTGACTTCATTCATTCTCTGTCACCACCATTCAGGTGCCCTTTAAGATTGAGGTGTGTCTGCTGGGACTGGTAGATTCTCTAGCCCAGTGGTTCTCAACCTGGGGGTCAGGACCCCCTCGGGTCGAATGATGATTTGCCAGGGGTCACTGAATTCTGGGCTGTTCCTGAAGCCCACACCGCTCTCCCAGCCTTTTTGTGGCCGCCCAGAAGGGCTGTTCCTGGAGCCCGCGGCTGCCCATTTAGCCTCTTAGCAGATGACCTTGGTCAAGAGCACCTAAGTTGTCTGATCAGAACTCCCCCCAGCATTGCCACTCATCCCAACTCCCTGCCAGCACTGCCACTCATTCCATTCGCCCCCCACCAAGGAGTAAGAGAAGGAAAAAAATTAGAGAATACATGAAAGGGAGACGAACAAAGAAAAAGGGAGAGAAAGACTAAGAACAAAGACAGCTAGAGAGGGATGGGGGGGGGGGTAACAAGAAATTAGAATAGAGAGAGATAAAAGGGAAAGAAAGGAGAACAAAGAGGAAGAGTGGTACATCCTAAAATGTAACGTAACATAAGTGGTTTTAATACTGTACAAGTGGAAGGGACTCAGGCATTGCTAAATGTCCATGGGTTAGGGGCGCAAATTACTTGTCTTGCCTTGGGCGCTGACAACCCACACTACGAAAATAATTTTACTGTTAGGGGTCCCCACAACTTGAGAAATTTTATCAAGGGGTCACGGCACTAGGGAGGTTGAGAACCACTGCTCTAGCCCCTTTGAGGGCCTCCAGAACTCTTTTGGGTTTATTACTTTATCATACCCATGAAGCTATCGTACTTGGGTGGAAAGCCACCTCGCCTCCTTCGCTAAACTTTTGGAAAAATCTGATTTAATTTAGGTTTACCACTCTATAATGCTACTTGCATTTTCTTGTGGCTGCACCACGAAGTATGGGATATCTGGGTAGAATCCCCGTCTACGAATGCTGATTCTAATATGCCTGATTAACATGTATACCAGCGTAATTAATGTGTTCCATAGAAATGGTATTGTTCTTTGTGATGTAGTGCCTGGCTAGGTGATTTACACCTGGTACAATGCCTTGTTTATCATCCTCCTTTGTCCCTAAGCCATGATTTCAGGTATGAACTTACTGTGATTTCAATCTGTTTCTGTGGTCTGAGCGTATTATTTTTTCTTTTTAATTTGTTCCATGAGCCTGGGTTTGCCAAATAGACTGTTTTGTACTAAACTTCTAAACTTTTGAAACTTGCATTTAAAGTGTGTATGTGTGTGTGTGTGTATAGATACTGTAGATCTCTCTATCTCTCATTGGAGGAAAAGAACACCCCCCCCCCCCTTCCCACAGCATAACTGTGTTGTGAATAGATGAGCTCCCTGCTTCTCTTCCTCTCAGACACATTTATCTGAGGTTTAAAACCACTTTAAGGTTGTGTTTAGCTTGTTGGCACTTGTGGTTCAGTGCCTTTGGCTGTTTGAGTTTACATATTTGCCAGCACACCATGGGTCGTCTATTACGTCAGATTCTTTATTGAAGAATGATCACATCACAGAAGACCTAGTGCAAAGTTTCAGAGCCGAGCAGGATGCCTTCGTCGGGCATCTGTGCGTCTCCTAAACGTTGCACTGTCTTCTGTGTTGTGGTCATTCTTCAATAAAGAAATGGATGTAATTGACGATCTGTGGTGTTCTGGCAAATATGTACATCTTGATCTGTGATGTTTCCAGTTCCAGCTGGTTGTTGCTACAGTACCTGCTACTCCTAAAGCAGGGGTGCCCAACCTTTTTGAGGAGTGAGGGCCACTTTAGCAACTTGGTAACCGGTCACAATGATTGGTTTGTGTCCACTCTGCATACTCAGAACACACATGGACACAGCCCGCTCTACTCTATGGGCCCCCCGATCTGATCCACCCAGACAGGAGACTGATCCCATTCTGGGCTTTTTTAAGTGGATCTGAATTTTAGAATTGGAGATAGGCAGGTATAAACAGACACAAGTTTGTTTACATCTACCGCTCTTCAGAGGTGAATGGAGGGGCCGGCTGGGTCCGCTTAAAAAAACAGACAGGCAGACCGATCGTGTGAAAGGGACCTAAGGCTGCCTTTACACTAATGAACTGCGGTTTACCTGCACCTCAACTGACCTCAATCTTCACTTCTTCCTTAGGATTCCTGCAGGTATCGCTGGCTGCTGCTGTCCCCCAGGCGGGTCCTGCTTGCTGGTGGTGCTGCTGGCTGGTTCCCAACCCACCATCTCCGAGCATCAGTGTGACAGGAGCTGGCACTAGAGGAAGCATGTTGCTGCAGTAGAGAGCAGAGCCAATGCTGCCTGTATTGCTCCTGTCACAGGCAGAGTACATTTGGTATCACTCTGCCTATGACAGGAGCAATACTGGAAGCATCGACTGCTTCCTTTAGGGCCGGCTCTGTTCTTTACACTGTGCTTGGGGATGGCAGGTTGAGAACCTGCGATCTGGGCTTGCCGACCCGCCATCCCAGAGCATGAGGTGGCGGGGCCACATCAAAGGGCAACACGGGCTAGCGGTTGGGCACCCCTGTCCTAAAGCCTTATCTAGGAAAGTGTGCTATGGGAATATCGATACTACTTTAGCTGTTTTGAAGGAACAGCACAAAGTATCAAACATATACAGATTGTGTTAACAACATATGTCTTTCTTTTCTTTTTTTTTTTTTTCCCCCTTTCTTTTATAGCACTGGATATTTTGTAGTTAAATTCAAAAACAGTAGAGGTATAAAGGTATTGGGTATGTTAAATTGGTTCTAAAAGCGGAAGGTGTTTTTAACTTGATGCATTCCATGTAGTGCTTTTGAACTTTAGTTCTTACCAAAAATGGGCAGGGCATGTACAAAGCGATGCATTGTCATCAAGCATGCCTAGGGCGGTTTGGAGTATAAATATGGCTCTGGCCATGTCAAGGCCTAGGAAGACTTTGACTTCCAAAGCATTTAGGTGCAAGGCAGCTAGTTCCCTGTCCTGCCTGTGGGTTTGAGCTGACTTAATTTTTGCAAAGCTTTTTATGTATTTGGGGTTGACAGAATGGTATCTTGTTGTGTAGCTGAAAATGATTTTTTACTTGGTGTAACTGTTATTTGGTAAAAGTGAGAACAGCAGGGTGGGACTTTGCATGAGGGTGTAGGGGCCGTTCAAAACCCCTCCTCCATCCCAATTAAGTAGTGGAGTATGGAGAGAACAGGTGTGGGACTTTATACAAGGCACATGGGAACAGAGGTATGAGTTGGGTAAAAATTGAAATTTATTAATGAGAAAAAAAGTTTTACAAAAATTCATACAGTACATAATTGAGCATAAATAGTACATAAGTAATTTTACAAAAATTCATACAATACATAATTGGGCACATGGCTCTGCATATGTTGGCACTCAGCTCTAAGGTAGTATATATTAGGTATTGAAAGTGTAATGGAAAACTAATGCATCAAAAATGACAAATATAAATAAATGGATACAAGTATATAGGAACGTGTTATGCATATGGGTTCATGTAGTGTACACCTAGCGGTAGATTGGAGCTCTACGTCGTTTCGGGGCCTTAAAGCCACTCATCAGGAGCGATACCGAGGTGGTACCTGTGAGTTGGGGAAATAGCGGTAATGAATGGTGGGAAAATGCAAGGGAAAAAAAATATATAAGTCATGAATATCATGTTATTGGTAGTAGCTCTAGACTCACAGTAGTGTCTGCGCAAAGGCGACGCGGCCCAAGGTGCCACGCCAACCATGGATGCCCCGTCCCGAAGCTGAGGGGGCATGGTCCGACAGGCGAGACCAACACAACGAACCCCCCAGGTGGGGTCAAAGTGTGAAGACAAATGTGTAGGTAGGGGGTGGTCCCAAGATGAGGGAGGATAGGCGCTGGGTGTCTGTGTAAGAAGAAACAAAAATAAAAAAGTAAAGTGTGAGGTTGAATGGAGTGAACAACTGGGGCAAGGTGGGGTGTGGGGTAAGACAAAAAAAAGTGTGGAGAAAGCCGGAGAGGGGAATGGGGAGGAGGGAAAGAGAGAGAGAAGGAGTGAAGAAGGGGGAAAAGGATAGGGGAAAAAAGGGAATAAAGAGGGAGAGAAAAGGAAAAGGGGGGGGTTTGCAGCGGGGAACTGAAAGCAGGGACAGAAGGTGGCAAGAACAAAAGAGGTAAAGTAAGACAAGGGAGCACGATAAAGGAGAGGGGGAACACAGAAGAAAAGTGAGGAACAACATGATGAGAAGAATGAGAGGGAGAGAAAAGGAGAAGGGGGTGGGTGTTAAAGGTGCAGAAAAAACATACCTGAACAAGTACAAGTAGGGGCATGAATGCCGGCTGTGAGATGTGCAGATGGCTGGTGAGGGCAGGAAAGACAGAGGAGGGGACCACAACCAGGAGGGACGATGCCGCGGTGAACGCCGCCAGAGAAGGCCCCCAACGTCAGGCACCAGCAGCCCAGAGAACCAGGGGGAGAGCCCCAGACCCCTGCAGCTGGACACAGAAACTGGCCAGCCGTGGGGCGACCCCCTAAACTCATCGAGCGCTGGAGAGTGGAATCCCAGGCATCAGCTGATAAAGCGTCACGCTGGACGCTGAACAGCTGGTGCAGGAGGCGTGACGTCGACGCGCAGTGGGGGAGACCCCGCCCACCTCCTCCCAAGGAGGGAGGGGAAAACCACAGTGCGCGTCACAGCTTCGGGGAGGGACAGAACAGGCCGGCGGGGACAAACAAAGGGCCCCGTCAAACACGCACACACACTGGGAGCAAAAATAATTTTTTTTGGCTGTGACGCCAGGGAAATCCTGGCACAGTATAAGTGACTTAAACAGAAGCTGTAAATATGTGGGTATAGAGTCTGGTCTGTCGTATTAAAATGAAATGGGCAAATAGGATTGAGAATAATACTTGGGAAAGATGGAAGTATCAGAGGATGTTTAAAGGAAATGTGTATTGCTCAGTATAGCGCCCATGTGCCTCCATCCCTAATTGTATGGTAAAAGTGAGAACAGCAGGGTGGGACTTTGCATGAGGGTGTAGGGGCCGTTCAAAACCCCTCCTCCATCCCAATTAAGTAGTGGAGTATGGAGAGAACAGGTGTGGGACTTTATACAAGGCACATGGGAACAGAGGTATGAGTTGGGTAAAAATTGAAATTTATTAATGAGAAAAAAAGTTTTACAAAAATTCATATAGTACATAAGTAATTTTACAAAAATTCATACAATACATAATTAGGCACATGGCTCTGCATATGTTGGCACTCAGCTCTAAGGTAGTATATATTAGGTATTAAAAGTGTAATCGAAAACTAATGCATCAAAAATGGTGTAACTGTTATTTGTTGCCACATATTACTTAATATGGCATTTGTTTTATTTTATTAACCGAGCACATTTCTTGTGTTGTGGGTGCATTTTAGTGTTCAGCCTTTAGGATTCACGCTTTTTACAGTATGGCCAATTTACTAACTTCCATATCCCTTTTTAGAATAGAAATTTCTAGAAATTCACAAAGTATATTCTCATATTACTGGTAGACAAGTGCTTCTAAAAAAAAAAGATATAGGTCTGGCCTGGTGGGAAAATGCAATAGATTCCATAAAGCCAACTGAGCTTTTCTCATCAATTCTTAAAGTGGGCTTTGCACTAAACTAGCATAGCAAGGTTCTCTGAGTGGTGAGGGGTTAGAGCCATTGTCGGGGTTTTATTGTCTGTGCCCCCACTGGTCTCTAGTTATGATCAAGAGTCGGTGGGATGGGTTTCCAATCAAGTGACCACTGTGACAGCCAATTAGTGATCACTTAATCAGAAAAGTCAGTTCTGCTCCCCTTCCTTGCCATCCCTAGCTTATGACCCAGTTAAAAGGCTGCAATGAGTGGGCAGGAAGGGTTGACTGAAGAATAAACCCTGTGTAAGAAAAGTTAAATATATTTGTTTTTCCCTTGGCTTCTGCCTGCGGGCGCCATCCTGGAGAGTGTTAAGCATCTCAAAACTCACAGGAAGATAATCCTGCATTGTGCTGCAGCGAGGTTTGGGTCTCTGGCCAGTGCAGTGATGCCACTCCCAGGTGCATCTGCACTATTTCTTTCCTTCTTCCTTCTTCCTTCTTCCTTCTTCCTTCTTCCTCCTTCCTCCTTCCTTCTTCTTTTTCCTTTTTTGCTATTTTAACTGGTAATTGCGTGGTCATATAACACTGTACCCAAATTAAACTGTATATAATTTTCCCCTTTCGTCTTTCAGGACAGCCACCATGAGAGAGAGTCTCCTCCTCTTCCTCTAGGAAACACTGCGCCAGCCCATAAATTCTTACTTCCCCCTGCCAGACCTCTGTATTAGTGTTTCCTCCGGTGGGGAGACACTGCAAGGAACCAGGCCATTCAGTCAGGGTGACTGCGGCTGTTTATATTTTTTGGAGCCTGTAATGGGAGCAGGGGTTTCCTAGGGCATAGGGGGGACTTACCCCTCGTTCTATTGCCACCACTTCCTAGCCGAGTGCGGCTTCAGGTTGGGGGGACTCCCTATCGCAGCTACAGGGCTGCAGCAGGCAAGCGTTCACCTTCCCTGTATTCCATACAGACCGCTCTCTTTTTTTTTTTTTTTTTTTTTTTTTTTTCTTTTTTTTTGGAACTAGGCGGGCCGGACGACGGGCGACGTCATTTCCGGCGGAAGGGCGAGTGCTTGCCTTTGACCCACGACTTCCGGTTCCGGGTCGCGGCGCTGATAGGGAAGCCAGGCACAGGCTGGAGACGAGTCTGGGACGCGCACAGGCAGCGTGGGACTCGGTAGTAGCAACCACCTGCAAGTCATGTCGGAAGCAGATGCTCAGCCAACGGACACTACCTCCAGCCTTCCTAAGGTAAGAGTGCCCTGGGGAAGAGTACTCTTTTATCTAGGATTGTCCCTCCATGTATAGTTCCTGTCATGGGGGGGGCAGACACCCTGGGTCGTCAGGGGAGGGAGGCTCAGATCCCCACATATTAAGGAGGGTCTTGTGCACTCCCAGGGTTGTATCCTTGTTTTTTTTTTGAAAAAAAAAAAAAAAAAAGAGTGACAAAATGTTTTTTTCTTTTCATGTATTTCAGAAAGCTACAGAGAAGTCTAGGTCTGCACATAGCTCTAAGAAGAGGTGTGCCTCTTGCAGGGACACTTTAGGGGAAACATGGACAAAGGTCTTGTGTAGGGAGTGCATAGACTCCCTTGTTAAGGAGAGGGACTCTGAACAGGAGTCAGGACTTGCAGCCTCGGTTAAGGAGCTTTCGTCCACCTTCTCTTCATTTAAAGCCTTATTTGAAAGGTTTCAGCCTCCCTTTAGTCCAGTCCCCCAGGATACAACCTCGCCTCAGGCTCAGGGCTCTGCTCCTGCCCAACCTGCAATTTCAGTTAGGGCAGTGGAAGCTCCAGGGCCCTCCGGAGTGGAACAAAGACAACCAGACAGTTCCTCCCCCTTTCCCAGGATGGTTCAGAGGGAGAGGACCTGGACGGGGAGTCCAGGAAATCCTCCAGATATAAATTATCCCTGGAAGAGGTAGAGGACCTCTTAGGGGCTATTTATACAACCCTCGGTATTCAGGAAGACAGGAAACCCCTGACCCTTCATGACCAAATGTACAAGGGTTTAGGGGAACAAAGGAGGAAAGTTTTTCCAGTACATGAGGTACTGGTTGAAACTATTAAAAAGGAGTGGCAGGATCCCGAAAGGAAACCCTTTTTTTCTAGATCCTTAAAAAGGAGATTTCCATTCTCGGATGATCCTACATCTATCTGGAATAAAAGTCCCAAGTTAGATGCTGCCTTCTCCCAGGCATGGGGGCCCTGGTGGATGTCATGGATAAGAGAATAGACTCTCTTCTCAAAAAGACTTGGGATTCAACAATTGGTAATTTAAAACCTGAGTTGGCTGTCACAGTTGTGGCTCGCAATCTGGAGCACTGGCTCTCTAAGATTCAGGAGCATATTGAAGCTGGAACGGCAAAAGAAACCATTCTATCTTCTTTCCCTACGATTCTGCGGGGTATCGCCTACATAGCTGATGCCTCGGCAGAATCAGTCCGTATGTCGGCCAGATCAGCGGCTCTGGCCAATTCGGCCAGGAGAGCCCTCTGGCTAAAAACTTGGCCGGGCGATAGCGCCTCTAAGGCCAAGTTGTGCGGCATACCGTTAACGGGAGACCTTCTCTTCGGCCCAGGGTTAGAGACCGTCTTGGACCGCACAGCAGACAGGAAGAAATCCTTCCCAGTTAAGCGGAAAACCCCTACACAGACAAAGAAGGGGTTTTGTCCGCAAAAGCGTAAAGAAATCCCAAAGCCGGAAGGGCAAAAGAAATTCTGGGGTCAGAAGAAGGGCAGGGGAGGGGCGATTTTTCGCCCTCCTGAACAGCCCCGTAAAAACCAATGACTCCCCAACCAGGGTGGGGGGGAAGACTGGGGGGCCTTCCTCCCACAGTGGGAAGCGATATCCCCCAATCGCTTTATCCTAGGGATTATAAGAAGGGGGTACCATATCGAATTCACAAATCCTCCTCCACGGAGATTTCTTGTCACGCACCTACCCAGGTGTACGGCAAAAGCCGAGGCTCTGTTGGAAGCATTAAAAGATCTGGTAGATCAAAATGTGGTTCTCAGAGTTCCAAAGACCGAGGAGGGAGAGGGTTTCTATTCACACATCTTCGTAGTGAAGAAACCCACAGGGAAATTCAGACTGATTCTGAATTTAAAGCCCCTGAACAGGTCAGTGACGTACAGGAGATTCCGTATGGAAACAATTTTCACAGTCAGAGCCCTGTTGCCCCGCAACTGCTTCATGGTATCTCTGGACCTAAGGGACGCGTATCTACACGTTCCTATTACAGAAGCCTCGCAGAGGTTTCTTCGGCTAGCGGTAAATGTAGGTGGAACAACGGTACATCTACAGTTTCAGGCGCTGCCTTTCGGGCTATCCTCCTCGCCCCGCATTTTCACCAAGGTCTTGGCGGAGGTGATGGCCTTTCTTCGACTCCAGGGAATATCAGTGATAGCATACCTGGACGACCTGCTCCTGTTTGCACCGTGTCCACTGCAGTTAGTCAGAGATCTAGAACTAACAAAGAGAGTTCTTACAGGTCTAGGGTGGCTAATGAACTTGGAGAAATCCAGTTTGATTCCCTCTCAGCGCATCACGTACTTAGGCTATCTGTTGGACTCAACGCTACTGAGAGTGTTTCTTCCAGCAGAAAAAGTACAAAAACTGGACAGGGCAGTGGCTGTTCTCCAGTGCAGCAGTCAGGTCTCCATAAGAGTTCTGATGTCGGTCCTGGGACTATTAACCGCTACCCTCCCAGCAGTGCAATGGGCAGGTCTGCACTTTCGTCCCTTACAGTCCTTTGTCTTAAGGGTGTGGGATCACAGTCAGAAAGATCTGGACACCTTGGTACAGGTTCCACCCCAAGTAAAGAGATCCCTCTGGTGGTGGAGGAGGGTCTCAAACTTGTCGCAGGGTCGTCTGTGGTTCATCCCAGTTTCTCAGGTGGTAACCACAGACGCAAGCGGCAAGGGTTGGGGGGCGCATCTGGGTTCCCTTTTAGCACAGGGCACCTGGGAGGGCGACGAACTAAGAAGGTCGTCCAATTGGAAGGAGCTGAGGGCAATCGGGCTAGCACTCAGGTTCTTCAAGGAGGAGCTATGGGGCCACCATGTTCAGGTGCGGTCGGACAACTCGTCCGCCGTGGCCTATGTAAACAAACAGGGCGGCACGAGAAGCGGAGTCCTGTCAGCCTTAGCATCAGACATTCTGAACTGGGCCGAGATTCACACTCTCTCACTCTCAGCAGTCTTCCTGAGAGGAGAAAAGAATGTGATAGCAGATTTTCTCAGCCGAACCAAACTGAGAGAGGGCGATTGGATCCTCAACCAGGAGGTTTTCAATCTCATTTCAGAAAAATGGGGTCCTCCAGAAGTAGATCTGTTCGCGTCAAGAAGCAACGCGAAAGCCCCTTGTTTTTTCTCCCTAAACAGAGGGGAGGGAGCGCGAGGGGTCGACGCATTGATCCAGAACTGGCATTTCAGAATCTGCTATGCCTTCCCGCCCCCAGCATTATTACCGGCAGTTCTCAGGAAGTTCCAGATGGAAAACACGTCCCTGATTCTAGTAGCACCACATTGGCCAAAGAGGGCTTGGTTCTCAGTACTCAAGCAACTAGCGGTCGAACCTCCCTTATTCCTGCCACCTCGAGAGGATCTCCTCTCACAGGGCCCAGTCCTCTGTCCACAGGTTCACCAATGGCAGTTAGCGGCCTGGCTACTGAGGAGGGTATGCTAAGAGCTAGGGGTTTTTCTGAGAAATTAATCTCCACCCTCCTCAACAGCAGGAAGAAGGAAACACGCCAGATTTATAAAAAGGTCTGGGTGCGTTTCAATGAATGGTGTGCGGAAGGCTCCTTTGCGGTACACAGTCCCACAACGGTGTTGGAATTCCTTCAGTGCGGGGCAGATAGGGGTTTATCCATAAGTACCCTTAAAGGTCAGGTGTCAGCACTCAGTGCTTATTTAGAAAAGCATCTGACCACCAACCCTTGGGTGGTCAGATTCTTTAAGGCTCTGTCTAGACAAAGACCGGTTCAGGGCCCTCCCTTTCCCAGGTGGGACCTATCTTTAGTTTTACAGGGCCTGACGGGAACCCCCTTTGAACCTTTAGAGGAATGTCAACTAAAGGATCTTACATTAAAAACAGTTTTTTTGGTAGCAGTGACAACTGCCAGGAGAGTCAGCGAGATTGAGGCCTTATCTGTTAGACCTCCCTTTTGCGTTATTTTTCCAGATCGGATCATCTTCAAGACTGATCCAGCATTTTTACCTAAGGTTGCTTCTGGTTTTCACAGAAGTCAGGAGGTAGTTCTACCCTCATTTTGTCCCAACCCCTCGGGGGGAAAGGGAATTAAAATTTCATTCGTTGGACGTAAGGAGATGTATCCTTCAGTACCTAGAGCTGACCAAGAGGTTTAGAAAGTCAGACTCTGTTTTCTGGGGCCAGAAAAGGATGCAAAGCGTCTCGACGCACTATTGCCAGATGGCTCAGAGTAGCCATTGGCCAGGCCTATACATTAGCAGGGAAAGAAATCCCAATGGGTATAAGGGCACACTCTACTAGAGCTATGGCAGCTTCTCAGGCAGAGAAGGCTGGAGCAACACCAGAGCAGATATGCAGGGCTGCAACATGGTCCAGCTATTCCACTTTCGTTAAGCACTACAGAGTGGACCTGGTGTCGGCTAGTGAGCAAGCCTTTGGGTGAAAGGTGTTGCAAGCTGTAGTCCCACCCTAACTGGTAAGTGCTCGTTCATCCTCTCATGGTGGCTGTCCTGAAAGACGAAAGGGGAAAATTAAAGTTACGTACCGGTAACGTCTTTTCCAGTAGTCTTTCAGGACAGCCCTAGTTACCCACCCGAAATTTTGGGGTGTCTTATAAAAGACCAGAACGCAGCATGATAATGATATGGAATAGTATGTTATTAATGTGTTCTTGTGTCTCCCCAGCTGACCGGAGGTAATCTTGGAATATACTGAGGTCTGGCAGGGGGAAGTAAGAATTTATGGGCTGGCGCAGTGTTTCCTAGAGGAAGAGGAGGAGACTATCTCTCATGGTGGCTGTCCTGAAAGACTACTGGAAAAGACGTTACCGGTACGTAACTTTAATTTTTCACACGAATGGAACTTTTTTAGTTGTTTGACCAGCACTGGGTTTTTTATTATATAAATGGAAAAAATACCGACCATTTTGAAAAAACAAACTTTACTTTCTGCTATAAAACATATCCAATAAAAATTGAAGTCAAATTTCTTAATTTAGTCCAAAATGTACTCCTGTATTTGTGTAATGTGTGCTTCTTTTTACTAATCTTTTGTTTCTTCTCCCTGCTTTGCCTCTGTACAGAGCCTTGTGTTGATTGTCAACACAGGGCTCTGGGCTGTGATTGGACACAGGCAATCAGCAGGTCCTGGCCATGAATTATTGGCTGGGACCTGCTGATAAAATGTCACTCTGTCTAATCACAATGGCAAACGGCAGGGAGGATGCGAGCCCTGTACCGGGAAGAGGCCAGCGATGTACAGGTGCGCGCTGTGCCTGTACAGACCGTCCGTCTACATTGCGGCAGTCCTTAAGTGGTGAAAGTGGAACATCAATATTGACTATTTTTAATCCTTCTGCTGCTAGCCATTAGTACATGGAAAAGTATCTCATATTTACTTGAACGTGGTGTGTGTGTGTGTGTGTGTGTGTGTGTGTGTGTGTGTGTGTGTGTGTGTGTGTGTGTGTGTGTGTGTGTGTGTGTGTGTGTGTGTGTGTGTGTGTGTTTTTTTTTCTTTTCTTTCTTGCATTTCTTCAGTTACTTCTTGGTTTTCAGGCCTAGGCAAATGTCGTCATACATCCCAGGCGTCTTCAGGAGGGGAGTAGGAAAGACTTATTCATTTGTTATTTCAGATATACCCCCAGCAACCGTTTATAGTCGTCTTTTGGTGATCATCTTACTGGAGCAAATCTTGTTGGCCACTTTTTGTTTCTACAATATACTCTTGCTGTTTGGACGCCTATTATTATTTCAATAAACCCAAAATGACTAATTACTATAATGACCTTCTCAATCAGGTTTTTTCTGGTAGTTACTGTATGAAGTGACCTGACTCCTTTCAGATCAGACTCCTGATATGAGAAATGAGAGGTCAGTCAGCTGTGAAAAATTCTTAGTCTTCTAGTGATACTTTAACTTGGCGAGATATTATCTATCTTGTTTTATGGCGTTAGAGGTTGTAAAGTCATACACAATTGTATCCAGGGCTTTTTTTTCTCAGAAAAAAGGTGCCCAAACTCACCTCCTACCCGCCCCTTTAGAGAACAGGGAGCCAAGTATAATTTGGGGGCTATACAAGTAATTAACTTGTATGGAATTTCATAAAAACCAATGCAGTAAAATGTGCAAAAATTTAGACAACCCAGTCCAGTCCACAGCACATTAGAGACAGCCCAGTCCCATTCAGCAGCATTTTGTTAACACCAGAAAACTTGTCTCCAGCACAGACTAGTGAACATGATGCTAGTGAGGACAGCCTGGCTACCTACCAAGTCCCACGATCTATCCACGATCATCTGCGCTCTCAGTGACACACGGCGCCAAACGAGCTTCCAGTCAGTCTGCACTGAGAGGCAGGGCAGAGTACAGATCACTCCGCCTTCCGCTCTCGCAAGCTGTAGGGCTGAGGGCAGTGTTTAATATAGGCAGCGCGCAGCAGCCTACATAGGAGGAGGATTACGCACAGGATATATGGGAGTGCTCTGGTGTAGGTGCCCCTCTGTTTGATCCCTCCGTGGGCAGCAGGCTATAAAGGTTAGGAGGAGGGAGTGCTCTGGCAGAGGTGGCGGAACAGTGTTCCACCAGGAAAAAGCCCTGCTTGTATCCTCTCCTGTTTAAGCCCCCTTTCACACCAAATCTGATTTTGAAATTCTGCGATTTCACTTGAAATGACAGGATTTCAAAGCTGTGACTTGGCTGACATCTATGCGACTTCATGCACTGATGTCTATGGAAGTTGGACCTGGAATCGGCAAAAATAGTGCAGGAAGTTTTTTTTCAAATCGGTGCGGCACCGCAAAAGTCTGCATTGCACTGATTTAAACAGTTCAATTGCCAATGATGGGATGCGATTTGGACCTGTCTTATCGCATGACAAGATGCATCGGTGTGAACGGGGGCTTAGCAAGATATTTTGCACAGCTCTTCTGTGCAGTCACATTATCTCCATCTGCTCTATTTCCTTGATCTAAGAAGAGTAGGGGGAGGGGCTGAGATTTCCTCTGATGCCAGTCAGCAGAGGGAGGTCATGTAACTGCACAGAGGAGCTGTGCAAAATGGTATTTAGGATTATAATTAAAAAAAAAAAAAAACCCTGACCTATTGTACTGAATATCTTGCTAAAACAGAGGATAAAAGTAATTGTGTTATGTATTACATTGGAATAGAGGCAGGAGGAGAGGGGAGGGGAGGAGATTGACTGTCACACACAGACCAGAAAATCATAGGAAGGGAGGGGGAGAAGGAGAGATTGTACACACAGCAGGATGAAGGCGGCATGTAAACTGACCATGGTATTATCAGTGGTGTAGCTAGCGCATCTGGCAACAAGGGCTGGACATGGCTCTGCACTAATAGACATGTTATACTTACCTGCTGTGTGCAATGGTTTTGCACAGAGCAGCTTGGGTCCCTCGCCGGCACTCCTGGCCCCTCTCTCTTTCTGGGTGCCCCCACAGCAAGCAGCTTGCTATGGGAGCACCCAAGCGGACACGCTTCAGAGCTGAGGCTCAGTGTGTCCATTCACACACGTAGCCATGGCTCGACTCTGCTCCTTCCCTCTTCTAGGTGAGATTGACAGTGTGAGCCAATGGCTCTCGCTGCTGCCAAAAACCAATCAGGAGTGCGAGTCCCCAGACAGCCAAGGCTCTCGTGGACATCGCTGGATCGAGGTGGGGCTGGGAGGGGGGCTGCTGCACACAAGGTTTTTTTACCTTCATGCTTAGAATGCATGAAGATTTAAAAAGCTTGTGCCTTTACAACCACTTTAACAAAGTATGTGCTGTACTTAGAATGCAGTAGACAGTAATAAGAAATGTAAAACACAGTGAGGGCAATTTATCAAAACTGGTGCAGTCAGAATTTGGAACAGCTGCGCATGACAACTAATCAGCTTCTATCTTCAGATTGTTCAGCTTTAAAAATGAAAGCTATGAGCTGATTGCCATGCACAGCTGTTCCAAATTCTGTCTGCTCTAGTTTTGCTAAATTCCCCTAAGGGTCGGTTCACACATGGGCAACACGACTTTAGCGCGACTTTGTACCGCGACTTCAACGCGGCTTCAGCGCGACTTTAGCGCGACTTCAGCGCGACTTCGGCAAATTATGAGGCGACTTGAAGTCGCCTCCATGACAGGCGACTTCGCCTGTGGCCAATCACCTCTCTGGGAGGGAGGGGGGAGGGAGGGGTTTTCTCTGCAAAGTCGCTTGAGAGATCCGACTTGCAGGCGACTTACATTGAGTTGAATGGGTACAAGTCGCCTACAAGTCGGATAGAAGTAGTACAGGAACCTTTTTTGAAGTCGGAGCGACTTCAGTAGTGTCAGTTAAGACGGTTCAATTCACTACAATTGTAATCTAAATGCAAAGCGACTTGGGGCGACTTGGGGCGACTTGAGGGCGTACAAGTCGGATCCCAAGTCGCCCCAGTGTGAACCGAGCCTAAGGGCTCATTCAGACAGGCGCTGAGACAGGTCCTGTATGCTCAGCCACTTTTTGCTGCATCTGCATCCACCAGAGAGCTTCATCTATAGAAGTGGGTGCACAGATCCGAATGCAGACGCGTTTGGATACTTGCATTCCTTGCAGTCTGCACGTCAAATTTTCCTTGTCAAAAGAAGTTTATTGAGTATACAATGTTATAAAGATACATAAAGTAAGTTTACAAGGATCTATAAAGTAAGCTCATTGTTTTACAGTAGGGTTTATATAGGTAAATATCATGAAATTTCAAATATTAAACATTGGGTTCACGTAAACCTAAATTAAAGATATATATCATTTCCTTAGTTACTTTTGTAGGTATTTTAAATGATTTATACCTACTATACATATTGTTTACAAGTAGAGTGTATATAGGTCAAATAAATTCTGATAATGAGCTTTAATCGTAAGGTGGAGAAAAGGAAAGAGAAAGAAGAAAAAGGGTTGAAAGGTAGAGGTATGGTCCACAAGGTTGTCCCGCTCGTCAGTTTATTATTCTTTTTAGTTCTCTTTGAAGCCTTAGAATGGGTGTCTCTGTAAGTCATTTAATCTGTTACCATGGCAACAGGACAGAGTCATTGAAATTTGACAGGAACTGTTGTTTTATCCAAGGGTGCCAAAGTTTTTCAAATTTTGGAATTTGATTTTGATCGATGGCTACCATCTTAGCATGGGACATTGTATTATTCATTCTGTGAATTGTTTCTGCTAGTACCAATGTAGGAGATTTCCATGCCTTGGCCACTGTTTTTGTTTTGCAGCCGTTATTAGTTGGATCATAAGTTTGAATTGAGAGAGTGTTAACCATTCCGGTTTTAGATTAAGTAAAGTTAAATATGGATCTGGTTGTATTATCTTTTTAAATATTTTAGATGCAATCACGAAAACTTCCTTCCAGAAGGTTTGGATTACTGGGCACGTCCACCATATGTGTAAATATGTGCCTATTTCTGGGCATCCTCGAAAACAAAGAGCTGAGGTATTAGGTGAATATTTTGCCACTCTAGCGGGTACAAGGTACCAGCGAGTTAGGACTTTATAATTTGTCTCCAGTGCTAAGATGTTGGGTGAAGATGACTTAGATGTGAGCCATATGTTAGACCAGTCCGTGTCTTCTAAAGTTCGTCCCAGGTCCTCCTCCCACCTCTGAACGTAAGAGGGTCTATTAAGATTTGCTACTCCATATAATTGATTATAAAGTGATGAAATTGTACCTTTAGCAAGTGGATCTTTTGTACAGATTGATTCAAAAATGGATAATTGGGATAATGGTGTATCCCCCTTTAGGAATGGTGTATAGAAATTTTTGATTTGGAGATATCTAAATATCTCAGAGTTTGGTAGATCATATTTTTCTCTAAGCGATGGGAATGAAAGGAATGATTTAGATGCTATGAAGTCCTTTAGTGTCTGAATGCCTGATGTTGTCCAAGCTTTAAAAGAATTTGGGTAGATCCATGCCGGATAAAAGGCCGGATTTCTGATAAAAGAAAGAGGATTGTGTGGAGATTGTAACTGATATTTGGTTTTTAGTTTATCCCAGAGAGATAAGAAGTGTTTAGTTATGGGATTATGAATTTTAAAGCGGTCTTTAGGATCAAGCCATAATAAATTTGATATTAATAGAGGGTCATTTTCTGAAGCCTCTATAAATACCCATAATGGGATTTCCTGTTTTGCATGGTATTTGGACAGACTGGCCAAATGTGCTGCTCTGTAGTAGTTAGTAAAATTAGGGTATCCCAGGCCTCCTTTATTTTTGGGAAGATGTAGTGTGTGTATAGGTATACGTGGTTTAGAAGAGCCCCATATAAACGAAGTTGCTCTTTTTTGTACTATTCTCAAAAAATAGGAAGGAATTGGAATAGGGAGGACTCTGAATAGATAAAGCAATTTGGGTAGAATAGTCATTTTGATTGCATTAATTTTCCCTATCCAGGATAAAGGAAGTTGCGACCATTGTTTTATTAGATTTGTGATCTGTCTTAATACAGGAGGATAATTGGTTGAGAATAAGTCAGAATGAGATGCTGTTAAATGAATTCCAAGATATGGGATTGATTTTTCTGCCCATGTGAATGGGAGTGCAGCCTTAGCCGGGATCAATTCCATGTTTGTGAGTGAAATATTAAGCACTAGGCATTTCTTAGGATTAATCATAAGGCCGGATAGGGCTGCAAATCCATCAAGAGCTGGTATTAAGTTAGGACCAGAGACCTGTGGTGATGATAGAAAAAGTAATATATCGTCTGCAAATATACATAATTTGTGTGTAATACCTCCTACTTCAATGCCAGTTATAGTTTGGTTTGTTCTGATGTATTGGGCCATGGGTTCGAGTATAAGGGCAAATAATAAGGGAGATAATGGGCAACCCTGTCGGGTACCTCTTTCGATATTAAAGGCTTCAGATTTGTATCCAGCATATTTTATATAGGCTTTGGGTTTATTATATAATGCTTTGATCCATGTTAAAAAGTGGGGTCCAAAACCCCATTTTTGTAATGAATATTGCATATATTGCCAGGATACTGTGTCAAATGCCCTCTTAATATCGAGAGATAGAAAACATAAAGGGATTTTCCGTTTTTTAGCAATATGTGCCAATAACACTGCCCTGCGTATATTATCGCCTGCCTGTCTATTTGGCATGAAGCCTACTTGATCTCTATGTATTAATTTTCCTATAATGCTATTGAGGCGTTTTGCTATTATTTTTGCTAATAATTTAATATCGAGGTTTAACAGAGAGAGAGGCCGATAATTCACACAGGAAGTATCATCAGAAAGGGGTTTTGGGATCATACAAACAATTGCCATTAGTGTTTCTTGCTGAAAAGAATGTCCATCTAGAAGTTTGTTAAAAGTTTCAGTGAGAATGGGAGAGAGTATTTCTGAGAATGTTTTATAGTATAAAGCCGAGTAGCCGTCTGGGCCTGGTCTTTTGTTAAGTTTTAGGTCTTTTATGGCGTTAGCAACTTCATCTATAGTTATAGGCTCATCCAAACTGCTTTTTTGATTCTGAGATAACTCAGGTAAGTTTATTTTTGAGAAGAAGGATTCAGCTTCTGTAGGATTAAATTCATTGTTTGTCTTGTATAAAGTTGCGAGATGTGAGTGAAATTTATGGACTATTTTAACTGGATTACAAGTGTAAACATTTTTTGATAATTTCAAACGTATTGGTTTGAAAGATTTGTTAGTTGAATTTAATGCCCGAGCCAAATATGTACCAGGTTTGTTTGTATTCATGTAGAAATTGTGTTTGGAGCGTTTGAGGGATTTATCAACTGACTCAGTGAGAAATAGATCATATTCCAATCTAGATTTTTCCAGATGAGATTTTGTACTCTGAGATGGATTATCTTGAAATGATATGTAGGCTGCATTAAAATTAAAAAATAGTGCCATTTGTCTTTGTATTGTACCACGCAAGACAGGCTTATGAGCTTCCCACAGTGTTATTGGGGAGATGTCTGTTGTATTATTAATTGATATGTATTCCTTTAAAGCTTGTTCAATGGCCATCTGATGTAGTGGGTGTTTGAGCATTATGTCCGGTAAGTACCATGTTGGGTCATGCGCTTTTGGTATGGCTGAGGCTATAGTAGTGTATACTGCATTATGGTCAGACCACGGAATCGGAATTATATCTGATGCAATAATTTCTGGTATCATTCCTATTGTTAGAAAAATATGATCTATTCTGGTGAAGGTTTGATGAGGGTGCGAGAAATAAGTGAATTTCTTTTTCATTGGGTTACTTTCTCTCCATGAATCTACCAGATTGTATTTGGAAAGAAGTTGAGAAAAAGGTAATCTAGAGGTTATTTTGGATGGTGTAAAAGGTGATTTATCTAGAAATGGGAGGAGGACCTGGTTCGAATCCCCACACATTATCACTGTTCCTATTTTGTGTGTATTAATCACTTGTAATATATGTGAGAGGAATGGTGTAGGTTGTTTGTTAGGAGCGTAGTAGGAAATCACAGTGATTGCTGTATCCATTATATAACCCATGAGTATCAGGTATCTACCTTCTGGGTCTTTAATTTCTGATGATAAGGTGAATGGTGTGGATCGGTGAAATGCAATTAGAGTTCCCCTTTGCTTGGTACAGGCAGAAGCCGTGTAAATTTGTTGATAAAAAGGAGAAATATATTTTGGAGTAGAATCTTTGGTGAAGTGTGTTTCTTGGAGGCATACTATGTGAGCCTTCTTGTTATGGAAAGTACGGAAGGCTTTGGTCCTTTTTTGAGGGACATTTATTCCCTGAACATTCAGGGAAAGTATATTCAGTGGTGCCATGGCAATAGATCAAATAGTTTTGACTTACTTTTTGTTATGCAGAGCTGACTGCGCAGATCAACCTGTGTGGACTGAAGAGATGAATAGATAGAAAAGAAACCAGTGAATTCTGGAGTAAAGAGTAAACAAAAAACATATGAGATTAAATGATACATTGTATAAATTATTTTTTGCAAGTAATCACAATTTACCCGTGAAAGAGAGTAAATATCTCTCTCAGGGGAATAAGTGCCTTCGTCACACTCCCACATAATATGATTGGGAGAATGAGGAGGGCTAATGGGGGTACACGGATCTTCCGCTTACAGGAGAGAAGTGCTATGTCAAAAGACATCAAAATGATGTTTCATTAATTGGAGTGCAGAATATAGTTTTTGTTGAAATTATTTATTCCAGGGTGGTTGTATATGGTTAGTCTTGCCCTAGGCTAAATAATTCAGTTAGAAAGGTACTGTTAATAACTTTGGTATTGATGAAGATAGTTTGAATTATTTTGGGATTTTAACCATTTTAGAGTAAACAATTACATATTTTATTCATATGCAACTGTTTAGATATGTTAACTCATAAAATTGAGGTTGTATTGCTTCAGATTAGAATAAACAAAAACATAATTCTAGGAACTAGTTAGATAATAATATATTTGTTTTAAGAAAAGAAAGAAAAAGCTTCCATTACTTCTGGATTATTGAACATATTTGTCCTAAAAAGTAATAAATCTATTATTACCTGATAATATATAACTGAACAAGAATTTCCTTATTTCACTTATATATTCTAAGGCTATATGAATCAGAAGTAATAAGAAATATAACTGGAATGTAACATGATCCCACACAGTGTGTGACTATCAGAATGCAGTTACATTCAGTTATAAATATAGGTTTTTTTATAGAGAACCATCTCTTAGTATAATAAATGAAGAGATATCAGGAATTAGGATGTCAGTCCATTGAATCTTCTTGGTCCATGGATGATGTGGCATAACGGCCTCTTTTGTGAGAATGATGATTCCCATTTTGTTCTGAAATTTTCTGGGTGCTGCCTGAAGGTGAAGATGACGCCATTCTTCTGCGTGTGGGAGAGTTGCTGCTTGTGGGTTCTGTCAGATTTAATTTTAAAAGGGTTTGTTGTAGTTCATCTGCTGATCTGCTTCTGTAAATTGTACCTTGGTAGTTAAATCTGACTGAAAAGGGGAAGCCCCATTGATACATAATGTTGTGGCGTTGCAGTTCCATTAGTTGGGGTTTCATGGATCGTCTTTTAGTAATAGTAAGTTGGGATAGGTCAGCAAAAATTTGATAATTGTGTCCTTGAAAATTAAGTTCCTTTTTTTCTCTTGCAGCAATTAGTATTTGTTCTTTCGTTCTGTAATAATGAAATTTTGTGATTATATCACGTGGGGGTCCATCTTTCTTTTTGGCTGTGAGGGCTCTGTGTACTCTGTCCAGTTCTAAACGTTCAATAGGGATATCTGGCTTTAGTTCTTGTAATAGAGCAGTAATAGTAGATTGCAGGTCTGTCACAGTTTCAGGTATTCCCCTTATGCGCAAGTTTGAACGTCTGGCTCTATTTTCGTAATCTTCGAGCTTAGTTTGAAGTGTTAAATTCTCTTTTTTTAATTGTTCCAATTCTGTTATATTTTCTTGGGTTGTAATTTCAATTTCATCCATTTTTATTTCTAAGGCTGCGGTGCGGTTTCCCAGCTCTCTTATTTCTTTGGTTAGGCTTTTTGTTATTTGGTCTGAGGTTTGTTTTAAAGCCTTATGAAGCATCTTTTCAAATTGTAATAATATTACTGGGGATGTTGAGGAGGCTTGTGGAGAAGTTTGTGAGAGGATTTGTTCTGTATCTGACTCAAATGGAGAGTCTTGCTGTGACATTTTCTGTCTGTGAGAGCGCCCTGATGCTGTATCTTGTGAGGTGACTGGAGCTGCTTCAGCTGCAGTGAGTGCCTGTGAGCTCTTTGTGAGGTGATTTTTATTTCTGCCACGGTTTCCTCCCAGTACCATATTTCCTGCCCAAACTTTCACAGTTTGTTCTCTGGGGCAAAAAGGTTCAAATGGATACCTTTTGAGCCTGCAGGCTCCGCTTTGTCCTTCTCTTCTCTCCTCAGCGGTGTGGAGCTCTAACAATGCATGTCTGCTCTGCTAGGCTCCGCCTCCTGCCCCCCGCACGTCAAATTTTAACGTTCAACTATATCCATGCAGCTGCTGCGTCCCAATTAACTGGACTGCCTGCACAGGGATGCACAGGACACCATGCATCCCCACACAATACATGGCCATCACACTGGGCATTAACGCATATGCTCCATGTGAATGAGGCCTAATTGTCGTCATGTGGACCGAACAGCAGGAAAGAGGAGATGTCAGGTAATTAAAAGAGAAGTATGGGAATTTTATTAATGAACCGTACTTGCCTAGGTAGGTGCCGCATCTGTCCACCACCGCCTATAATGCTGAGAACTGAGTAATCAAACAGCCGATCACTCAGCTCTCAGTGCTCCCTGAGCAGAGAGCTGGTGGCCGTCAGTCTGTCTCTCTGCTTTGATCGAACCACGGTGTTCACTGAAACACTGGGCTGTGGAGGGAGCAGGAGTGGCCAGCTCGGGCTCTGAAAGGCTGAGCTGGGTGCCTGTCCAGGTATGCGAGTGGATCCCAACCATATGGTTGCAATCTTTCCCCAGCCTGAACCATCTCTGACATCAGCCGACAGCATGCTTAAGCCCGCTGTCAGCTGAAAATGGGTCACAGGAGTGCAAAACAACCTGCACTGCTGTGATCAACTGGAGAAGTACAACCAAACAGGCTTTGGCTGTACTTCTCCTTTTTAATAAACCTATCACACAACCTGTCTCTCTGCTCCTGTTTATCATTACTTGTGACAATTGATAAATGTCCCCGTTTATGTTGTGAACTCTCCCTCCAGAGCCCAGGCAAGCTCTTCCTCGGCCCAGGCTTTAGATTCAGGCTCTTTCTCCCTGAAGCTGGAAGGTCCTTCAGGCACCCTCTTTCCTAGTCCAGAGGGCCTCCACGATCCCCCTCTCATAGTCCAGGACCTCCAGACACCCCCTCTCCTGATCCGGTACCTCCAGGCAACTCCTCACTTAGTCCAGTATCTCCCTTGTACCCCACTATCCAGGCGCCTTTGCCGCACCAACCACCATTTCCTAGTCGATGGCCTCCTCTGCTCCCATCCCCTAGTCCAGGGTCTCCTTTGCACTCCTCTCCTAGTCCAACTACAGCCCACTCCAGAGCCTCCTCTGTACCCTGCTTTCCAAATTTATCAAATCAAGTCCAGGGCCTCCGGTGTACTCCCCTCCTAATCCAGGGCCTCTTCTTCTCTGGGATGCCTCACGCAAAAAAAGAATAGGCTGTCCCTAGGAGGGAGACCTGCCTGTCCATTACACTTGATCAGGCAGCAGCAGTTCCCTGTGCAGGTGGAACCCCAGCCACGCCCCCCCCCCCCCCCCTATTTTGGCCCTGAGTATCATGGATCAGCAGCCATGATTACCATGGTCAGCACACAAAGGGGGACACAGGAACAGGCAAGTATTTTAGATTAAAAAAAGGGACAAATTACACTGCAACAGCGCTAAAGGAACAGGCGCATTTTTTTTTTTTTTTTTTTTTTTTTTTATTTTACAACCACTTTAAAGTGAACCTAGTTTCAGATATAATTTTTTTCATGTTAATGAAATTATAATGCTGTGTACACACAGTAAGAAACAAAGAAAGGAGGCGCCTCTGGGTGCAGACTTAAAAACAACTTTAATAAAAAGAGCAGTAACAGAGATTACACTCACATTTGTGTTGAGTTAAAAAGGCATATGAGAGTCCCAGATGTAACTGGAGGGGTCCGTGAGGTCGATCATCCCTGCCATGGATGTGTAATCAGACTGGTCTTTCAGATTCACTGTGTCCACCGGCTGGCAATGATGGAGGAATACCAGAATGAGGCTTGGAAGGCAAACAGCAATCCAGGGGAGTGGCGATGACATCACACACATGGGACGCGTTTCCTGAGTCAGCAAGCCGTGAATGGCATGGCAGCTGCACTCCTTTGTCAAGCTAGTTACTATGGGACTAATGCAGAGAATATATGGGAGGAAGTGAGGAGTGGTCATGAGAGGAAGCTGTATGGAGTAGGGGGAGTGGTCATGAGAGGAAGCTGTATGGAGTAGTGTCAGCAATGAAGGACGTGTGTGAAAAAAAAAAAACGGCTTTTGTTAAAGTGACATCCTGGTAAACCAGTATGCCATAGTGCAGATTGCACTGCATAACATTCTTCCCCGGTCATACAGGTCAGGGAAAGTGACATGGGGACCCTGTAGTGACACTTCACATGTTTTTCCAGGTTCGTAAGAAGAAGGGAAGGAGAGTGGACATTCAGCTCCCTCCCCTACCCAGTGGCACCCGCCATGGCAGTCCTGGGCACGCTAAAAGGTGCATGCAACCTGCTGTCTTTACGGGGGGGGGGGGGTTGGAGGCAAAGTGACCAGATTGCTTTCATCCGACAGCTGGCTTATCAGATTTAGACACACTTCTGGTGGTTGTGTGGCTGTGTAGTTTGTGTGTGTGTGTTAAACCCCCTGCTGACAAGCCCATACGATGTATGGCCCAGGCTGTAAAATTGTTAAGAGAATCTGTAACACATGCAGGTTTGCCTCTCGAATTGATTTTGTAATTTTGTTTGTTGTGGTTTTTGTTTGTTTTTTGTTTGGGATAGAACAGGGAATGCTACAACCTCCTGTCCTGTCCTGTTTTCTGTGTCTTCTGTGTCCCATTGGTGAGAAGTTCTTCACTTCCTGTCCTACAAACACAATACGAAGGAAGAGGAAATCTCTGACAGTTGTCACCAAAATAAGTGTTTCTTTATCGTACATCATGGGACACAGAGCACCATAGTAATCACTATGTGGGTATATAGGCACCTTCAAGTGATGGACACTGGTATACCCAATACAGGAAGTTCACTCCCTATATAGCCCCTCCTCGTCCTACCAGGAGTACCTCAGTTTTTTCGCCAGTGTCTAAGGTGTTGGTCACAAGTGAATATGTGCTCTGAGGAGCTCCAGGAGGGATCCATGCTGGATTTAAATAGTCTCCACAGACCGGATCCATCCAAAGTGCCACTGCGCTCAAGGTGGAAGGTACCCGGGCCTCGTATACGAAGCACGAGGTTTTGCCTGTAACGCCTCTTTGCAGGGCTGGACCCTGGGACCCAGGGCATTATGGTCATGCTTGCATTACCTAAAGCTTTTCCTGGCGGGGTGCTAATACAGGTCCAAGGGAGTGGAACCCCTATAAAGGGACCCGGTCCTTGAAGGTTTGCTAAACGCAGCCCGCTGTGATGGGTGAAGTTTGGATCTGTCTGTTACAGCAGTATCCTGCAGCGAGGAAAATGTAAGGGAAGAAGCCTAGGAACTGAAAAATGTCCACCTATGGGTTTTTTTTTCTTCTTCCATGTGTAAAAATGTTGTCATGCCTTAAAGTCTCCACTAGGAGTAAATGCAGAGGAGACAACGGTGGATGAACCTTTTTTTCAGCCTCGCAATCTGAGAAATTGCTGGTACAATCTCTTACGGAGATGGTTCATTCTACTTTCAAGCTACCCCTAACGGAGTCAGCTGAAAGTTCTATTTCTTCTTTAGGTTCCTTTAAAACCTTCACAGCCTTTGCATGCATTTCCTGTCCATGCATTACTAGAACAGCTTATTTAGGCTGAATGGGATCACCCGGATAAGCATTTTCCCTCTCCAAAGAGATTCACAGCACTCTATCCCATGGAGGAGAAATTCACCAAAAAATGGAATGTACCAGCAGTTGACGCTGCGATTTCCAGTGTGCCTCAGCCTGCAGTCGCTGCAATAGGCATCTGTCAGTCCCTAAAGGACCAGTTTAGAAAGGCCCTTAAGGAGGTTCCTGCACAACAAGCCCGGGATTTGGCCGAACTACCAAAAGCATTATGTTTTGCCATAGACGCCATGAAAGATTCTATTCACCAGGCGTCCCGCCTTGCGCTTGTGCTAGTACACATGCGTAGGATCCTGTGGTTAAAAAAATTGGTCAGCTGAAGCACCATGCAAAAAGCTCCTCACTGGTTTTCCTTTTCATGGGGTTTGGCTATTTGGGGATGATTTGGACAAATGCATCCAAATGATTTCTAGTGGGAAAAGTACTCTTTTTTTTTTTTTTTTTGCCAGTCAAAAGAAAGTGTAAATGCCCTTCATTTAAGCGGACTCTTTCCCCTGCTCTAGGGTCATCCGCCTCTAGGCAGTGGCAACGGCCTACGCTGTGAGACTCTGGAGGAAATCCTCAAGGTCAGGCCCAGGCACAAAAGAAGTCCTGGGGGCAGCAACCTGCAAAGCAAAATTCCAAAGCCTCATCGTGAAGGGGCGCTCCCCCTCGTCAGAGTGGGGGGAAGACTTCTGCAATACTCAGAAGTCTAGCAAGAGGAAATTCAGGACATGTGGGTCATCTCCACAGTGTCTCTAGGGTGCAAACTAGAATTTCTGGAGTTTCCACCGTCTCTCGTTTTCTGAGGTCGAACGTTCCCAAAGATCCAGGGAAAAGGCAATCTCTGTTTCCGGCACTAGACCGATTACTGGCTCCGGGGTTGATCATACAAATCCCCATAAAAGAGCAAGGTTTGGCGTTTTTTATTCAAACCTCTTTACGGTACCAAAACCAAATGGAGGTGTCAGAACCATTTTAGATCAAGAATCTAAATCCGTTCCTGAAGATCCTCTCCTTTCGCATGGAGTCGATCAGGTCAGTGGTGTCTATCCTACTGGCATCTATCGACATCAGGGATGCGTATCTGCATGTCCCTATATTTCCCAGCTCACCAAAGGTTTCTGTGGTTCGAGGTAGAACAGCAACATTTCCAGTTTGTAGCCTTGCCCTTTGGGCTAGCTACAGCACCCTGGGTGTTTTACAAAAGTCCTGGCACCACCTCTAGCCAGGTTAAGGGCACAGGGCATAACAGTCTTGGCGTACCTAGACAATCTATTGCTAATAGACCAGTCGGTGGCTCGTTTGTAATGCGCACGCTTTGCTCCAACCAGTTACCTGGAATATCTGGGTTGGATTCTCAACCTAGAGAGGTCTTCCTTAAAACCACTAAAAAGGCTGGAGCACTTGGGTCTGATCATAGACACAGCCCAGAAAAAGGTGTTCTTGCCTCAGGCAAAGATCAACTCCATAAGAGAGCTTGTGCGGATGGTCAAGTCAAAAGGAGATCCTTTGCATTAGGTAGTTAGGAAAGATGGTGGCTTCATTCAAAGCGGTTCCCTATGCCCAGTTCCATTCGAGACTGTTGTAAAACAGTATCCTGTCTGCTTGGAACAAAACTATTCAAACTTTAGACTTGCCAATGCGGCTATCCCCAAGGGTGTCCCAAAGCCTCGGTGGTTACTAACCCAAAATCTGCTGAAAGGAAGATCCTTCAGACCAGTTATCTGAAAAGTGGTAACAGATGCCAGCCTTTTAGGCTGGGGAGCAGTACTAGAGAAGACAACTGTCCAGGGACAGTGGTCAAGAACCGAAAGAGCCTTGCCCATCAACATCCTAGAGATTCGGGCAGTGCGTCTGGCTCTGAAGGCCTGGACTTTCAGGTTACGGGATTGTCCTGTTAGGATCCAATCCGACAATGCCACAGCTGTGGCTTATATCAGTCACCCAAGGGGGCACCAAGAGTCTCACAGCACAGACAGAGGTGAGCCATATTCTAACTTGGGCACGAAACATTCCTTGCCCATCGGCAGTCTTCATTCCGGGAGTAGAGAATTGGCAGGCGGACTACTTGAGTCGCCAGCAGTTATTCCCGGGGGAATGGTCCCTTCACCCTGACATCTTTCGGGCTGTTTGCCAAAAATTGGGGACTCCGGATGTAGATCTTCTGGCGTCCAGATTCAACATGAAGTTGGTCGACTTTGTATCCAGGATGAGGGATACACTCGCATGTGGAACAGATGCGTTGGTGACCCCGTGGGATCAGTTTTCACTGATTTATGCATTTCCCCTATTCAGTTGCTGCCACAACTTCTTTGCAGGATTAAGTTGGAAAGCAAGCCGGTAATTCTGGTAGCCCCAGCGTGGCCCAGAAGGTCCTGGTATGCAGAGATCGTAAAGATGGCGGTGGAGGATCCATGGTCCCTTCGACTACGGCCAGACCTACTTTCACAGGCGCCGATATTCCATCCTACCTTACAAATGCTAAACTTAACGGCTTGGCTATTGAAACCCACATTTTGAAAAAACGTGGGCTTTCTGGGTCAGTTATCTCTACCTTTTAATGTAAGGAAGCCAGCTTCCAGAACTATATATTATGTTTCCTGGTGTAAATCCAAGGGTTGTCACCCTCATATGCAGAATTCTTGCCTTTCTACAATTAGGGGTAGAGATGAAGTTGGCCTTGAGTACTATTAAGGGCCAAGTCTCAGCTTTATTGTTTTTTTTTTTTTTTTTCCCCAGACAGCTTGCTAGACATTCTTTAGTCAGGGGTTTTATGCAAGGGGTGATGCGGCTTAATCCACCAGTTAGACCTCCTTTGAACCCTTGGGACTTGAACTTCATTTTGTCAGTGTTACAAAAACAGCCATTTGAACCGATACAGCACATTTCCTTAGTCCTTCTGACAAGAAAGTTAGTATTTTTGGTTGCTATATCCTCAGCAAGGAGGGTTTCGGAATTGGCTGCTCTTTCTTGTAAAGAGCCATACTTATTTATGAGGACAGAATGGTGTTACGCCCTCATCAAGATTTTTTGCCAAAAGGTCTCCAGGTTTCCACCTGAACCAAGATATTGTCCTGCCATCGTTTTTTCCAAAACCATGTTTCAGGGAAGAGAAATCATTACATTGTCTTGATGTGGTGAGAGTGGTCAAAGTCTATTTTTAAAGACGACTGCTCAGATTTGGAAGACTGATGTCTCATTTGTACTGCCAGAGGGTCCTAAGAAAGGACAGGCAGCATTGAAATCCACTGTCACTAAGTGGATTCGGCAGGTTATAATTCAGACGTATGATTTAAGGGTTAAGATTCCACCTTTTCAAGTCAAGGCGCACTCTACCAGGGTGGTTAGTGCTTCTTGGGCAGTGCGTCACCAGGCCTCCATGGCTCAGATCTGTAAGGCCGCAACCTGGCCTTTAGTACATACAGCCACCAAGTTTTATCCGGTGGATGTAAGAAGGCGCGAGGATATCGCCTTTGGGTGCAATGTGCTGTAGGCAGCAGTATAGGTCCTCAAGTCTGGGGGTGCCTTATGGGTTGTCTACCTCCCCTCAAATAGCATTGCTATGGGACATCCCACATAGTGATTACTATGGTGCTCTGTGTCCCTTGATGTACGATAAAGAAAATAGGATTTTCATAACGGCTTACCTGTAAAATCCTTTTCTTGGAGTACGTCATGGGACACAGAGGTCCCTCCCCTCTTTTGGGGTTTAGGTATATTGCTTTGTTACAAAAACTGAGGTACTCCTGGTAGGAGGAGGGGTTATATAGGGAGTGAACTTCCTGTATTGGGTATACCAGTGTCCATCACCTGAAGGTGCCTTTTATACACACATAGTGATTACTATGGTGCTCTGTGTCCCACGATGTAATCCAAGAAAAGGATTTTACAGGTAAGCTGTTATAAAAATCCTATTTTTCTCATTCGTTCATTGACAGACATAGCCTTCTTTATTCAGAACCATATGGTTATATCGCCCCCTACAGGAGTAGGACACTAGGCAGAAAAAAGACTTGGCTACGCCCACGGGCAGTCCTAGGTGTTATACACACCCCTCTCTGCTATAGGCCTTCAGGTGTTTTTTGTTTGTTTTTTTTTCTGCCTAGTCAGGAGTGACGGGCTGGACATTCGATCTAGTGGTCACCCCAGTCTGGCCAGCGAGTGTGTGCAGACCACAGCTATGCGCTAGGTCGGCCACGACATAGCCCTACTGGACGGGGGCTGGCTCTGCGAGTTGAACGTCTCACGAGGTCGCGTACGACCAGGTCTCGGCTTGAGTCGCAGCGTCCCTCATGGCCGACAGCCCCCCACTTCGGTGGTGAGGAGGTTCTGTCTAGAGCGGTGCCCGCTTGGTCCTGGTATTGTGAGTAAATGTCCCCCTCTCCCCTTTAGGGAGCTTTTGTGGTGGACGCGGACCCCTCCCTGGGTCGGTCGGTCCTGCGGGTGCCCTCTGTCCCTGCACCCTCTTTTCCTGGCCCTGGAGGTCCCTTGGTAACCCCTCTTTCCCCCTCCCCTCTCCATATGGGGTAGTGTGCCTGTGGTTGGGTCCTGGGGGATGGGGTTGAGTGCTGGGGGTGCGCGCCACCTAGGTGCTGTGCTTACCGGAGGGAGGCACTGGGTCCGGTGCCCGGATTCATATTCTTACTCGCTCTCAATCTCTCTCTCGTGTCTGTCGTAGTCTCAGATAGCAAGGCCGGCGGCCATTTTGCCGTAGTCGGCGTCCTTTTACCTAGTGCCTGACGACTTCCTGCGACCATGTCTGTGTAGCTCGGCGGCCATGATATGGTGGATTTTGGCTCAGGCAACGGCGGCCATTATTGTGTAGCCCAGGGCCGTGTTTTTGGCAGGTGGAAGCTCCTCCTTTTTTAACCCGGCGCTGACTCCTGTGTTTTCTTCCCCCTTGGACGCCACGTGTGTGCAGATCTACATCTGAGGAAGCAAGTACTATGCTGGTGGAGTGGTGAGTCTGGGGGCTCCCCCCTCTCTCTGCTGTGGGGTGTCCTGGCGGTCCGGTACCACTACCGGTGTGGGGGTGTCCAATTGTAGTGGTCACTCTTGGTGTGGGGCTCTTTCTTTCTTTCTTTCTTTCTTTCTTTCTTTCTTTCTTTCTTTCTTTCTTTCTTTCTTTCTTTTTTTCTTTCTTTTTTTCTTTCTTTCTTTCTCTTTCTTTCTTTCTCTTTCTTTCTTTCTTTCTTTCTTTCTTTCTTTCTTTCTTTCTTTCTTTCTTTCTTTCTTTTTCTTTCTTTTTCTTTCTTTCTTTTTCTTTCTTTTTCTTTCTTTCTTTCTTTCTTTTTTTCTTTCTTTTTTTCTTTCTTTCTTTCTTTTTCTTTCTTTCTTTTTCTTTCTTTCTTTCTTTTTCTTTATTTCTTTCTTTTTCTTTCTTTCTTTCTTTCTTTCTTTCTTTCTTTCTTTCTTTCTTTCTTTCTTTCTTTCTTTCTTTCTTTCTTTCTTTCTTTCTTTCTTTCTTTCTTTCTCTTTCTTTCTTTCTCTTTCTTTCTTTCTTTCTCTTTCTTTCTTTTTCTTTCTTTCTTTCTTTCTCTTTCTTTCTTTCTTTCTCTTTCTTTCTTTTTCTTTCTTTTTCTTTCTTTCTTTCTTTCTTTCTTTCTTTCTTTCTTTCTTTCTTTCTTTCTTTCTTTCTTTCTTTCTTTCTTTCTTTCTTTCTTTCTTTCTTTCTCTTTCTTTCTTTCTCTTTCTTTCTTTCTTTCTCTTTCTTTCTTTTTCTTTCTTTCTTTCTCTTTCTTTCTTTTTCTTTCTTTCTTTTTCTTTCTTTCTTTCTTTCTTTCTTTTTCTTTCTTTCTTTCTTTCTTTCTTTCTTTCTCTTTCTTTCTTTCTTTTTCTTTCTTTCTTTCTTTCTTTCTCTTTCTTTCTTTCTTTCTTTTTCTTTCTTTCTTTCTTTTTCTTTCTTTCTTTCTTTCTTTCTTTCTTTCTTTCTTTCTCTTTCTTTCTTTCTTTCTTTCTTTCTTTCCTCCTATGGAGTCTTGAGCATGTTTCCCCACTTGACCCCCTGTCGGAGGCTGCAGGTCCCTCTGGGTCCCAGTCATATGCTGATGCACTGACGGCGGCCCCGGAGTCCTTTTGACTTTCCTTTTTGTCCTCTGCTTCATCTGTCTCGTCAGACCTTGAATCTGATTCGGCTGCCGTGGATAGGGCCCACCCTGTGGGGTCTGCAGCCACTCTCCTAGATCTTTCGGACAGTGAGTATGGTTCCTCAGCGCCCAGTGGCTGCGCACGAGAAAGAACTAGTGGACGCACTGATTGCTTCTGTGCGGGGAAAAAAAATGGAGATGCAGCCACAGCTGCGGTGGAGGTGCCGGTCCCCTTTGGCACTCACACGCTGCCTCACGCAGCAAAAGTGTTCCCTTATCCCTACTTTTTTGACAAGTTTGTCTATAAGAATGGGAGCGTCAAACTCCCTTTTGTGATCCCAAAGTGTTTCGCTGTGCGTTATCCCTTTTGAGGAGAGTTTACTCAAAAAATGCTATCCTGTGGTGGATCTCCCGATTTCTCGGTTGAACAAAACCACTATAATTTCCGGTTAAAGACCTGGCTGACGGGAAGGCAGAGTCTCTGAGCCTCAGTATGTTCTCTTTTGTGGGTTTGGCGCTTCGGCTGGTTTTGGCTATTTCTCTGGTGTCCCAAACGCTGACGGAATGGGCGAAGCTGTTGCGCTGTGATCTGGAAGGTGACCAGTTTCCTCCTGCCTTCACAGAATTAGCGGACCAACTGGTCCATGGGCTGCAGTTTGTCTGCGATGCCTCTTTGGACGCAGCTCCCTTGCTTTCTAAGCTACCTGTTTCAGCGGTAGTGCTTCGACGGGTATTGTGGCTGAAGTACTGGACTGCGGACCAGGCCTCTAAAGGCCCTAGGTGATCTGCCTTTTTCAAGGCGATCATTTGTTTGGGGCCACTCTGGATGATATCATTAAGAGTGTCACAGGGGGGAAGAGTACTTTTCTTCCACAGTCTAAGAAGGGGAAGGAGCCAAGTCACAAGCGTGGTCCTTCTTGGCACACAGTTTGTTTTTTTGTTTGTTTTTTTTCTCCCTCAGGGTCCACTGACAAAGGCTCCAAGTCTTTCAAGCCCCCCTCGGGAGGTCGCAAGTGGCCCTGGTCAGGCAAATCGAGAGAGAGAAACCCCAGACAAGACTCCTTCGGTATGAAGAGGCATCCTCACCCGCTGTCCGGGTAGGGGGGGTGTCTTCGATGGTTTCGGGGCCCGTTCTCTGATAAACGACAAGTGGGTCAATGAAGTGACTGTCAGGTTACAAGATCGAGTTCCAGACTTGTCCCCCAAGCAGATTTTTTTTTTTTTCCATCTGCATCTGTCTCTGGATTGCTTGTTAGCCCTCCGGGACGTGGTGCAAGGCCTGTTGCTCAAAGGGGTGATTGTCCCGGTTCTGGTATCAGAACGTTTCCAGGACTGTTATTCAAACCTATTTACGATCCCCAAAAAAGAGGGTACGGTACGTCCGATTCTGGACCTCAAGACCCTGAACCGCTATGTGCGGGTGCGGAAGTTCAGAATGGAGTCCATTCACTCCATAGTGGCATCTCTTCATCAGGGGGTCTTTCTTGCCTCCATCGACATCATCGATGCTTACCTGCACATTCCGATTTGTGCACAGTGCCAGCGGTTCCTCCGCTTTGCTGTGGGAGAGGAGCATTATCAGTTTGCGGCGTTACCCTTTTGGTCTTGCCTCCACTCCTTGGGTCTTCACCAAAGTGTTGGCCCCGGTTCTGGCACTGCTGCGCCAGCGGGGGATTGCTGTTCTAGGGTACCTGGACAACCTGCTGAGAGCAGATTCCCCAGCGTCCCTGTGGGACAACATAGAGATCACTGCTCAGACCTGTTTGCTCAGTTCCATACGAGACCCCTGCAAGGGGGGAGATCTTGTTGAAATGGGACACATTTTTCCGAGTCTCTAGACAGTCCGATTTGGCTCAGCAAAGGAACCAAAGGGTCCCTGATCTGGTGGCTTCGTTCCCAGGCATGAAAAATCTTTTCTCCCGCTGTACTGGACGGTGGTCCCCACCGATGCCAGTCTGTCCAGGTGGGGAGGAGTCCTGGGCCTAAGCTTGGCTCAGGGTCACTGGACGCTGGAGGAATCCAGGCTACCTATCAACATCTTGGACCTCCGGGCGATCAGACTCTGTCTGGATCATTGGACACATCGACTTCGGGGGCTCCCAATACGGATCCAGTCAGACAATGGCACTGCGGTGGCCTATGTCAACCACCAGGGAGGAACAAGGAGTGTGTTAGCCGGCCTGGAAGTAGCTGGCATTCTGCAGTGGGCAGAGTGTTTCGTCCTGTCCATCTCCACCATTCACATTCCGGGAGTGGACAACTGGCAGGCAGATTACCTCAGTTGTCAAGTATTGGACCATTCAACAGATCTGTCTACGCTGGGAATCTCCAGAGGTAGATCTGATAGCATCCCAAATCAACAGGAAGGTGCAGAGGTTTGTAGCCAGGTCTTGGGACCCTCTGGCGGATGCCTCAGACGCTATCTACGCCTTTCCTCCTCTCAAGCTTCTGCGGCAGCTGTTGCACAAGCTTGAGGACGAAGGAATTCCGGTCATTCTAGTGGCCCCGGACTGGCCTCGTCGGCCCTGGTACACCGACCTGGCGGCTGCCTCTCAGGGAGGATCTGCTATCCCAAGGGCCTTTACCATTGCTGGCTTTAACGCCCTGGGTATTGAAAGCCAGGTGTTGAAGGATAGGGGCTTATCTGTGTCGGTCATTCCGACGCTGCTCAAAGCTAGAAAGTCTACTTCCAGGAAGGTATATTATCGGACGTGGAATGCGTACATTTCTTTGTGTGAGTCAGTGGGGTTTCACCCACGTTCCTTTTCGGTGGCTCGGATTTTGACTTCTCTTCAAAGGGGTGTTGAAAAGAATTTTGGCCTTGAGTACTGTCAAGGGCCAGGTGTCGGCCTTGGCTTTTTTCTTTCAACGTTCCCTGGCTTCGCATTCCCTGGTGCGTACCTTCATTCAGGGAGTGCGACATGTGGTTCCACCGGTGCTATCTCCCTTGCCACTGTGGGACTTGAGACTTGTACTTTTGGTTCTACAGAAACCTCCGTTTGAAAATATATGAGAAATTCCCGAAGAAAGAAAGAAGGGGCTATCTGCTTCCTCGGCGTCCAGCTCTAGATGGATCAGGAAGATGGTGGCTGAGGCCTATTCTAATAAAGGGTCGGGTTCCTCCCTTCCCGGTGAAGGCGCACTCGACTCGGATGCTGAGTACCTCCCGGGCCTTCCGTCATCGGTTATGGAAGTTTGCAAGGCGGCCACCTGGTCGTCGGTGCACACTTTCACAAAATTTTACAAGGTGGATGTGCTGGCATCTGCGGATGCTTCTTTTGGTCGCAAGGTTCTGCAGGCTGCGGTCTAGAGGTGTGTGTTTTTTTTTTTTCCCCTCGTGAAGGGGATTTTTGTTTTCTCTGGTTCTGAATAAAGAAGGCTGTGTCTGTCAATGAACAAATGAGAAAATAGGATTTTTGACTTACTGTAAAATCCATTTCTCTGAGTTGACAGACACAGCACCCATTCCTCTATGGAATTTTAATACTTCTAATACTGCTTGTTACATAACTGAAGGCCTATAAAGCAGAGAGGGGGGTGTACATCACATAGGACTGCCCATGGGCATAGCCAAGTCCTTTTTTTTTTTTTTTTTTTTTTTTTTTCCCTGCCTAATGTCCTACTCCTGTAGGGGGCGATATAACCCTATGGTTCTGAATAAAGAAGGCTGTGTCTGTCAATGAACTCAGAGAAACAGATTTTAGGGTAAGTCAAAAATCCTATTTTCTATTACAAGATTTCCTGTTACCTGTTCAAGTATTTATTTTTTTATTGCTTGGGCTTTCTGTCCTAATGATTACCAGGATGGTAAATCACCCCAGGAGAAAGGACCTTTTACTGGGGTTCTAATCACTTCTTCTCTATCCAAAAAAGAGACTTGCTTGCTACAGAGACCAGACATATTGGTAGAATAGTCTGGGAAGATCAGTAGTTTAAAATGAAGGAAAAGTAGCTGGCTTTCTACTGGTGGTCTGACGGTCATGGATAATATGATTCCATCATCACTAGAAACATAGATATGTTCATTATAGCAAAGCATTTTCTACATGTACACATAACCTGTTTTTATTGTTCTAGAAAGAAGAAACTTGCGAAGCAAACAGCACATTCTTCTGTCTCGCCATGCCTGACGAGATCCTTTTCAAAAGCATATCGACTGCAGACAACACATCAGGTCTGGATGTAATGAATGGATATGAAGTGCTTTCAACAGAGCCACAGCAGCTGGAGCCGAGCTGTATACTCATCTTGATCATAGCAGGCAAAATAATTATGAACTTCTTAATTTTTGGGGCAAGGCACCGGAATGTAAGCACCAGCTTCTTGAGCTATTTCTGCATTTCTCTCGCTGCTATGGACTTTGGTCTCTTATTTGTTATTGCTTTCATCCACTACTTCCAGGACTTCTCCTTTTTAGGATTTCGAATCACCAACTACCACATTTGTCTGTTTACCCAGATTATCTCTCACACATATGGTATATTGCACTTTCCAGTTTTCTTGGTATCTGGACTGGATTACTACCTGACTATTGTGAAGTCTATAAAGATTTCACAGATCTACCCTGGAATACTATATTGTATTTATGTTCTGCTATTATGGATTACAGCCTTTGCCTATGTTCTTCGCTCTCCCATTGACACTCCTGCAGTGGACAGCTATGAGACGACATACCTGTGCACATTCTATATCAGCAGACAAAGTTTCTACTTATCAGTTGCCCTGGTTCTCACAGTTTTCCTGGTGTTAGCTGAGTGCTGCTGTGAAATTGTGTCGTTCATAAAATCACTGAAGGTTATTTCTAATGCCAATGACACCATAGTATTGTTTTCTTTTCCCTCTGGAGACCAGTGGCCCATTCAAGGACGAAAACCTTTCTTGGCTTCTCTCTTGTTCTCGTTTTTGGGCACATGGAGTCCCTTTGTTGTTTTACAGATAATCATATTTATATTGTGTGCTCACATCCCAGCGTACATGGACATGAACATTCCTTGGCTATATTTTGTGAACAGTTTCCTAATAGCAGTGTCTTTAGCACTAAAGTATCCTGATCTACCAGAGACCGAGAATATTTTCTCTACAGACCCATTTGTTTGCTGGAAATATTCTGCCCTGCCCTTCATGGTGGCTGAACAGAAAAAAGACATTTCTTTACTAAATGAGCTGCCATCTGCAGTTATGAATGTTTGAGATTTGTATATGCTGGTTTTATTTCCCCTTTTTTTTTTTTTTTTTATATAAATGTGAAACTACTCAGGTGGCATAAAATAAAGATTCTTAAAGTCGACTAACTTGTATAGGCCTCCCATTGTATCTTTCCTCCTGCCCATGCAAATCTGATAAGAATGGCACTTCTTTCTAAGCATCTGTTGCTGGTTGTTTATCGCTTTTTTAACTGAAATGGTCTCAGTGCTTGTTTTCAGAAGCAGAAAAATCCAAATTCTTGTAACTTGGTCATAATATTAAGAATTGTCTTAAATGGAAAATGAAAATGAAAATTTAAGTAAACAACAGACAGCATATAAGCCAGCATAGGTTTTAAAACTTTGAAAGTTCTGCGTATGAGAACTTTTAATAGTATTTATAGTATTATTCAGGATTAATATAGCTCCAACAGTTTGCACAGCACTTTACAAAATGAGGGCAGTTACAATACAATTCCATACAGGAGGAATCAAGAGGGCCTTACAATCTAAAAATGCTGGTGAACTGTGTATGGACTTTATGGCATCTATGCTGAAAATGTATTGTATTGCAGCTTGCCAATCCTTTTTAGATGTGGCTGCATCAGTGTGTTTCCCAACCCCCCCCCCCCCCCCCCCCCTCCTCTGTTTTTCACCTGGTGATCTGGCCAGTAATACACCACCTGTATTAGTAAGACAAAACTCTGAATAAATGGGCACAGGAAAGACAGCAGACAGTAGCATTGTCAGTCTGGCGTGGGGGGAGAGTAGTTGTCATGATCAGGGGTCCAACTCGAAGACCAGTTGATATAGCAGTAGTGCAATTCCCACCAACCAGCAGGATGGGTACACAGGCAGTCACCCTGGCGGGTGTTCACCAGAGTTCCTGATGGTGGAGATAAATTTTGCTGTGCATTAGTACCAGGTCACGGCCCTCTGGATTGCCCCACCAGGAGGTGAGCAGGTCGGGGTCCAGTAGCGGATAGGCAGGTAAGGATCAAATAGAAGCATGGTCAGTAACAAGTAGTTGCAGTTTGGGATCAGGCATAAGCATGGTTCAGGAACAAGCCAAAGGTCCATAACGAGTGGTAGCAAAATATGGATGGCAGCAAGAAGACGATAGCAAAATACTTGCTGAAGAGATTACAATAATCTGGCAAACAGTAAGCGCAGACACATGGTGTAAATCAGTAAGTTCAGAGGAGGAGCAAAGCGATCAAGGTTCAGCAGAAGCCATGGCACAATGCAGGGTTGTCCAGTGGATCAGACAGCATCTCTGGTAATTCAGCGAGAAGAGTCATTGCCAGACATAACAGAGGTCCCGGGTTCAAGTCCAGGCCCTGACAGTAGTGTTAATGTAATTAAATCTGCTAGTACATTTAACAAATGGAAGCCAAACGTCAGCTCTTTTATAATCACTTACAACTAGAGATGGGAAGGCCTTGTGAAAAAAATGTTTTACTTAGTTTTTTTTTTGTTTCTGAAAAAATTGGGAAAAGTGTGGAATGTTTGTTTTTTTTCTTTTACAATGATAACTCAACATATCTATGACATGGTATTCAAGCTATATAACATGAAAAGCAGCGCTATTGTAAAGTGAAAAATTTACATGATATCAAAAGTTATAATAGAAAACATTGTGACACTGTAAAAAAAAATAAACATGATAGCAGTTCAAAATCCTCAATCAAAAAGTGTCCAGAAAGAAGGAAGCAAATGTGATGTAAAAGGTAGCAGCTTACCAGTATGTATTGGCCTCCAAACTAATGGAAAGGCCAAACGAGCTGTAGGGAACACCCTTTCCCAAATATATCCACAGTGGTGCTGGTTGTCCTGGCGTGCTCCAAATCAAAATCCCATTCACGATATATGCATAACTAAATATAAAAGATCATAGCGTGATTCTGTATAAATGGGCTATTTATTGTGTAAAGGAAATACACTAACATATATCCACATTAAAAACTAGCATGTATTTTTTTTTTTTTTTTTGATTTTGAACTTGTATCATGTTTAATTTTTTTTAATTGTTTTGTGCTATAACTTTTTTTTGATATGTCACAATTTGTTTACTTTTTACTGCACTTTATATAGTGTGATTTTCTAGGTGTTTTTTCTATTGGCCTGTTCTAGTAGCTGTTGGTTCAATCGCTTATTTTGTTTTTATGCACATATCTAGCGCAGATATTTTTCAATTTTTTACAACATGAAGACCTTTTAATGAAAGATTTCTGAGAGTTTATGTAAAGTCTTAAATTATTGCAAGTTCTCTCAGCTGAAGACAAACAATTCCTGGAATACAGTTCAAGTAACACTGTACTTGATGCAGTTCTTAAACAAGAAATATGCAAATTTGCAACTAGGGGGCACTGCAGGGGTAAGGTTCCAGTTTAGTTTGCTTGTGAGCTCCATCTTGTACCTCCTTCAGCTGTATGATTGTTCGGATACAGTAGATGATAGTTTCTGTTCCCTCAGGCCTTAACCGACAGGTAAGAGGGTACATTTTGTCTGACAAATTTAGTTTTTGTTAACCTTTAATGATTCCCATTAACGTTCTCCACCATGACAGCATACTGTTTACCTATAGTCTGCTCCATAAATGGTTTCACTATTTTACCCAAGAGAAGGAAAAGAGATAAAACTAACATCTAGAGTTTGAAAACCATTCCACAGTGCAATTTCTGCTTAGAGCAAAGCTACAATTTGAAAATATTGTGAAAATTAAATATTCTTTTCCAGATGCTACAGGGATTGCAAAACGCATCCTGGCATGCCAGACGTGCCCTAAAGACATTAAAAAATACTTTCTGTAATGAAAGTGAGTAGCTTTTTCCCTCCAGAGTTCCCTTCATTTAGGCTACTTTCACCCTGGGGCGGCGGGTCTGTTTAAGCGGCGCTTTTCGGCTGCTAGCGGGGTGCTTTTAACCCCCATTAAGGGGTTAAAAGCGCCTGTTTTGCGGTGCTTCCGATTCGCTTTTTCTGTACTCCAGTTCTTATGTTTTAGTGCATAGTTAAGTCACTTGGGCCCCTTTCACACTGACTTTTTCTGCGACTTTGAACATCACAGGCACATGACAAATTGTACCCCATGATTCCCAATGATAACCATTCATATCTGTGTGACTTCAAGTTGCACCTGTACTACTTTGGTCAGACTTTGATGCGAGTTGAGGTCCATAGACCTCAAGTTTACCCAGGCATTCCCTAAAATTTTGTCAGTTGTGGCAGTGTTAAAGTCCCACTACTGTCCTCCAGTTCTTAGTAAGCATGATGTGTCTTTCATCTGCTGCATTGTTCCCTTGGCCAACCACTGCATCTACAGTCCTCAGTGTGGCCCGTTTCTTTGTGCTTCTTCAAATGAGCTTGAACAGCACATCTTGAAACCCCAGTCTGCTTTAAAATCTTTGTTTCGAAGAGCTCTTGCTGGTGCAGGAAACCTACTTTTGTGTCTTGTTCCTATGTTCTGTTTTGCCATGGTGTATGACCTGTGACATGAAACTGGCTTCCACAATCTCACCTTAGTAGCAGAGTTTGGCTGTTCCTTACCCAGTTTTAAACCTCCTACACAGCTGTTTTGTTTCAGTTAATGACTGTGTTTCCACCTATGTATGAAATTGTTGATTGTTGGCAACTGCTTGGTATAATTTGTTAGGCCCCTTTCACACTGGGGTGGTGGGGGCAGTGGCAAAACAGCGGTATAGCCACGCTGCCCCATTGATTTCAATGGGCAGGAGCGGTGTATACACCCCTCCAAAAAGATGCTGTTTGCAGGAGTTTTTATTTTCCTTCCTGCCAGCGTACCGCTCCAGTGTAAAAGCCCTCTGGCTTTCACACTGGAGACACAGCAGCGGCAGTTTTAGGTTGGTTTGCAGGTGCTATTTTTTTAGCACAATATCGCCTGCAAACCGCCCCAGTGTGAAAGGGGCCTTAATCATGCACCTCACTACTTCTACAAAATCCCTGACTTTGTGTTGGTGTACAAAGTGTAAGAATTGATGCTGGTTTGAAGCCAAGGGGTAGTCGCACCAAATATTGATTTGATTTTTCTTCTGCATGTTGTAAATAAACAAAATATAGATTTTTGAAAGCATATTTATTTTACAGCATTTCTTCACCCCTGCCTAAAAGTTTTGCACAGTACTGTGTTTTCTGCTCACAGGCCAAAAAGAACTGACTGCCTTAGAGCTGACTTAGTGCAGAAAGCTATCTGTTTACATGTTGCTTTTCATAAACCGCCATACCTGAACCAATGTTACAGTCCCTTTATTCACATGATACTGCTATTATAACATTGCTGCTAATTAAACTACCTCATAAACGTAGGGCTGATGTCTGATGGGCTACTGCGCTGCTAATGATAAAATCACCAGCCCCAGAATCATTAAAAGATAGCTTGTATGTCACTATGGAAAAGCTCCCTAGCCATCTGTGGCAGATGAATCTCCTCCCTGGAATCTTAAAGAATCTTGATCACTAATGATGGGAGCAACATCTTGTTCCATCAGTTAGCAATGTAGTGATTAGATAGGGGCAATCAGCCTAGTGCTGCTAATATTGATACATACCTCCATCAATCAATGCTGCGAATATTATGTTGCTATGATGATTTCATCAACCCAAACTGAAAACTTATTAACATAGGCCCTTGCTGCTATGCAAAATAATTAATCAACCTGATGCTGGTTTACTACATTGCTGCTATACCAACTATCTCATCCACCTGGTGCTATTATTACATTGCTGTTATACCAACTACCTAATTTCAGTTATGCTGATACTACTTAGCTGGGTAGAAAAAAAAAAAAAAAAGTTGGATGGGGGAGTTTGTAATTGGGCTTTTAGGATTTGCTAATGTCTGTCATGTATTTGGTATGTTTCCTGGCAAAATGCATGGACCCTGCATTGGAGAAAAGGCTCAAGCTGCATTTTGAGGTGCTGACTTTTATCTAAAATACGTCTGTCTATTGTAGTCCAGGTTGAGGATCTAAATGCCCATTCTGGTAGTGGTACATGCATCCTTCAAACTACAAATTCCTTGGCAGTTAAAATAGTTTGTATTTTAAAGTGGAATTCTAACCTCCCAAAACTGTCCCTTCCACCTTCCTACCATCTATGCTAACTAACCTGTGTAAGAAAGTTCTACACCGATCAGCCATAACCTTATGACCACTGACAGGTAAAGTGAAAAACATTGATTATCTCATTACAGTAGCATCTGAAAGTGGGTGGGATATGTTGGCCGGCAAGTGAACATGTCGCTGAAGTTGATGTGTTGAAAGCAGAAAAAAAAATGGGCAAGTATAAGGATATGAGCGACTTTGGCTAGATGACTTGGTCAGGGAGGCTCTAAGACTGTAGCTCTTGTGGGATGTTCCCAGTCTGCAGTGGTCAGGAACCACCAAAAGTGGTCCAAGGAAGGAAACCTGGTGATAGGGACCTGGGCAGTCAAATCTCACTAATGCACATGGGGGAATGAAGGCTGGCCCATGTAGTCTGTTCCAGTGGAAGAACTACTGTAGTTCAAATTGCTGAAAAGTTAAGGTTGGTTCTAATAGAAAGGTGTCAGAACACACAGTGCATCAGTTAGTTGTGTATAAAGCTGCTCATCAGTCAGGGTGCCCATACTGACCAAAAGTACCTGCAACTGGCATGTGAGCATCAGACTCGACCATGGAGCAATACAAGGATGTCTTGGTCTGATATATTCATAAATGGTTTGTGGAACACAACAGTGAGTTTGAAGTGTTGAATGCCATATTCTCCAGATCTCAATCCAATCGAGCATCTGTGGATGTGCTGGAAAAACAAGTCTGAAAATGCCAGCCTCACCTCACATCACTTAAAGAATCTGCTACTGATGGCTTAGTACCAGATAACACAGCAAAAGTCTAGTCAAGTGTATTGTTGGGTTATCCTACCTCCCAACTTTTGAACTTCAGAATGAGGGACACTCAGAATGAAAAGCTTCCATTACAAATGGTTTTGCATGACCTATGGAAGTGTGCGTTACACAAAGTGCAGAAGAATTCAGGAGTCCATTACGCACAGAGTTCAGGACTGCGTTACATACAGAGTGAAGGGCTCAGGAATGCGCTATGTGCAGTGTTTAGGAGTGCACTATGCATGCATTATGAGTTGTGTGCTAGGTACACAATGCAGAGATTAGGAGTGCACTACGTACATAGGGGAGGGATCAGGCGTGCACTACATACACAGAGGAGGGATCAGGAGGGCACTACATTCAAGAGCCCTTGTTAGTAAAGTGTGGTAAACCTAGGTTTAGTAGAATGGCACCAGACAATATCCTGTCATTTTTCAATACGTTCTTCTTGTATGTGACACCATCATCTTTAACATAAATGTTGCTGGATGGATGGACGGAACACTCAGACATCCCAGATTATTTTCTCCCTGTCAGAGTCTCTGCAAGTACCATATGACTTGTGCTGGCAGAAAGGAATACAGTCTGTCTGTGTTCTGTATGCCCCACAGAGAAACTTTATCACAAGTCTTGCTGGTGTCGGCATACAAGCCTGGAGGGATTGGATGAACGATTTTGTTCTCTGCAGCTCCATGCTGGCAGCAGTGCAGGGTAACACAACCCACTGTTTGTCAGTACTGGGGCTGAGGAATCTGTCTGCTTCTTAGTGTGTCCCCATAGCAGGCTATGTTATCTCCTCTCTCTCCCCCTTCAGTGCAGTTGCCGACCTCTCCTCTTCTTAGAAGTCAAAGAAGGCGGGCTGAGGAAGGGGGTGGGTACAGTGTTTCCCATTGGCTGAGGAGACAGAAGAGCGACTGTATATCAATCTGTCTCTGCAATCTTCTTGCTGGGTCCAAGTAAAGATCATCGGCTTATGTGGCCAGGCTGCTGTATCCCTCCATAAGCATAAAAATAGTCCCCAGGCAACAATAGAGTATATGCAGGCAATGACATAAAAAAAAAAACACAGTAACATCTGCAAATACTAACGTAAATTTTGGGGGTGCTTAAAGAATTTTTTGAGGGATCTCGAAGTACAAATGCCTCTCTCCCTATGCAGTGGTTGCTTGACAGAGGGGGCAGGTCTGGGTAGCAGTCCCACCCACACCCGACATCCCAGCTTGGATCTGACAGCTGCAGTCTCTCATGGGGGCTGCACAGTGCACACCCAGCCATCTTGCTCACCAATCCCTGGCTGTTCTGAATGTGCACACTGCTGCAGGTCCTATTTAGCTAGAAGGCAACATTAATCAACAGAATAATGTGGCACAAAGCCCCTGCACAGCAGGACAGACTTGTAAATGCGGGAAAGTCCTGCCCAATCCAGGACTGTTGGGAGGTATGAGATATGGTGGGTGGTCATAATGTTATGGCTAATCAGTGTGTGTGTGTGTGTGTGTGTGTGTGTGTGTGTGTGCGTATGTGTGTGTGTGTGCGTATGTGTGTGTATATATAAAATAAAAGGTATAGAATCACACTAAATATTCAAAAAAAGACATAATGTCCATAGGGGAGTCTGTATATATTGAAACTCCATAGGTGAATCCGCATGAAAGGTGATAATAGATCAAAGCCTCCTTAGTGACAGTATCCACCATCCATCACCTAAAACTCAGTGCTTCCACCAACCGCTGTAGAAACTGCTTACCAGCTCCTGTGGACCCCTTGTTACAGGGGTGTCGGTCCACGCCTGTGGCTTAAAACCCAGCCCGGGCTTTTCTCCATATCTTAGGGCTCCTCCACAATTCAGATGTCAATCTGTGAATTGGATAGGAAATTGTTACCCAGAAGAAACAAAAGGCATTCTTCGGGACACGAGGGAGATGGTGACGTCAGAGTGACACGGGTTTGTTTGTGTGCACCAAACGTGAGGTGTTTTTACTACTTACTGGTGTAAGTGCAATATTTTTTATTACCCAATAAACCAAGGATTTTACACTATATGGAGCCTTTTGTTTCTTCTGGGTAACAATTTCCTATCCAATTCACCGGGTGACATCTGAATTGTGGTGGCACCCCCCATTCCCCCCCCCCCGTAACAAGGGGTCCACAGTAGCTGGTAAGCAGTTTCTACAGCTGTTGGTGGAGACACTGCGTTTTAGGTGATGAGTGGTGGATACTGTTACTAAGGAGGCTTTGATCTATTACATTTCATGCGGATTCACCTATGGAGTTTCGATGTATTATTACAATGTGTACGGACTCACCCTTTGGACATTATAAAATCTCTATTTTGAATACTGAGCGTGATTCTATACCGTTTTATTGTGACTGTGTTACACAATAGAGTTGCTGCTTAGTTTTTTCAGTGATAGGCAAGGTATAGTTTTATCTTTTTATATCGGTGTATATATTAAACTATTTTCAGGCTGCTCTGGTCCAGTCCGGTCATGTCACCTCCCATGTCAGCCAATGGTGGCTGAAAGGGGAGAGGAGAGAGCGCTTTGTCAATGGCTGGTAAAAGCATTGAGCATTGAGCAGTGAGGTTGCCCATAGGCTTCAATGGCCCACGAGTTTGGTGCTATTTCCTCTCCCATTAAACCAACCTGGCTGACTCAGTGTAGCTGAATCAAATGACCAGACCGAAGCGAGCTAAAAATAGGTAAGTATATACACTACATTAACAAAAGTATTGGGACACCTGCCTTTACATACACATGAACTTTAATGGCATCCCAGTCTTAGTCTGTAGGGTTCAATATTAAATTGGCCCACTCTCTGCAGCTATAACAACTTCAACTCTTCTGGGAAGGCCGTCCACAAGGATTAGGAGTGTGTCTATGGGAAGGTTTGACCATTCTTCCAGAAGCGCATTTGCGAAGGCACTAATGTTGGACGAAGTCTGGCTCGCAGTCTCCGCTCTAATACATCCCAAAGCTGTTCTATCGGGTTGAGGTCAGGACTCTGTGCAGGTCAGTCAAGTTCCTCCACCCCAAACTCACTCATCCATGTCTTTATGGAACTTGCTTTGTGCACTGGTCCAAATAATTTGGTGGAGGGGAGACTATGGCGTGGGGTGTTGGGCTTGGCCCCTTAGTTCCAGTGAAGGGAACTCTTAACCACTTAAGCCCCGGACCATTTGGCTGCCCAAAGACCAGAGCACTTTTTGCGATTCGGCTCTGCGTCGCTTTAAGACCCCTTTCACACTGGAGCATTTTGCAGGCGCTCTAGCGTTAAATATGGCGCCTGCAAACAGCCCCAAAACAGCTGCTCCATTCACTCCAGTGTGAAAGCCGAGGGCTTTCACACTGAAGCGGTGCACTGGCAGGGCATCAGAAAAAGTCCTGCCAGCAGCTTCTTTGGAGTGGTGAACTCACCACTACTCCACTGCTGCTCCCCATTGAAATAAATGGGGCAGCGCTGCGATACCACCGGCAAAACGCTGCCTGATTTAACCCCTTTTCGGTCGAATAGCGCCGCTTTACCGCTGACACCTGGGTGTCGGCAGTGTGAAAGGGGTCTAACTGACAATTGCGCGGTCATGCGACGTGGCTCCCAAACAAAATTGATGTCCTTTTTTCCCCACAAATAGAGCTTTCTTTTGGTGGTATTTGATCACCTCTGCGGTGTTTATTTTTTGCGCTATAAACAAAAAAAAGCGACAATTTAAAAAATAAAACTAATTCTTTACTTTTTGCTATAATAAATATCCCCCCACAAATATTACCAAGCTGTGGGTGTGGTGTCCTAGGTGTCAAGGGATGGAGCGGAAAAAGAACAGATTTATCCCAATTAATGCGAATCCCCGAGTACCCACCAAATCTCTTAATGAGATCGAGCGCAGTCTGCAAAGAGGACGATGCATAAATAAAGATAAAGCAGAGCGTCATCCACGTACAGCGATAACTTCTCTTCAATGGGACCCACCTGGAGTCCCCTTACCCCAGGGGCCCTCAACAATATAGCCAGGGGCTCCATTGTCAGAGCAAATAAACCCGGGGAGAGGGGACACCCCTGTCGCGTGCCACGAAACAGTTGGAACTTCCCCGAGAGGCATCCATTGGTACGTATTCTAGCTGAGGGGCCATGGTATAGCATGCGGATCCATTTCATGAAACCCGGGCCAAACCCAAATTGCGAGAGCACTTCCCATAAGTAGCCCCACTCGATGGAGTCAAAAGCCTTCTCCGCGTCGAGTGAGGCCACCGTTCCTTTAGTCACCTCATCTGCCCTGTCTATGTGAGTATGGAGGCGTCTGATGTTAATGTCAGCTCCTCTCCCGGGCATGAAGCCGGTTTGATCCCTGTGGACAAGAGCAGCAATGACCAAGTTAAGCCTATTGGCCAATACCTTTGCCAGTACCTTTGCATCCACGTTCAGAAGGGATATAGGGCGATACGAGGAGCATAGCGAGGGGTCTTTCCCTGGCTTGGGTATCACCACTATGATTGCTTCGCTCATTGTGTCCGGGAGTTTCTCGAGGCGCGTCGATGCAGAGAAGAAGCCCTGAAGTTTATCAACTAGTTCTGTAGCATATTGTTTTTAAAACTCCACAGGGATGCCATCTGGTCCCGGTGTTTTTCCTGTCTGCATTGATTTGAGTGCCTGTAGTATCTCCAGGGATGTAATTGGGGCGTCAAGCTTGTCACGATACGTTACTGTAAGGGTTGGGATATCAATGTCATCTAGGTATGCAACCAGATCCTCCCCTCTATAGTCTACCCTGGACCTATAAAGGGATTCGTAGAACTCCGAAAAACAGCAATTGATTCCTTCCGGTGTATGGATCAGCTGTCCCGAGGAGTCCCTAATTTGCGAGATGTTCATCCCTCCCGCCTGTTCCCTGGAGAGCCAGGCCAACAGACAGCCCGACCGCTCTCCCTGCTCAAAAATCCGTTGGGATTGAGCCAACATTTTCTTCTGAGTAAGGGAGGTACGGAGACGGACCACCTCCTTCGTCATGAGTTGTAGATGCGAATAGTGCACAGGGTCTCGGGTACGAACAAAAAGAGCCTCTGCACTACTCGCCTCCCCCTCAGCCTTAATCAAGTCTGCCCAACGCTCTCGTCGGACTCTGGCAATGATGGTCTGGTAATGTCCCCTGGTCGTGGCTTTAAAGGCATCCCACACAACTACGGGGTTAGCCAAGCCCACATTTACAGCCCAAAAATCAAGCAATTCCGCTGTAAATTGGGAGTCTACTGCAGTGTCTGTAATACAAAATCTGGAGAGCCTCCATATCCTTTCCACTGAGCCAAGGGAAAGGTCCAATGACAACAACAGGGGTGCGTGATCGGAAATTCCCCCTGGCAGTATTTGTATGTCTGTGACCCGGGGGAGGACCTGACTCCCTGCGAAGGCCAAGTCCATGCGGGAAAACGTTCTATGAGAAGCCGAGTGGCACGTGTATGCCCTGGTCTGGGGGTGACGCCACCTCCAGAAATCAGTCAGGCCATAAGTATCCACCCACTCAGCCAACCCAGGGTAATGATGTCCTGCAGGAGTTAGCCTATCAAAATCCGGGTCAGGGACCAAATTAAAATCACCCAAGATAACATATTTGTCAGATGCAAAGTCGGCCATCTTGCCAGTGATCTGATTGAGCACCAGCAGGGAAGCCGGGGGAGGCAAATATAAGCCCACAATGGTCCACGTTAGAGAGTATATTTTAGCATGAATAATAACATACCGACCATCAGGATCCAGGGCCAAATCCAAGAGCCGAAAAGGAAGTGACTTCAGTACCAGTATAGTGACACCCCTAGAGAAAGTGGAGTGGTAGTGGTGGCCTACCCATGTTTTTTTTTTTTTTTAGGGCCAGAACCCTACGTCCTGTTAGGTGTGTCTCTTGGGGCACACATATATGTGGGTTATAAGTTTTAATGAATTGGAACACCAGGGAACGCTTGACCGGGGAGTTCAGTCCCCTGGTGTTCCATGAGATGATGCTAAGGGAGGACAGGACTACCAGGAATAATGAAAATGTTAGGATCTTTGCATTTAACGGCTCCTGGACTGGACCCCAGGACCCGGAGTGGACATAGCTGTAGACATTACAATGCTGATGAGTCAATTATTTTAGTACAAATATCAAACAAAACCAAACTAAAAGCAGATAAAGGATACCAATATTTAAAGTAAATGAAACAAGCCTCGTTAGGGGAACATACCCCTCCACCCCACCCGACCCCCCAAAACTGAGGCGGATTTCAATCCCAAACTTATTCAGCTCGCCGGCTGGAACAGGGGGTCCATGGAAGAGGCGAGCCCACCCCCCCCGAAACTTCACACGGGGGGGGAGGAAACAGCAGTTCAAGCGGCTTACACCCGTGAGATCTCCGCTAGTGATGCAACAGGCTGTGAGGACTTAGAAAGTCAGACCAAGGGAAGTAACCCATAATGCAACCTCACAATGAAGTCGATCCATCTGAGGATGGAGGTACAGAACAAGAACTCCATCACTCCTCGAGGAAACAATCAAGTGTAAAGGAACTTCATATTTCAACGGTCTCCTGACCAAGTTCTTTGGCAGGGGCTTTAGCTTAGAACTTCCCTGGTGGGGATAGTAAGCATCCCTCTCCACCGTGTAATAAGGCGACCAACGGGCCTCGGGTAAAAGGTCACGCAGCAGACCCTCTATGAAGGAGGTAGGGTTGTTCCCCTCCGGTAAACCAACAATGCGAAGATTATTACGCCGGTTCCTGTTCTCCGCGTCTTCGGCTCTGTATTCGAAGGCCTTTACTTTGGTTTGAAGTGTACGGAGTGATGCTCCATGTTCCGCAGTGGTGTCTTCCCTGGTACTCAGTCTTTGCTCCGTTTCGGTGACTCGCGATCTGATTTTTGTCTATATCTTGGTGAATTAGACCAATATCCAGTTGAACAGCTTCAATCTTTGTTGTTAACGTGGATTGGCAAGTAGCAATGGCCGCCATGACATCAGCCAGCCAGGGGGGCTGAGAGTCATCCGACTCCATATTGTGTGTCCGCGGGGCTCTGTGAGCGCTGCGTGTATTAAGGGCCTCCACAGGGGGACAGGTGGGTGTCTGGGGGAGTCCGGCTGTGGTGGGAAGGTTAACCTCTCGCCCCCTTTACTGTATTTTGCGCTAGAGTTCCTGCGCCTCATTCAGGTGTTGGTGGCCCAGGTCAGGGCAATAATCAACAACCGTCTGTGGGAGTCTGTCCTCAGAGTCAGGGGTAGTCAGGCAGCAGGTAGTGTAAATCGTGTGTCCCCTTAGCAGTCTTCCCCCTCACCTGCGGGATGTTCAGCCTAGCCTCCCCTCTCTACATCCGGGGGGAGAGGGATGTAGTTGATCCAGGATCTGCTCCAGATCTTAGGCAGCTGTCCCAAGCCTTCACAGGGCCTCCTCCACTATGCCAGCAGAATCCGACACCCCCCCCGTCAGTCCGCCGGGCCCAGGTCTCCAGGAAAGGCTGCGGTCACGGCCTAGTAAAACATGGGGGGAGAAAGAGAGACAAGGCCCAGAGTACGGCCTGTAATCAGTCCAGGGGCATCTCTCCCGCCCCCATCCTCGGTCCGTGGCAGTCAGTGGGACCTGTGTGCAGAGGCAATCGCGGCAGGGGCCGCCAGGAAAGGCCGCGGCTTCGGCCTAGTCGCCCGTGGTAGGCCGGGAGCGTGCGGCGGACCCCGATTTCGGCCCAAATTCTCCTTGCCCCTCACTGGATAGGGAGTCCCTGAGTCCCCCCTGCTCAGCAGGGATGAAGATTGCCAGATTTAGAAGCCGATGGATCCGGATTAGCTTACGGATTTAGCGGAGCTCACGGAGAAAGCAACAGCTCACATCGCCATCTTGGCCACGCCCCCCCGCAAATCACTTCTTAAAGGACAACAAACAGGTATGTTAATCTGCCTGTACGTGCCCTTCTGCCGACGTATATCGGCGTGAGCCTGTCGGCAAACGGTTAAAGTATCAGTATACCAAGACATTTTGGACTATTTCATGCTCCCGACTTTGTGGGAACAGTTTGGTCATGGCCCTTTCCTGTTCCAACATGTGGACAGCCTTCCCAGAAGAGTTTAAGCTGTTATAGCTGCAAAGGGTGGGCCAACTCAATATTGAACCCTACGGACTAAGACTGGGATGCCATTCAAGTTCATGTACGTGTAAAGGCAGGCGTCCCAATCACCGTCGCTGAGGACGTCATGTGAGGAAGCGCGCACGACGGAACCACGCTCTGCACGTCACCTCCGGGCACACGAGAGGGTGGAACGCAATCTCAGCTTTCAGCTGTCATATCCCCCAGCTCGACATATGCCCTGGATATAGTGACCTTTTTAAACTGTTTTTTTAAACTTGCTGCATCTGTCGGGAACTGTTGTTATCCTGTCCCAGTGACAAACTGGGCAGGAATACATAAGTTTTTGGGATCGTTTTCGTTAATACATGTTTTTTAAGGAAAATAATGTTTTTTTACTTTATCACGCTATGGAAGCTCTTTTTATTTTTTGATGCACGAGGGTATCACAACACCTCTACCAATCAGGATACACCGGAGACATCCATCGCAGAAAGCGGAGCGTTCCATCTATAAAAACTACAGGCGTACTACCCCTGCAGGGGTTCCGGGAGCTGCCGTTTGAGAGCCCAATAATGCCCAATATGATCTTCGTAGGAGGAATAAATTGTGTCAAACAGAAGAGTCTACCTAAGACCCTTGGGATCTGAGTGCCAGTATACCATCTAGCGGAACCCTTGAGAGGTGACCCGTGGAGCCATAATTCTAGCAGAGACCCAGTGGCTGGGGGACACAGCCACCTGCACATACGATCTCCTTAATAAGAGATCAAAAGATCTGGTAAGGGGCAGATCGTTTTTAGGTGGAGGAATTTTCCTATCATCACACTCTTCAGGGTGACAACATTGCATGCTTCACATCATCAGAAGAGTGGTGTTTTCTCTCTTTTTATTGGTGAAAGACATTTTCAGCAAAGGAACGTATACGTATGGACTTTGCACAGCATGCTGGATGTCTGATTGTTCATATTTATAGAGTAATCACATATGTTTCAATTTGTGGCAATTAAGTTTAATATTTGTCCAAGTAATTTTTATTCTTGGTTTATGATCACACTCAATTAACAGCAGCGCAGCTTTTCTTTGTACAATACAGGTATGTTAATCTGCCTGTACGTGCCCTTCTGCCGATGTATATCGGCGTGAGCCTGTCGGCAAACGGTTAAAGTATCAGTATACCAAGACATTTTGGACAATTTCATGCTCCCGACTTTGTGGGAACAGTTTGGTCATGGCCCCTTCCTGTTCCAACATGTGGACAGCCTTCCCAGAAGAGTTTAAGCTGTTATAGCTGCAAAGGGTGGGCCAACTCAATATTGAACCCTACGGACTAAGACTGGGATGCCATTGAAGTTCATGTGCGTGTAAAGGCAGGCGTCCCAATACTTTTAGTAATATTGTGTACATCTTTCTTACACAGATTAGTTAGCATAGCGGTTAGGAGGGGGTTGTGGACATTAAGACTAGTTTATATGTAAGGTAGATTTAACCACTTGCCTACTGGGCACTTAAACCCCCCCTCCTGCCCAGACCAATTTTCAGCTTTCAGTGCTCTCACACTTTGAATGACAATTACTCAGTCATGAAATACGGTACCCAAATGAATTTTTTGTCCTTTTTTTCATACAAATAGAGCTTTCTTTTGGTGGTATTTGATCACCTCTGGGTTTTTTATTTTTTGCGCTATAAATAAAAAAAGACCGAAAATTTTGAAAAAAAAACGCATTTTTCTTAGTTTCTGTGATAAAATTTTGCAAATTATTAATTTTTCTTTATAAATTTTGGCCACAATTTATACTGCTACATATCTTTGGTAAAAATAACCCAAATTAGTGGATATTATTTGGTCTTTGTGAAAGTTATAGAGTCTACAGGTTATGGTGCAAATCATAAGAAATTGATCACACCTGATGTACTGGTGGCCAATCTCATTTCTTGCAATCCGAACAAGTCAGGAAAGTACAAATACCCCCCAAATGACCCCTTTTTTGAAAGTAGACATTCCAAGGTATTTAGTAAGATGCATGGTGAGGTTTTTGATGTTGTCATTTTTTCCCACAATTCTTTGCAAAATGAAGATTTTTTTTTTTTTTCCCCACAAAATTGTCATTGTAATAGGTTATTTCTCTCACATGACATGTGTATACCACAAATAAAGCCCCAAAATACATTCTGCTACTCCTCCAGAGTACGGCGATACCACATGTGTGGGACTTTTTCACAGCCTGGCCACATACAGAGGCCCAACATGTAGGGAGCGCCATCAGGTGTTCTAGGAGCATAAATCACACATCTAACTTGTTGACTACCTATTACACTTTTGAAGGCCCTGGAGCACCAGGACAATGACATGTGACACTGATGACAGATGGCACTGATACGTGGCACTGATGACACTGACGTGGCTCTGATGACAGATGGCACTAATATGTGGCACTGATGACAGATGGCACTAATACGTGGCACTGATGACATTTGGCACTAATACGTGGCACTGATGACACTTGACACTGATGACAGATGGCACTAATATGTGGCACTAATGACACGTGGCAGTGATGACAGATGGCACTGATGACAGATGGCACTAATACGTGGCACTGATGACAGATGGCACTCATGACAGATGACACTAATACGTGGCACTGATGACACGTGACACTGATGACAGATGCCACTGATACGTGCCACTGATACGTGGCACTGGGGAGGGATGGCACTGGGGAGGGATGGCACTGTGGACAGATGGCAGTGGGGAGGGATGGCACTGTGGACAGATGGCACTGGGGAGGGATGCCAGTGGGGAGGGATGGCACTGGGGAGGGATGGCACTGTGGACAGATGGCACTGGGGAGGGATGACAGTAGGGACGGGTGGCACTGGGGAGGGATGGCAGTTGGGACGGATGGCACTGGGGAGGGATGGCTGTGGGGACGGATGGCACTGGTGACAGACAGTGGGGAGGGATGACAGGAGACACTGACGACTTTTTTTTATTTTTTAATTTTTTTTCCCCACTCACCGCTGCAGCGGTTCGCTCTCCCTCCTCACACGCTGTCTCTGTGCGAGGAGGGAGAGCCGGCGATGAGAGATGATCTCATATGTTTACATATGAGATCCTCTCTCATTGGCACCGCCGATCGCACTGTAAACGGCCGCTGTCATTGGCCGTTTACGGCGATCTGTGACTGGCTGTGTCCGAGGGACACGGCCAGCACAGAACTTCCGCGATGCGCGCCCGCGGGAGCGCGCATTGCGGAAGTAAACAGCTGGACGTCCAGGGACGTCCACCCAGCAGATAGCGTCCGCGCTGCAGCCGTCTTTCGGCTATAGCGCAGGCGCGAAGTAACCACCAGCTTAATCCAAGTGTGGAGATGCACATTTAGAAGCAGAAAAAAACCCCCAAAATTATAGGCCTTATGTCTAATAAAAAAATAAAAATAAAACAAAGAACAAAAATAAAGCTTTACATACTCTGAGCAATTATTTTTTTTTTTTTAATTGATAAAGTACCTTACAATCTGTATAAGTTACAATTTCAGTACATACAATGATCAAGGTGATCCACTTAGCCAAAAGCTAAATGGCAGCACAATACAAATACAGGAAATGTGTAATACAGATAAAAGCAGCGGTTACATGTAAGCTGCAGGGATTGCCATAATTATACTCTTTACCAAAGTTAAACCTGCTTTAGCTAATTAAAGATTTATTACTATAAATATGAGACTGACATTAAAAAATAACAATTTATACCTGCAACTGCCTAAAGAAGTAGCATATATAAAACAACAAAGATAATGTTATTAAAGTGGATCTGTTGTAAAATAGGAATTTATATTAGTGTTTGTGTAACAAAAGCATAATGGGACTTTTATAATCACATTTCTTCTTCGTCATCCATATAATAATCCACACAAAAACATCCTCTGTGGATGCATCCATATTTGTTCAGTGACATCCACTTTACCCAGCAGCATGTGAAACAGGATGGTTATTGACCACTTTGATTAAATGAAAAGCCTGTACTCTGTTTAATACAAAGATGTGTAAAAATTCAATGAACACAGTAGTAGAAATAGCAGAAACAGATTATCTACATTGTTTCTCCACCCTGCAACTATGTTACTGCCCTGTCCACTTCATATGATGACCTCCGTAGCCCCTTTTTAAAATGCAGTTAAGGTAATATTTTTTTAATGAACATTCCGCAGTAAAATATTTATTACAAGTTTTACTCTAGCAGTTGCAGTTTACAACTTTCAATGTGCTTGGTTCCTGCTCACTCAGTGCTGCTTCCCTGAACTTCCAGTCTTCACAAGAAAGAGTTAACAGTGGTCAGACTCCAATGAGTATATTAGTTTAATGATGCTCAAGGTATGTAGGAGTAGGGAAGTACTTTGTATCCTAAGCTACCTGGCTGTATCTTTCTTTTGGTGCACACAATGTAGAGAGACACAGCTCTAGTCCTTGCATGCAATGGTGGCTCCATAGGATGCTGCAACAGAAAGGAGCCACCCTGAAACAGGAAACCTGGGGCAGCAGTCATGTAAATAGCTAAACATACTGTAGACATTAAAACGTTAAAGCTATAGAAGCTGCATACTCGGTGATTAAACCAGCTGCTAACAGTGCTTACACTCAGAGGGGTTAATATTTCTTTAAATAACCAATGTTGGGAAGTGTGCAGGACAGCCTTAGACAAACGCCAGTGCAAATGTAGTATGAGGCTGTCACTTAATGCTATGTAATTGACCCACTTGCTTCAAAACCAGACTACAGGCCCTTTCACATGAATGTTCAGTCTGAATCTAAGGTTTTTTAGATGGATCCAGACTGAGCCACAATGTACTGTATGCCTATGGGCAGTAAACAGACAAATGTCCATTTTACATCTGCTTTCATGTCTGCAGGAAAAAAATGTTTAGGTTTTTTTCTGTTTCTGTGGACATAAATGGATGTAGTTTTGTTTATGCCTGTTCCGTTTATGTTTTTAGGCTTTAAATATATATTTTTGGTTATACTTTTGTGCACCTATATGACTATTTTTTTCAACAGCTGAAAATGTAAAAATGGATGTATCTGGATGTGAACTGAAGACGGATGTACAGACTGATAAAAAAAAGGATTTCGATCTTCATGCATTTTTTGTAATCAGTATTGTGGCTGAACTGATGACGCTCGTGTGAAAGGACAAAATGGGTTGCGCCAAACAGTTGATTCTTGAGTTTGTGTGCAAAGGCTTCAAAAATCATTTTAGATTTGAGATCAGTTAGCTCTTTGCTTACAATGTAATGCATGTAAACACATAGTAAGTATATCAAACAACCATAAACACTAGCCCTTAATCTCTTAAGTCGGGTACACACGGGCAGAGAGACAACAGTCGGCTTAAAAAAAAAAAAAACGTCCGACACTCGGGCTGTGTGTATGTCTGACCGACTCCTGATCAGCGCTGATCGGAGTGTTCTTGGGGTGCTGTCCCCATGTCAGAACACAACAGCTCAGTGGGGGAGATCTCTGAACTAACCTCCAAAAGGTCAGTACAGCAGCTCTGACAGGGCTTCCAGTTTTTTTCATTCGACTCACGGGGTTGAACAAAAAAAGAATAGTGTTTACTGGGCTTTACTACAAACTGACTTAAACCTGAATTATACTGTATCTGAGCACCACAAATCAAAAACACTCAGGCTGGGGTCACACCTCCAACAGATGCAGCTTGCAGCAAGGGTTCCGGTGCGTCCCCGTTTTCCATTTCAGGGATGAATTTTCGCCTGAATTTGGCCCTGAAACAGAGCCAAAGACACACGGTGTTCCTGTGCAGGCCACTCCGCAGATATGTGAACCAACTCCATAGAGAGCAGGTCACAATCGACTGTCATGCGAATTGGATGTGGAGAAACCCGCAACCAATTCACATAGGTGTGAACCCAGCCTAATTCATTTTTAAGATTCCAATCAAACTTCCCCCATCCATCCATCCATCCATCCATGTCTCCATGCTTTATTTTGCTGAGAAATCACTTTCAAAACCATTTGCTAGAATTTCTGATGGTGGCCATCTTGAGTAGGGGCAGATGATTCATTTAGTATTTACTTCCTGGAATCCAGGCAGGAGGGTGTGCTTAGCTGAGAATCCCCTCCCCTCCTGAAGACTCCTGGGATATATTACATCATTGTCTAGGCCTGGAAACCAGGAAGTAAATGAAGAAATGTAAATCTAAATATCTACTTTTTTTTTTTTTTTTTAACAGTAAAGTTTTTATTTTATTAAACATTTAAGACAGTACAATACAAACAATGTCAGCATTTGTTGAGGATCCGACATGAATCAACAGACTACAAACTTATAGCAGTACATGTGTAAAACATAAACTCCTCCATTCCATCTGCTAATATAATAAGCATAAGCTTGATCAAAGAAGCAACCGGGGGGCCCAAGCCTGTACAGGATGAGAGATGTGTTATCGTCATATAACTTTTCCTTGATGGGATAATTTGAGAAAATCTTTACATACACCATTAGTGTGCTATTGATCACTCATCCCCACCACCTCCCGGACTAGGGAGGAGGGGGGGAGGGGAAAAGAAACATAGGCGCCCGTGGTCCCCCCCAACCCCTGGGGTCAACCACCTGCACCCATCCAGCTCGACCACACCTTGTCGAATTTCTGAGGACAGTTCCTGCTCTCGTAGGTTAAGCGGTATAGCGGCAGTGCATTGTTTACCGCCGCCTCCCATGCCCCTTTAGTAGGGGCCTCTTTGTTCTTCCAATTAAGGAGAATTTCTCTCCTGGCGTAGAATATGGAGTATGTTAGGCATTGTTTAATATATCGGTCACCCTCTATGTCCTCCAAATGACTGAGTAATAGGACCGATGGGTCCTCTGGTACCTCGGCTCCACACACCACCCCCAGCTTGTTTGCCACCGCGCTCCAATATGGGCGGAGCTTGGGACAGGACCAGACCATGTGAAAGAACGTTCCCACTTCTAGTTCGCATCTAGTACAGGTGGGGGGCTTTTCAGGATATATTTGTGCTAGTCGCTGAGGCGTATAGTAGGCTCTATGGATAAATTTTAGTTGAATAAATCTATCTTTGGCTGCAATCATGGAGGGGATAAACGTGGACAGGCACTCTTCCCATTCCTCCTCCCCCAGCGAGGGAATATCTGTCTGCCATTTGATTCTGGTTCTGTCGGTTTTAACATCGTGGGCCACTGTTAAATACAAGTAAAGAGAAGACAGGGGTTTCTCCAGCATCCCGGAGATCAAGAGACGCTCGATTGAATCTGGCTCTAGCGTCACCTGATCAGGAAACTGGGCCCTGAGGGCGTGCTGCAACTGTATATATCTGAAAAGGAAGGAGCTTGGTAGATTATGGGCCTGTTGCATCTCTCTAAATGACAGAACTCTCCCCCGTGACATCACCTGTTTTAATTTGGTGATGCCTCGCCTTGCCCATATTGCCGGGTCTGGGACAGTGAAGAGGTGCGGGAGCATAGGATTGGCCCACAGTGGGGTATGTGGGGACACAGTGGCTGGTTGTAATAGAGCAGCCCTAGCGGACCTCCATACCTGAATGGTGGTCTTCATGGGGCCTGTAACTGCAGGAGTGGCCTTCATTCCTCTGTACGGGAGGTTGGAGAGTGCCGCGTAAGAGCCCATAACCGCCGCCTCCAATGTGACAGCCGGATTTTGGCGGGGCTGCGAGAACCACCACCTCACCGTTACTAGGACAGCCGCCCAGTAATAAATTAGAAAATTCGGCAGAGCTAATCCACCCCCCGAAAGAGGAAGATACAATATAGCCTTAGCAACCCTTGGCGCTCTCCCAGCCCAGATGAAAGCAGTCACAGCACTCTCTAGCCTGCGGAAAAAGGATTTAGGTATTAAAACTGGGGTTTGCCTAAAGTAATATAGAAATTTTGGTAAATAGATCATTTTCAATAGGTTCCCCCTACCCACCGGGGACAGAGGGAGAGATCTCCAAGTGGAGCATTTTTGTTGCAGTTGAGGCAGTAATGGGTAAACATTCCTGTCCAGGTACTCCTTTAACTCACCCCCCACACGTACTCCCAGGTATGTGAATTCTCTCACCCACTTCAGTGGAGTATTTGTGTCTATAGGTGGTAGGGAACTGCTAAGGGGAAAAAGTACCGATTTGTTCCAATTAATGCGGATGCCCGAAAACCGACCGAATGTGTCGAAGAGGGCCAGAGCTGCCCTCAGGGAGTTCGAGGCATCCGCTAGATACAGGAGGGAGTCATCCGCATACAGCGAGATTTTCTCGGTGACAGCTCCTACCTGTATCCCCTTGACCATTTCCTCTGCTCTAAGTAGGATGGCTAGCGGTTCGAGTGCCATAGCAAAGAGGGCTGGGGAGAGCGGGCACCCCTGCCTCGTGCCCCTCTCCAGGGAGAATCCCTCCGAGAGGGTGCCATTTGTGCGGATACGGGCCGTGGGCCTGGCGTACAGCAGTCGGAGCCATGTCAGGAATTTAGGCCCAAAGCCAAACCTAGAGAGCACCGCCCATAGGTAGCCCCACTCGACGGAGTCAAACGCTTTCTCCGCGTCGAGTGAGGCCACCACTCCCGAACCCCTCGACTCAGCCAGAGCTATATGCGTGTGCAGTCTACGAATGTTTATGTCTGTTCCCCTGCCCGGCATAAAGCCTGTCTGGTCTGGATGAATTAGGGCCGTAATCACCATATTTAGTCTGTTGGCAAGGACCTTTGAAAGGATCTTAGTATCTACATTAAGTAGAGAGATGGGGCGGTAGGATGAGCATAAGGTCGGGTCCTTTCCCGCCTTGGGAATGACGACAATCACCGCCTCATACATAGAGTCAGGAATAGATTCCGCGGCCAAGGATTTTGACAGTAGGGATTGGATTTTGGGGGCCAACTGTTCTGCATACATTTTATAAAGTTCGACTGGAATGCCGTCCGGGCCAGGGGTTTTGCCCGTCTGCATCATTTTTAATGCTTTTAGAATTTCCTCGACACTAATGGGAGCGTCTAGTTTATTAGCATAGGTAGAGGTAAGAGTTGGTATATCAATATTGTCCAAGTAAGCAGTCAGCTCCGCAGGGTGGTAATCCACCCTGGAGCGGTATAAGTTCTTATAGTAGGAGGCAAATTCCTTGTTAATGTCATCTGGGGAGGTGAGCATAGATCCCCCATCATCACATATTTGTCCTATTGACATCCCCCCCGAGTGTTCTCTAGAGAGCCACGCCAGGAGGCGACCCGTCCTCTCCCCCTGCTCAAATATCCTCTGTTTTTGGTGCAAAAGTCTCTTTTGGGTTAGCGACGTTCGCACCATGAGGGTCTCTCTCAGAAGCTCCTGCAGTCTCCCGTATGTCTGGGGGTCAGGGGAGCTAACGTAGAGAGCCTCCTGCCTTCCTGCCTCCTCTTCCAGGCGTGTAAGTTCCCTTCTCCTGTCCCTGCGAACCCCTGAGATGATGGTCTGGAACTGTCCCCTGGTGAACGCCTTAAAAGCATCCCAGACCGAGGCCGCCGAAGCAGACTCCTCGTTCTCCACCCAGTATGTCTCCAACTGCTGTCTATACAGCGGCTCCACCTCCACATCCGAGATCCAATACCTCGACAGGCGCCAGAGTCTGTCAGATGGGGCCACCGAGGCATCTAGATCCAGGAGAAGCGGGGCATGGTCCGAGATTCCCCGGGGAAGAATTTTAATTTCACGAACTCTAGGTAGGACAGAACCCCCCGCGTAAACTAAATCAATTCTCGAGAAGGTTCTGTGCGACGCAGAGTGACAGGTATACGCCTTTTCATGTGGGTGCTTCCATCTCCATAAGTCAAACATACCATAGGTGGCCGCCCACTCCGCGAGCCCCTGCGAGGTCGCACCAGTGGGGGTCAGTCTGTCCAGACCTGCATCCGGCACCAGATTAAAGTCTCCCAAGATTACTACGTTTTCTGTGGCAAATTCCGCTATTTTCGCAGTTATTTGATTCAGTATTTGAAGGGAGGCCGGGGGCGGGAGATATAGGCCCACAATAACCCATGGAACATTGTAAAGCAGGGCATGCAACACCACATATCTACCCCCCGGGTCCAGAGCCAGGTCAAGGAGCTTGAAAGGGAGTGTCTTGAGAATTAATATGCTTACTCCTCTTGAAAAGGAGGAGTATGTCGCATGATAATGATACCCCACCCACGGTTTTTTAAGACTAAAGGTCCTTTTCCCCACCAAATGTGTCTCCTGGAACACACACACATGGGGTTGGTAGGTCTTAACAAACTGAAAGACCAATGAGCGCTTCACCGGAGAGTTCAGGCCCCGTGTGTTCCAGGAGAGCAGTCTAAGGGAGGTCATCTATGTTGTAGAGAAGTATATTAGGATCAATGGGAGGTATCAGCTCCTTGGCCAAAGGTCTGGGCCCAGATGGGCTAAACCAGGACTTTAAGCAGCATGGAATGATTTGTAGGTAATCTGCCTGTAGCACTGTCAAAAGCAAAAAACTTATAAAAACAAAAAAAGCAAAACAACACAAGTGGGTCTGCAACTGCAGGCCATTTAAACCAAACATCCCCCCCCCACCCCGCCCCTCCTCCCAACATGGCAAGAGGGGCCTCATTCCCATCCAACAAAAAAGGGGAAGGCTTAAAGCCATCATGAGGGCAGTGTGCAAACGGCGCTCAGCCTGTCAAACCAAGACCGGATCAGTTAACAAGTTCCAGGATCACCATTACATGGCCTCTCCCGAGTGGTACGATGAGACAAGGTGAACCCTGGGAGGCCAAGTTAACCTCCCTGGGGAGTTGCTGCATTAAGTTTGGTCCTCTCAGACTTTATATGGTGCACATGCACCTGTATGAAAAGGTCTCAAAAAGGGATCAGTCGCGCATTTCATCAGGCACATGTGTGGGGGGGGGCCCCAACCCAGGATTCAATCAGAGGGGCAGCACATGAATAGAGCAGAGTGAGCGGGATTTAGGGGCGAAGAGTCTCAGCCCACGCTGCAGCATCCCTGGGCGATGTGAAAAATTGTACCCTCTCTCCATCCTGTACCCGTAGCTTAGCGGGGAAGAGCATGCTGTACTTCACTCCCTTTTGTCTCAGCATGGCTCTGACTTGGTCAAAGGATTTGCGGCGGCGTTGGGTCTCCACTGAGTAGTCCGGGAATATAAGCAGGGTTGCATCACCCACCTTTAGGTCTCCTTGCACCCTGGCTGCGCGGAGGATCGTGTCCCGATCTCTGTAATGCAGGAGCTTGAATATAAAGGTGCGCGGTGGGGCTCCCGGAGGTCCCCTAGTCGCTGGCATCCTATGGGCTCTCTCTATAGAGAAGTGGGGAGAAAAGGTGGCCCTGGGGAGCAGCTTAGGCAGGAGGTCCTCCATGAATGCGACCGGATCAGCCCCCTCAGCCCCCTCAGGAAGGCCAAGGATCCTCAGGTTGCTCCTCCGATTGCGGTTCTCCGCGTCTTCAGCTCTATTTTCGAGGTATTTGACTTTCAGTTTCAGGGCCTGAATGTCCGCATGATGCTCCCTCTGAGTATCTTCCACATCTGATACCCGTCTTTCCGCCTCGGTCACCCGGTCCCTGAATTTATCCATGTCCCTGCGGATGAGGGCAGTCTCCGTCTGTACATGGTCAATTTTGGTGGTTAAGGTTGCCTGGCAAGTAGTTATGGCCAGCATTAGGGCATCAAAAGCCGCAGAACCCGCCTGTATAGCTCCGTCAGGAGAGGAGGCCGACGGCGACGCCATCTTGGACGCCTCGTGTGCGGCGGATCTCGGGGCAGAGCGGGTCTTCACCGGGGTGTTAGTGTACCTGTGCTGGCTCGATTTCCTCCCCGCGGGCATCGCCCAGTCCACACACCAGAGCCTCCGGGAGCGATAAGGTCCAATTCTGCGATCCTTCACACTAGCATAGCTGTAGGATTGATGGCCGGAGACGGGAGCTCAGCTAACACACGTCTGCTCCCAGCGCCATCTTGGACACGCCCCCCCTAAATATCTACTTACTAATGCTAGCAGCCTAAGGATTAAAAATAGTCAATGTTGATTGAGAGAGTGTAGTTACACTCTATCCTCTTATTAACAATCACTATACCCTATTCAAATCAAGTTGTGCTTTGTGAGGTTATTGTCTACAGTTGATTACGGCCCCTTGTACATGGGGGTCATCCAGCTACAGTGCATCACTCTCAGGGCTTTACTGCACCCAGGTGAGACAGGTGTGCCATGTCTTCTGTGATGTGATCATTCTTCAATAAAGATTTGGATGTTATTTGACGATCCATGGTGTGCTAGCAATTATGTGCATTTTATCTGTGATGTCTCCAGTTCCAGCTGGTGGTTGCTACAGCATCCGCTACTCCTAAAGCCTTATCCAGGAAAGTGTGCAATGAGAATATCGATACTACTAAGCGGACCATCCAGCTCAGCACAAGATGCCTGTCAAAGTCTATGGCTGAATGGGGTTAAACGCTGCAGCAAGGAGTACCTGTGTTTAGGGCCCTGGAAAACAGGTCTTCATAGACTTTGACAGGTTGTCTGCACTTACACACAAGCGTCATCAGATCCATCACAGAGACATATACGCATTAAAGGATAAGTTCACCTTTTGTAACAAGTTACACCCATATTCAGGTGTAACATGTTACAGATGCACCAGCCCCCCCCCCCCATCCCTCATTTTGACAGCCAGTGGGGGATCTTAACCCCCCATTTGATGTCACAATCTAAAGAAAATGTGACTGTGCGGAGCTCCACCCGCCCACCAGCATTGTTCACTCAGTGTTCTGTGAAAGTGAAAACTACAAGTATCAGCAGCCTTTGCAGTTGTCGGCTTGCAGTTCTCAATAAACTACCAGGGCACTTGTGAGGGCTCTAGTAGTTCATTGAGTCTTCCTGTGACAGTGTAACTGCCTGTCCATATCAGAAGTAAGGGCAGACAGCTACACAGACAGTCTGCAGGACCGTGGCATTACACCTACGATCTGCTGATCATAGGTGCAATACTTTACAGGTCCCTAACAAAAATAATAAATGCATAATTTTTTTACCTGCAAAAAATGTGCATTTATTTTATTTTTTTGTAAAGGTGAACTTATCCTTTAAATCTGAATCCTTTTACATCAGTGTACTTCAGTATTTATCTGTTTTTCACATGTCTGCAGACCTACATGGAAGTAGACCTCTTCTGCTTTTTTTCTGATGACATAAACTGACATGGATGTAAATGGACATACGCCCGCCCCATAGACACATAATGGGGTTTAGTCTGGGAATGCTGGATCCTAAGCTTTTATACTTAGTGTGTCCTTTAACCTTTAAGAGGCCAAGATCTCTGCATCTAATTTCCCAGGTCTGCCTACCTGCACCAGTTGTTGTGCGTTTACATTAGGAGTGATGCAAGACAACTGAGACTTGGGAAATACCATCAGCCTCAACAAGACATACAATGGATATGGAAAAGAATCACCCCCTTTAAAATAATCACATTTTGTTGCTTTGCAGTCTAAAGCAAAGACAGACACAGTTTTTGTTTTATCCAGCTGTATTTACTCAGTGCAATTTATAATATCCAAGTGAACGATATAACACCAACATGTCAGGGAAAAAAATGTCAAAAACAGAATCACTGAGTTTAAAAAAGAATCACCCCCCCCCCCCCTAAAAATGACTTGTAAACTCAATCAGGTGTAGCTAATCACCTCAATGACACCCAAAGCTATTTGACTTTCAACTGTGATCAGCTGTGGTCATTTTGATTAGCTCAGACCTTTCTTGAAGCATTTTAGTTTCTGGTAGTGCAAGTGAAGCAAACAATCAACTATGGGTGGTAAGGCCCTGTAACCGGGACCTCCAGTTTAAAGTTGTGGACATGCACAAGTCAGGAGATGTACTAAATACCTTTTTTTTTTGTATCCAACACAGACCCTCTCTGGATCAGGACGTTTCTCCAAACTGGATGAAAGAGCCAGGAGAAAACTGGTCAGAGAGGCTACCAAGAGGTATACAGCAACTCTGAAGCAGTTGCAGGAATTTATAACACAGAAGGGTCATTGCGTGAATGTGACAACAATATCACAAATTCTCCACAAATGTGGCTTGTATGGGAGGGTTGCAAGAAAAAACACTCCTCAAGAAAGGGCACATGCAGTCAAGACTGAGCTTTGCCAAAACACACCTTGAAGATTCTGAGGTCACATGGAAAAAGGTGTTATGGTCAGATGAGACTTAAATTTCATTATTTGGCCTCAACACCAAATGATATGTCTGGCAGAAATCCAATACACCTCACCATCCAAATAACATCCATTTCTTTTTATAAAGGTTTATTTTATTAACCACTTCAATACAGGGCATTTATACACTCTTCCTGCCCAGACCAAAAAATTACACATCTAATTTCCTAACCTATTACATTTGTGAAGGCCCTGGAGCACCAAGACAATGGAATTACCCACAAAATGACCCCATTTTGGAAAACAAACACCCCAACGTCTATTCTATGATGCATAATGAGTCTTCTGACTACTTGGTTACTCTGATGGGCTGGTGACAGGTACTCGGTTACTCTGATGGCCTGGTGACAGGTACTCGGGTACTCTGATGGGCTACAGATAGGTACTCGGGTACTCTGATGGGCTGGTGACAGGTACTCAGATGAGCGGTGACAGGTACTCAGATGAACTGTGACAGATATTCAGATGGGCTGTGACAGGTACTGAGGTACTCAGATGAACTGTGACAGGTGCTCAGGTACTCGTGTACTCAGATGAACTGTGACAGGTACTCAGATGAACTCTGACAGGTACTCGGGTACTCAGATGGACTGTGACAGGTACTCGGGTACTCAGATGAACTGACAGGTACTCAGATGGACTGTGACAGGTACTCGGGTACTCAGATGAACTAACAGGTACTCAGATGAACTGTGACAGGTACTTTGATGGCTGGTGACGGGTACTCTTTATTAGAGGGGGCAATCAGTGTGATTGGTGTACACTGTAAGTGGTAACGAGATGTTACCACAATCTCCTTCTCACACACACGATCGGTGTGTGAGGAGAACCCGGTAACATTTCGTTACCGCGGTTTGTTGCCTTTCTATGACCAGCTGTAATTGGACACAGCCAGTCACGTGGTAAAGAGCCAATTACATTGGCTCTTTACTGCGATCAGGGTTGGGCTGTGTCAGGGTGACAAGCCTCATCCCCGATAGCCGCTCTGCGTGTGCCCTAGGGGCATGCACGAGGGCCGTGCACGTGGACAGTACATGTGACTGGCCGTGATTGGACACGTGGTAAAGAGCCATATTTTATTGGCTCTTTACATGGATCTGGGATGGGCTGTGTCCGAGGGACACACCTCATCGCTATGCTGCAGTCCCACAGGAGCGTCGAGAAACCGAGGACGTCATATGATGCCCGCCCAGGATGGGAGATCCCATCTGCGGACGTCATTTGACTATGACCTGGTATTGAAGTGGTTAAGCATTGCAACACAAACAGTCAACAGTTAGATGGTTACATTCTATGGTGACAAGAACAGACCAGGAAAAAAATAAAAATTTACATGTTCAAAGTTCGGCTCCCAAGGCAGCAAAGATCCAAAAATTACTAGCTGAAACATTATGAAAATTCCTACTACAGTACATGTTGAAATAGAATGAAAATATCCAGGCATGCAACCTATTGAGCAAGACATAATAGCTGAGTCTCCATGTATACTTGTAGGTACAGGTGCAATATTTATAATTAAAAAAAGGGGGGGGGGAGAGAAATTGTGCTAACACTGTAACAATCACAGCCAGGACTGTGCCTGGCGACCTAGTATGCATATGGAATAAGTGAGTAGAACAAAGCAAGAGTAGTAGAAAAGTGAGGAACTAGAGTAAGAGCTAGAAATAAAAGCATGCAATCAAATCTTGAAGGTTGGATATGGGCGATCCACGGTTGCCAGACCCAAAGAAATTTTTTGTGAGTGTCAAAAAGTATAGCTGTCAGCTTCTCTTTTACCATAATATCATCCATACGTTTTTTAACTGCTTCAAAGCTTAGGGTAGGGGTCTTCCAAGCCTTTGCAATAGTTAGTTTAGTTGCAGTAAACAGATGTAAGGCCAGTTGACGTTCTGGGCGAAGCAATTTTGCAATTGGTTTGCAAAGAAGAGCCTCGTAGGGGTCTCTTTTAAGATCAGTATGAAATAAATTACAAAGAAGAAGATAGACCCTGACCCATAATCTGCACACCTTTGGCAAATAACATAATTTCTACAGTAAAGCATGGAGGTGGAAATATCCTATTATGGGGGAGTTTCTCTGCAGCAGAGACAGAAGGAAAAATGGATGGGGCAAAATACCGTCAAAATCTGCTGCCCTCTGCCAGAAAGTTGTCAATGGGAAGAAGGTTTACATTCCAACATGACAATGACCCAAAGCGCACAGCAAAAATGACCACATAATGGTTGAAGGAGCAAAAGGTGAATGTCCTTGTATGTCCTAGTCAGAGCCCAGAGTTAAACCCCATTGAAAATCTGTGAAATGACATGAAGACTGCAGTCCACAAATGGCCACCATCAGACTTGACTGAACGTAAGCAGTCCTGCAAAGAAGAGTAGGCAAATATTGCAAAGTCTAGATATGCAAAATTAGTAGAGACATATCCCAACAGACTAAAGGCCTTAATTAAAGCAAAAGGTGGTTCAACAAAATACTGACACGAGGGGGGTGATCCTTTTTCCAACTCAGTGATTCTGTTTTGTTTTTTTTAATTCTGACATGTTGGTGTTATAGCTTTCACTTAGATGTTAGAAGTTGCACTAAGTAAATACAGCTGGATAAAACAAAAACTGTGTCTGTCTTCATTTCAGGCTGCAAACCAACAAAATGTGATTATTTTAAAGAGAGGTGATTATTTTCTATTCCAACTGTAACTAACCAGTTGTAAGTGAAATATTCAGTCAGCCTTGTCTGAATTTTATGATACTGGTTTAGGGTTGTCTGACCCTATTAATATATTAGGGTATTTGATGAATCTGACCCCTATATTTTTAAACAACTCAACATTTGCCTTTATTTGTTTATTCTAACTTTGACTACACCTTTTATTGAGATCAGTGGAAGTTAAATAGTGTATTACAGTCTACTGGCATCATACCAATAATACGGTCATTACATTGTACAAAGGAGGGAAGCAGCACTGTATTAATGTCCCTTCCTGTGTTGCAGTGATTACTTTGACCAGACAATTCTAATTATCTAGTGTCCTGACCTCAGTACCACAACCAAAATTATTTTTCAGAAATTACATAAAACAAAAGAACATGAGAACCATGAACGAAACATATTATACATTTAACATACATACACATATTGTAGAAATCTCTAAAAGACTCAAAAAAAGGCTGCCACATATATGCTTTATGCCTAGTAAGTAGTTATTCAGCGCATCCTTCTCTTTAGTGATAAATGGTTACTTAGGACATGGATCAGAGGAACAATCCAAACTTGTATAATAAGTAAAAGATCCCAGATGAATCCCATAGTCTTCATTCCTTACAGACATCACAACAGCAACGATCAATTGGCAACAAAAATGCCGCATCTGCAAATTTGGAGAAGCCACTGAAAACTTTTTGATTTGTAAATTTTTAATGATTCTCTTTGTACATAGCAAAAACAAAAGGTTTGTAAAAGCTCTAGAAATGTTATAGCTGTTATACACTGATGTATTACAACTTGTGATCTGATCATCATCTCAAGTCAAAGTAAAAAATACTATCCAATTTAACTAACATTCAATATTTTACACTGCCATATAATGAACAAATTATTTAAACAACTGAGGCACTGACTGAAAAGAAGAGAACAAAATCAAATAATTATGTAAAAGTTGGTGGTCCAATTATTTGAGGTGTAAGTTTGAGTTTGTTAACAGGATCTGGGTTATCAACTTCACTATACAATAGTTTGTTTACATGCAATATGGGCGGACTAAATGAGACTTAAAGGACCTCCGATAAAGTGTTCTTGAAGCTAGTGGTGCACCAAAATTAAAATTCCGGCACCAAAAATTCAGTATGCACTTGGTGCATGGACAGTTTAAAAAACAAAAAATGTTTTAAATGTAATTAATGTGGCTGGCGTTTTTGCATTGAAGTCAACAGGATGCGATATAGCATTGACGTCACTGTGGGGGCGTTTCTGCATTGACGTAAAGGGGACACGATTTTGCATTGAAGACAATGAGATGCGATTTTGCATTGACATCACTAGGGGGCATTTTTGCATTGAAGTCAATGGGACGTGATTTTGCTTAGTCACTAGGGGGCATTTTTGCATTGAAGTCAATGGGATACAGCATGTGTTTTCTTTTCTATCAGCAAAACACCGATAACCCTATTTTTGTCCAATAATTTTCAGCAGTCTGTATATCGGTGTATCCCTAGTTGAAGCCTATAAGACCAGCAAAAAAGTAACACACTCTACTCTCATCAGATGTAAAGGACCTTGCCAATCTGTCCAAAGTATGAACAGACAGCAACAGTGTTCTCTGCACTCCCTTTTAGTAGTTGGGGCAACAACTATCAGCAAATAAAATTGTAACTACATCACAAAGTCCTCCACTGCAACTGAGACTGTAGGTTTGACAGCAGATACATTGTTCTTCACCACTCTGGAAGTAGGCACATCTCGAAGAGAGAGAGAGGGGCTGGACTATGAAAATTGGAGCATTGAAAACACATTATCTCTATGATATACTATGTGGAATGTGATTAATTAAACTTGGAGACTGGTCTATTTATGGAATGTATGATATAGTCAAAGTTATATCTGACAATAGTTATTGTTGCCCTAACTACTGAAAGGGAGAGGGAGTGCAGAGAAAACTGCTGCTGTGTGGTCATGAATCTTCTAGAGCCTTCATTATTCCACAGTCAATGAGAGAATTTACAAATGCAAAGATACAGCACTGTTACTACTCTATATGAGTGGGCATTCTACAGACCTGTGCAATGGATCACTTGAAAACAAAGCATGCTTACTACTTTTTCAAGGGTATCAAGCAAGCATCTACTTTATCTGCAGTCATTGGGGATGATATGCTAAAGACAAATAGGTGGCAAGAATTTGCCCCAGATCTTAGTGACTGCAATGAAAATTCACTTTGCAAAAAATACCCAGTTACATGGAAGGAAAATAAATAACATTTTTTTTGCTTGTACATTTAGCAGGGCTTCACTTCATTCACTAAGCTCTGGAGCAAATTCCTATTCAAAGTGCAACTTCCCTTGCAAAGAGAACAGCATATTTGCCTTTAGTAAATCACTTACATTGAGTTTACACCTAGAAAAATACTTATCAAGAAACCACTATCTATAGGTTACCATAGTGAAAACCCTAATACTATCCAGAACAAAATGTTCCCTGACTCAAGTTTGCATCAGAGCACCTGAAAGTAAAAATACTAGGGCTGCGGAAATTAACAATTAATTCCTTGATTAATCATTAATTTTTTTGATCGATCAAAATTTTTTTGATCGGTAGGCTGCCTGCCCTGGGGCCGCTTTGGGCCAAGCTGTGGCTGCAGCGCAGTGCTCCGCTCCCTCCTCCTCCACTATATGTCATACACAGTCTGCGGGCATCTCCCGCTGTGTGTTTCCAAGCTGAGTGTGAAAACTTTGGCCATGCTGTGAGAAAATTCCCACCCTCCTCCTAGATCAGCTCGTGTGATAGACGCAGTGTTCTGTCTATCACACGAGCTGATCTAGGAGGAGGGCGGGACTTTTCTCACAGCGCGGCTAAAGTTTTCACACTCCGCTCCGAGACACACATCGGAAGATGCCCGCAGACTGTGTATTCCAGGCACAGGCACTGACTACAGTGAGGCTGCGATTATGGGCATAGTGAGGCTGCCATTATAGGCACGGCGAGGCTGCGATTATGGGCACTGTGAGACAGCATTATGGGCACTGTGAGACAGCATTATGGGCACGGTGAGTCTGTGATTATGGGCATGGTGAGACAGCATTATGGGCACAGTGAGGCTGCGATTATGGATATGGTGAGGCTGCATTATGGGAATGGTGAGGCTGCTATTATGGGCATGGTAAGTCTGAGATTATGGGCACAGTGAGACTGCATTATGGGCACAGTAAGGCTGCGATTATGGGCACGGTGAGGCTGCGATTTTGGGCACGGTGAGGCTGCGATTTTGGGCACGGTAATGCTGAGATTATGGGCACAGTGAGGCTGAGTTTATGACGTGTGATGTCCTAGCCATGCCCCGCTATGTCCGGCTTCGGCCCTTGCCCTAACAACGGTGCTAAATCAGTTAAAAGTAGTTGGATCTGTATGTGCATTATAATTAATCGAAATTAGTCGATTTTAAAGAAAATCGATTAATCGAACACGAAAATTTTAATCAGTAACAGCACTAAAAAATACAGTTTTGTCAGCAGAATTTAAGATGCTACATTACATCATCACAGCCATATTCCAACTGTTGAGCATGGTGGAGGAAGTCTAACAAAATGGAGGGGATTTGCTACTTCGGGCATGAATGGCTTCCAATCACAGAGACACCAAACTAGATTGGAAAGTTCATAATCGAATATCAGGGTGTCTACCTGTGATCTAAATCTTTAAAAATAACATGGGTAATAAAATATTATGATCCAAAGGTAAGAGCTTAGACCTCCATCCAACTAAAATTATGTGGCATGATTTGAAAAAGGTCAAAAAGACATCCTTAGTATCCATGAACAGAAATAACATACACTCAGGTCTGATCATTGACTACAGAAAGCGTTCGGCTAAGACATGTAAAACTGATGTTTTATGGTGCGTATGTCACTCTTAGAACTCCTTTTCTAAGGCCCTTGGTGATTTAAGAATTTTAAAAATTGTGTCCCCGGCTGTTCTCCTTTTGATGAGTTAAACTCTCTTACTTAAGTTTTCAGTGAAATCCTTCAGGAAATGTTTTATGACCAGTTTCTCTGGGATTAAATATTATAAGCTGATAATTAAATTATAAAAACTAAAAAAACTGATAAATAATGTTTACAACAATGTTAAAGTGGTTCTAAAGGTGTTTTTTTTTTTTTTTTTACCTTAATGCATTAGGGTAAAAAACACCCCACTGGTGTAGTGGACCGGATCTAGCTGGGAATATAATTGGGAATCATCACTGGTGAGAAATGGTAGGAATTATATTGTGTATGGATTTGTAGGATGCTAAATATGGATATTTTCAACTGATAATGTAGCTATGCAAGATTTGATTGTCGGAAGCTGACTGTATTGTAATACTGATTTGTTCAATAAAAACTTTTCTGTTAAAAAAAAAAAAAAAAACACCCCACTAATTATTCCCCCCCTCCCCCCAACATTTACCTGAGCCTGTTAGAGATCCAGCACTGTACATGGCGGCAGTCTTCTTTGACCTCTCTTGCTTTTCTCAAAGGGACCCAGACAGCAGCAGGAGCCATTGGCTCCTGCTGCTGTCAATCAAATGCTGTGAAGAGGGACTGGGGGTGGGGCAGAGCCACACTGTGTGTGTCTATTGATGCAAGCAGCGTGGCTTGGGAGCGAACCGGCAGTTGTGCCCCCCTAGCAAGTAGCTTGCTATGGGGGGCACACAGAGAAGAGGAGGAGCCAGGAGTGCTGGAAGAGGTGGTTCAGAGTTGCTCTTTGCAAAACCATTGCACAGACCAAGTATAACATGTTTGTTTTTCTAATTTATATATATAATTATATACTTTAAAATCGTCATAGAGGAAAGGGGGCACTCTTTACATCTGGTGAAAAATAGATTTAATCTCAAATTATGGAAAGGCTTCTTCACAGTAAAGCCCCATACACACTATCAGATTTTCTGCTGATTTTTGTCTTCAGATTTACCAAAGCCATATAATATGAGGTCAAACCTTAGGAGTTTCAATTTGTATGCAACCAGACAGGCCCTTACACTACATGGTTTTGGTAAATCTGAAGACAAATATCAGCAGAAAATCTGATAGTGTGTATGGGGCTTTACAGCTGTGAAAATGTGGAATAGACATCCTTAAGAGCTGGTTCTGGCCAACTCAGTAGATTGTTTTAAGAAAGGCCCGGATTTCTTCCTAAATGCACATAACATAAATGGATACTAAAATGTATAGGTAAAGTTGATCCAGGGAATATCAGGTGACCTCTTAGGGGATCAGGTAGTAATTTCTTTATCCGTTGGAGCAAACTGGATCATGATTTAGGCCTTATGCACACTGGACATTTTTACAGCTGCTGTTTTTCACTTCAGATGTTTTTCTCTGCAGCAAGTAAACTCCCCAGCATGTTATCCTATGTGTCCATGCAGACATAGGCTTTTATCAGCGTTTTTGGCAGAGAAGTTTTCTGGCTGGAAGAAAACGCTCTAACTCTGCTAAAAGGTTAAAAACGCTAACAAACTTAGCTATTCTACATTTATCAGTGTTTTTGAGCCATAAGCTTTTGTGGGATTATTGTTTTGCTAAAAAAAGCTACAGCCAAAAAACGTTGCTGCAAAACTCACTCTACAGCTACAACTTTCTACATCTTATGCCACGTACACACGACCGGTTTAGCCGCTGGAATAAACAATGAAGGTTTCTCTGACGGAATTCCATTCAAGCAGTCTTGCCTACACATAGTCAATCCAAAGTCCGACCGTCCAGAACGCGGTGATGTACAACACATACGACGAGACTAGAAAAAGGAAGTTCAATAGCCAATAGCTTCCATCTCGTACTTGCTTCAGAGCAAGCATTGTTTTTGGTCCGTCGGAACAGCATACAGACGAGCGGTTTTCCCGATATCGGTCGGAAATATTTAGAGCATGTTCTATTTCTAGGTCCGTCAGGATTTTCGAAAAAAGAAGTCCGATGAGGCCTACACACAATCGGAATAGACGATGAAAAGCTTCCGTCTGACTTTTTCTGTCGGACATTCCGCTCGTGTGTACAGGGCATAACACTACTGGCATTTTTATAATGTCCAGTGTGCATGAGACCTAAGAGGAGTTTTTCAGCTGTAAAAACATTGTGACAAAAGCTGAAAAACGCTGCTATTCGGCGTTTATCACTGCTTTTTGAGCCATAAGGTTTGGTGGAAGTAAAGTTTTGCTAAAAAAAAGCTGAAAAACCTACTGCAAAACTCATTCTACAGCTACAGCTTTCTATAGCTAACGCTACTGGTGTTTTAATAACGTCGAGTATGCATGAGGCCCTATTGTTTTGCATTTGTCTTCTTCTGGATCAACTGTGGGTACTAAATAGCGTATATGGAAATGTTCTATTTAAGTGTGTTGGTTTTTTTTATTTTTGTTTGATGGTTGAACTGGATGGACTTGTGTTTTTTTTCAACCAGATTAACTATGGAACAATCACTTTAAATTCTCAAGCGACATAATCATTTTCTGGAATTTAGCAGATTTTAGTGGTCATAACATGGCCTCCTTCAGAAGTCAGTCCTCTCAATTCTGCCCACTGTTTCATCTGATTTTGACATGCCTGGTTTAAACTATGTGCTCAACAATGGCACAATGTATGTTTGTTAAATAAGATTGATCTTTAATATTATGACTTGGATAAAGATCAGACGGCATCTTATGAAGCCATATATAAAAAAATTACAAGGCTTTGCAAGCTCTCTATATACAGCACTGTGTAGGACTGTGCCTATTTGTAGATTGTAGTTTGTTTTGTGGAAAAATAATGTGTGCTTTCTTCCTTGTGACATCATACATTAGTACACAAATCTGAGAAACAGGTAAATCAAGTCTGCTCATTTCGCTTACTTAGTAACCTATTGATACAGTTATGTAAAAATACATTTCTCACAGTCCATCCCAATTAACACTAGAGCTGATTTTCAAGTCAACACTGCAGTTTTAGCTTATGTATATAACTCTGCACAGAACAGCAAAGAAGTGCGATTTAGACATTTTCACAAGCTTATTACACATAACACTAAATATTGAACATCGGTTAGGATTTTGTTATGTGTTATAATATATTCTGTTCTAATACAGTCTCTCTCACCATATAGAAACCTGCACATAAATCTTTGTAAAAATGTATAGTCAGTATTATTTGTTATTAAAATGTAATATCTATAAGTAACCTTGTTTTTTCCCCATGTCCTAGATATACAATAATATTGCAATAGTATTCAATATACTGTTTGAAGGTAAATGTCTATTTAAAGGGCTGCCTCTTTTCATAAAAACAGTCGACTTGGCTCTTGGATATCCATTTAAAGCTCCACTCCGAGATATATCTATTTTTGGCATGATTTTAGGCAATCTTAAAACTATAAATAATATCTCCATTTCCCTTGCAGCAGCACCATTCTCTTGATATCTTCCTTCAAAATCCTAATTCAGAAGCTGCTCTGCATTCATATCCTCTGTAGGGGACCAGACAATTATACCTGCTCTCTCCTTTGTAGGGTGATTGGTCCCCTCACTGCCCTGCCTGTTAGATTGCTGACTTCATCACGTCAGCATAGGGCATGGGTGCTCAACCTGTGGTCCTCCAGCTGTTGCGGAACTATAAGTCTCATGAGGCATTGCAAGCTGCTGACAGTCACAAGCATGACTCCCAAAGGCAGAGCCATGATGGGAGTTGTAGTTCTGCAACAGCTGGAGGGCCACAGGTTGAGCGCCCATGGCATAGGGGAACAGTGGGCAGTGCTTTTGTAATCTACATGCTTGTCTTCACAAAGCCCCTCCCACCTCTGCCCACGTTTGCTTACACCTGCTTCTGTATTTCTGTGCTCATTTCCCGACATTTGAGTAAAAATATTTAACTTTCACTGGTGTTTTTTAGAAGAATCAGGTGCTTTATTTGGGGGGGGGGGAGGTATAAGTTGCACAGAAAGAGATTGCTTGCCTTACCTGGTTCTATCCAGCACAATTTGCATAGTATGGGTGGTGACATTGCTCTCACTGACACCACCCATAGACCTGCCCAAACAGGAGCTAACATTGCATTGCATAACAGGGTGTGTAGTTTCTTATGGAGAGAGGTGATGTGCTGTGCCAATGTGTACCACCCTTCAGAGCCCGGTGGGGAGAATGAAAAGCACACAGAGATGATGTCCCAAGCTCCATACACTCTGTCCATGCTTTACTTAATTTGGAATAAGTTTGGTGTATTCACGCTTTAATATCTGAAGTCAGTATTAAGTGCCGGTTCACACAGGGGCGACTTGTCAGGTGACCTAGCCGTCTGACAAGTCGCCTCCCGTTCTGTACTAGGGAACCAATCTAATAGGAGCGACGCAAGTCGCTCTGACTTAGAAAAAGGTTCCTGTAGTATTTTTGGGGCGACTTCAGACGACTTGCATTGACTTCTTATACAGAAGTCGTTTTGCAAGTCGCCGCTGAAGTCGTGCGACCTGCAAGTCGTGCCGCCCCTGTGTGAACCGGCACTAAAAAGAATGGCCATGTATCACGTTAGTTGATCTGTAACATATAGGAATATGTCTTTTTTTCTTTCTAAGGTAATACACGAGCTGATCTCAGCAAGTAATTCACCCAAATTAAGCCTGGTTTCAGAATGATCAGGATGCAATTGGATTGTGTAGGGCTTTCGGGAGAGATATTAGTGCTTTGATAGTTGAAAGTGCTTTTTATCACATACAGTATTTTGCTAAAGAAAAAGCTTGATGTCATGCTGCATTTCATATGAAGATAAGAGAACATGTCTTTCCTCTGCACACTGTTAACACCCATCAGTAAAGTCAAAGAGGAGATTTTAGTGGATCCAGCAGGTATGGTGATAACGGAGAATGGGCATATGTCTCCCTGTCTGTTATTCTTGGTAAAAAACAGTCCTCTTATAGCCAGCCTTTGGCTATTTTTAATAATTACTGTTTAAAGTTTAAATGTCCCTCTCCATAAAACTATACCGTGTGTAATGACTGCTTGTCAAAGACAAGCAAATATTTACAATAATCACATGATATTGTTATCTAAATGTAGATAAATATATTTTTGTAATAGCTTAAAGTGCAAGGGGGTAGTCAACCTGTTATCCCCACAATTGCTGTTGAAATACAAGCTCCAACAACACTTAGCAAGTACCAGAGCTTACACTTCAACAACAAAAAGCTACAGGCTTCTTAAGTGCAATAAAAATAAACAAAGCATCTTATGAATATATTACAGTTATAAAATAACAGCAGCCACACTAAAAAGTGAAACTTCAAATACGGGTGGACATTAAATGACCCACCACTAGCTTCTTATATTTAAAACAATCTCTCCTATTCAATTGAGATTTCTTGTACCCCCTTCTCTAAACAAGTCTTTCCCTTCTCAACGCATCATCACATCTTTCATTCTGCTGCAAATCTATGAAAGCATCAATAAATGAAGTGAGATAACTTTGCAATTGCTACTCTAAATGAAGATAACTTGTGTAACTTCCTAAGTCATAAATGAGTTCTGGCATGTAACCCTAAATAGAAATACCATTTCAAGGTGGACTGGCCTTTGTATTGTCTAGCTGAAAAGTTTTCGCTTGGACACATATACGGTAGCAGACAAAAAAATAAACTTCTGAAACACAAGTGGTTTAAAATATAATGTCTATCTGTTTGAGCCATATGCATTTCAATAGTATTATTTCTGAGGGTTTTCCTCTCTTGTCCTGTGTCTGTTGCTAATAGAGTCTAGTCCATTCAAAGTAAATTATAAAAGAAAATTAAATGTAGTTATGAAATGTACCACCTGCAACAACTTTCCTTATTTCTTATTACCAGCGATACCTTGTCCATGTTACACATTATGTAAAACATTAAAGCTTTTGAAACATGTCTATAGGGTCATAAATGTGGCAGGTTTGCAATGATGATATGTACAAAGTTTACAAAACTATGCACAACTTACTTGCAAAGACCTGACATTTTTTAACAGTTCAGGCACAATGTACAGCTGCACTGTATACTACGTATCCTTTAGTGAATTAATGCGGGCACAGATCTTCAGGGCTGGCCCTAGCTTAATATTCATGGTACTCATGAGATGGTCTTCCTTTAGTAACAGAAGTGCCTGTCCATCAATCTCCTGTGTCCTAAATTCATCAGCGATATCATGGCATCCTAGACAGAAAGAAGATGACAGGAAGACATGCAAATAAATATCCGAATTGAAATATTTAAAAATATACATAGGCAGGCATTTAGGCCTTATGCACAATGGCATAATACATGCTGCTTTTACAGGCATACATTATATAGGGTTTAATGCCTCTAAATGCAGCTTTATGATGTGCTCTATGCACACCATGCATTTAAAAGCACCAAAGCAGGCGTTTATGCGCATAATTTATGCATGTAAATGCACATAAATGCACGCATGAGCGTAAATGTAATCCAATGCTCAGATATACTGGTCAGTAGAATGCATTTACATTCAATGTGATACCTGCATAAAAGCATGTACATATGCAACATTAGAGGCATCCTTTCTGCCAAGTCCTGGCAGAAAAAATGCAGCATATTGGAAGCATAAATTCATACACCCGTGTGCATGAGGCCTTAAAGGTATGCAAATAAACACCATAAAAGCCAAAGCAGCACCCCCAAATAGGTCAAGATTTCAATATTTAAATTGTTAAAAATAAACAAATATTTTTCACATATTTGGGCAACTCTTCAAGTATAACTTCATCCTTTTATTTTCAGCTGTCCTCTGGAAGTTCTACAGACAAGTATGGGAAGCAGTACAGCAAGTGTAATTACACCGATCAGCTATAATTTAAATGAATAACATTGATTATCTCGTTACAATGGCATATGAAGGTCAGTGTGATATATTGGGCAGCAAGTAAACCTGTCACCCCTGGATTTGATGTGTTAAAAGTAGAAAAAAAATGGGCATCACAGTTTGTTGTGTATGGGGCTGTGTAGTCACAGACCGGTCAGTGTTTCCATGCTGACCCGTGTTTACAGCCCACCTACAATGGGCATTTTTTGACAAGGAAACTATTTTTTTCTGGTAACCATATCTGCTGCAAGAAGGGTATCAGAATTGGCTGCTCTTTCTTGTAAAGAGCCATATTATTATTGTTTTCAAGGATAAAGTAGTATTGCATCCTCATCTTAACTTTTTACCAAAGGTAGTATCAGTTTTTTTTTATCTAAACCAGGATATTGTTCTACCTTAATTTTTTTCCAGAACCTTGTTCTATGGAAGAATAATCACTACATTTTCTTGATGTGGTGAGAGCAGTCAAAGTCTACTTAAAGGCAACTACTCAGATTTGAAAAACTAATGTTTTGTTTGTGTTGCCTGAAGGTCCTAAAAGAGGACAGGCAGAGTCTAAATCTACTATTTCAAAATAGATTTGACAAGTAATCATTCAAGCTTATGGTTTCAAGAGGTAGATTCCACCCTCTTAAGTCAAAACGCACTCCTCTAGGGCTGTTAGTGCTTCGTGGGCAGTGCATCACCAAGCCTCCATGGCTCAAATCTGCAAGGCCGCAACTTGGTCTTCAATCCATACATTTACCAGATTCTATCAAGTGGATGTAAAAAGACATGAGGATGTCGCCATTGGGCGGAGTGTACTGCAGGCAGCAGTATAAGTCCTCTGATTTCATGATCCCCTACTTTTGTTGTGTCTCCCTCCACTCAGTTGGCATTGCTCTGGGACATCCCACATAGTAATTACTATGGCTCTGTGTCCCGTGATGTACGATTAAAGAAAATAGGATTTTTATAACAGCTTACCTGTAAAATCCTTTTCTTTTGAAGTACATCACGGGACACAGACATCCCGTCCCTCTTTCTAGTATACACGTGTATTGCTTTGCTACAAAACTGAGATACTCCCGGTATGGGAGGGGTTATATAGGGAGGCAACTTCCTGTTAAGGGTGTGCCAGTGTCCAGCACCTGAAGGTGGACTATAACCCACATAGTAATTACTATGGCTCTGTGTCCCGTGATGTGCTTCAAAAGAAAAGGATTTTACATGTAAGCTGTTATAAAAATCCTATTTTTCATTACTTGGTGCCGACAAAGTCCATGTTTTCCCATACTTTCTCTGAGCAATGGAAGAAGGTGGCCTAGTCTGATGACTCATGTTTTCTTTTACATTATTTGGACCAGGTGCCTGTGCGTTACTCACCTGGGGAACAGATGGCACCAGGATACACTATGGGAAGGTGGCAAGCCAGCACAGGCAGGTGATGCTTTGGGCATTGTTCTACTGGGAAACCTTCAGTCCTGCCATTCATGTGGATGTTACTTTACACATACCACCTACCTAAACATTGTTGCTAACCAAGTATACCCCTTCATGGAAATGGTATACCCTAATGGCAATGGCCTTTTGCAGCAGGATAATGCACCCTGCCACATTGCAAGAATGGTTCAAAAATGGTTTGAAGAACACAAGTTTGAGGTTTTGAATTGGCCTTCAAATTCTCCAGATCTCAATCCAATCAAGCATCTTAGGGACGTGCTGGAAAAGCAAGCCCGATTCATGGAGGACCCACCTTGCATTTTACAGGACTTAGAGGATCTGCCACTGACAGCTTGGGGCTAGATACCAAGTCTTTGCACAAAGGTGAAGATTTACTCAAATGTGTGGATACCTGTATGCAGTTTTTAGGTTACAATCCTGTGACAGTAATCTCCAGCTTTAACCACTTCAATACAGGGCACTTTTACACCTTTCCTGCCCAGGCCAATTTTCAGCTGTCGCACATTGAATGACAATTGCGCAGTAATGCAACACCGTACCCAAACTACATTTTTATCATTTTGTTCACACTAATAAAGCTTTCTTTTGGTGGTATTTAATCACCACTGTGTTTTTTATTTTTTGCTAAATAACCAAAAAAAGAACAAAAATTTTGAAAAAAAAATGCTTCTTCGCTTCTGTTATAACATCTTGCAAATAAATAATTGTTTTTCATAATTTTAGGCTAGAATATATTCTGCCACATTTCTTTGGTGAAAATAACACAAATCAGTGTATATTATTTAGTCTGTAGGAAAGTTATAGAGTCCACAAACTATGGTATATATCTGAAAATTGATCAATTCTATCTCATTTCTTGAGGCTCAAAAATGTCAAGACAGCACACATATCCCCCACATTGCCCCTTATTTTAGAAAGTAGACAGTCCAAGGTATTTAGTAAGAGGCATGGCGAGTTTTTTGAAGTTGTCATTTTTTGTCATAAGTTTTTGGAAAAAGAAAAAAAAAAAAAAAATCTTTTTTTCTTACATACTGTCACCAGTGCAGTACAGTGCCATCATATAACAGGTGCGGCAGTGATCAGAGACATTGACTGGTGACAGTACGAAAAAAATATATATATATATTTTATTTTTTTCAATTTTTTTTTTTTTTAAACACTTTGACCAGAGCAATATAATGTTAGCATAGTAACATTGTACTACTCTGGGGAAGTGATCAGTATTTTTTTTTCTTACACATTATGTTTGCATATACAATGCATTGCATTACTATATGCAAGGATTTTACTGAATGAAATCGATTCATTCAGTTTCTTTTGTTGTGATTTATCAGAGCTAATCACATGGTACAGATAGGCTGTGATTGGCCCAGTCTGTACCATGTAATCATATTGACCAATCACAGCTAGCACCACAATTGTATACAATAGATGGCTTGAAAGGAAGCCATCTATTGTATACAACTGTCATGTGACCTGCTGTGATTGGTTACAGCGGTCAAATGGTACCGGCAGCAGGCCGGTACAGTGATCAGTCATCGGCTGTGTCCACACCTAGATTATGCATGGTGGACAGGCCTGGAACATGAAGCTCAGCTCAAGTGAGAAACTGGTTTGCTTTAAAATGAGCTGTTAGACTTCTAGTCCCCCCTCCGATGACTGATGTATATGACTGCCATAGCACTGTCCAATTGAATTCGGACTCTATGAACTTATTGTCGAGAGCTTTAGCATGGAAGGAATATTCAATTTGCTTGTACTTTCAGTATGTTGATCAGGAGACGATACTGTCCTTGCCCATAGAGCCAGAATGTTGAATTGCAACTGTCTGGAGTGGAATTGAACAGATGGGGCTCAGAGGAGGACACCATCAAACTCAGAACTCTTATGCAATGCAGAGAGTTGGGCAACGCTTGGACCACAGAGTCTAAGCATGGGGACCAAGAGTCAGAAGTTGCCTCGGCGAATAACTATGGACTGAGCAGTTTCTAAGAGAAGACCTGAGTTGGTTCTAATGCTGACTTTAGGTTTCGGATCCAACTGAACCTTTGAAGGGTTTGACCAGTGCTGCAGACATTGTCTGACAGGCTTACAGCCAACTGCTCTCTCAGCAAGCGGCTGTTCAGGTAGCCCACAATGGGATCCCATTGTGTGCATAATAGAGCAAACATTGGGGCTAGAACCTTGGTAAATCCTCAAGGTGCAGTGTACAGACCAAAGGGAAGAGCAAAAAACTAGTTGTGTTGTGTGCCCACTGCAAAACACAGTTTTGGGACGTTAGGTTTGTTGACAGGTTGGGGACTTTTTTGAGAGTCCAGAAAATGTAGGAACAGGTTGCTCCAAATCCAGACATCTACGGACAAGAGCAGAAGGAGTTATATGGCCATTTGTGACCAAGTCACAGTTGAGCAGCAGCAAGGGGAACAGCAAGGGGAACCACTGGTTAATTACCTTATGATGCAGGCATGAGAGGCAGAAGAAGTGTGTGAGCATGACAAACTGTAAGCTGCATGGCACTAGGGACCTAGGTGTGTGCACACAAAGGCCAGGGTGGTGCAGGGACAATTTACAGGGCTCATGAGAAACATTAGAAAAGCACCACAGCGCTGTTCCCACGTAGTGTTTGCAACACATAAAATGAGTTTACCTCAAAGTAGTAATAAACCCTCATTTTTTTTTAGATTAATAAACAAACCAAGCACGATAAAATAAACATTTTCTAGTAAACTATTTGTTAAATTGCTTACCCCAGCACTTGCAGTTTGCAAAAGTGCTGCTGGCTCCTGCTCTCTCAGTCCTGCTTCCCTGAACTTCCGGTCTTCACAAGTAAGTGCATTAACAGTGGACAGTGCAGTCTAGAGTCCATCTGTTAGCTTGGAGAAGAGAAGGGGGAGGAGAAGGAGGAGCAGGGGAGTGCCTTGCCATCCTAGGCTATGGGGAAGTGTCTTTCTGTGCCACCCTGATACAGGGTGGACATGGCACCAGCCTAAAGTGGAACAAAGGCAAGGATTTAAATATAAAGAAGATGCATACTCAGCAAGTGATTAAATCAGCTGCTGAAAATTCCATCCTCAGAACTATTCTGCTGGCTGAGAACTAGAGCACTAACTAATTAAATTTCTCTGGGTTAGGAAATAACCAACTTGCAGCATCAGCTTCTGAAAATCATTAAAATGCCAGGCCACCCAAAACTGAAATATCTGGCTATGAATGGACACTGGTGAGCTAAATCAACTACTGACTTCTGCTTCTTTACTTCAGTGGTGAAATGTACCTGCCAGGCTGTCTTGCTCTACCCCTCTACCTCTCTTTTCAGTCTCTGTGACATATATAAAATTCCAATATCAAGAGGGACACCCTTTTGTAATTGCCATGAGCACCTTTAGCTTGCCATCTGAGACTTTGAGACAAAGAGGAATATATTAGGTGCATGAGTAATTTAACCCTCTGACATAAACCCCACATGAAACTGAACTGTGCAAGGTGCTATTTACATTTAATTTGGTAACTTGTTGAACTAACTAAATTTAGATTTATAAAAAAAACCTTCCTTCTGTGAAAAACAAAATGTTCATCGTATGTCAACACCTTTAACAATCACACATAAGTGGAAGCATCAAAGCTTAAGGCCGGCCATAGACGGTTCAAATTTTGGCCAGTTCACCAGGAACCGGCTGAGATTCAAACCGTGTATGAGCAGGCTGAATGTACCAAGCTGATCGATCAACTTGGGTACAACCAGCCTGCCGGATTTACTTGCGATTATCACTAGCGGCTGATATAGCCCCTAGCAATAATCACTATCTTCTCCAGACAGGGATGGCTTTATCTGTCTTTATAATAGCTTCCTGTAATCTCTTGCACAATGAGACTTGGACTGGATGAGGGAGTGGTAACTTGGTAAGCTAATCTGGCTCTACTGCTTTTAAAGGTGCTGTCAACCTGAAAACTGGATGTTTGCTGACAGTAAAGAGAGCAGACTGAAGCCGGCCATAGACAGTTTGAATCAGCAGGGACTGGCCGAGATTCAAACCATGTATGGTCCGGCTGATTGCACCCAATTGATCAACTTGGGTACAACCAGCAAGTTAGATTTTTCATGCGATTATTGCCTGTGGCTATAGCTGCCAGCAATAATTGTGTGTTCTCCCGGCAGAGACGGCTCCCCGTGTCCCACCATGGTTGCAGGAAAGAAAATCACACCATCTGTGGCTGGGTTGAGTGAAGATGAACTCATTATTGTGGTAATCCCCTTTCACTGTCAAATCAGAAGGCTAAGGGCAGGACAGTGATCAAGCTCTGGTACTTTACTGAATCGAAGAAAAGTGAGTTCAGCTTTAATTTTTCCTTTGCAATTAATAAATCTGCAGTGCAGAAGTCTTCTCCACACATGTCAGTTGAGAAATACCATGAAAAGCTGTCTGAAGACACATGTAGAATCTAGCACTATATCATAATATATGCTGTACATATCTCATTTGAGGATGTAGTACCTCACAATTACCTGGTAAAGAATGTATGAAAGCCCATACATCTTCAACTGTCCATAGCGATGGCTCTGTTTGAGTATCCGGAGGCATTAAAGATGGTGAGGGCAAATGTCTTGCTTGAAGGAGGCGTAATTCCTGCTCTCTCTCACTCTGTCGACGTAGCCGTGTGGTCATGGGAGCCGGAAGAGAATCTTCTTGGAAATCCTCTAAGGCTTCTTCACTGCATGCATAGGTACTAGGCAACTGCAATTCATTGATATAATGCTAAATGTTAGAGCCAAATCAAATATATAGTGTAACTCACTGCAATTATTGCTCCCTACAAACCTGTCTTAGGTAGTGCTCTCGGACTGACCCTCCAGAACTGTGTGAACGCCTATTTCGTCTCCCTATATTTCCTTCCATCTTTCTACTCCATCTACTGCTTTTTTCAGCCTTGTAGTGTCCAAGACGTTTGGTTCCATTAACATTGTACCTAGAAGAAAATTGTAGCTTAATGCATCTATAGAATACAGGGCCATGAACATCAAATGTATTTACAGTCTTCACTTGGGAGATACAATAAATGTGTTCTACCAAATTGAATGTTTTTTCTTTTGACTAGAACAATTACACTGTTCAAAAATAATGTAGAATTTGCTTTTCTAGATATATATAACATGTCTTTAGTTTGCTTTATCAGTGTTGAATTTGCTTTATAAATAAATTCAACAGCTTTTGGTTTGTTTTATCATTGTTACATATTTGTGAACCTTCATACTTTTAATGGAATGCATTTAAAAAGGAACCTCCCTTTTAAGTAAGGGTTAGGCTACATGCACACGGACGTTTTAAAAAATGGGCTGTAAAGCTAGTACAGACGCCAGGAAAAAGGAGCGTTAAAAACGCATTTTTTCCTGCGTTTTGCATTGAATTCAATGCACGTTAAGCCGCGCTAGCTTTCAGCCGCGTTTCTCTGTCTCTACTCAAAAATCAATGGTTCCCCATTGATTTAAATAGAGGTCGCACCAGAAGTCGGATCAAGATGATCCGACTTGCGGTGCGACTTGTGTGCTGAGAATTTTGAAATTTGCGTGAGGTCCCCCCCCCTCCAAGACTGGAAGATATGTAGCCTCCTCAATGTTTGTTTCAAACCTCAAAATGTTGAACCAGTGCACCACAACTGCATGCTCTACATACGGTTGCAGTGAGGCACCATTTGCTTGAATGGGTCGTGTTCAGTGGCGGTACTGCCCGATGAATGTGACAGGGAGTATCATTTTTGCATGTGTACACCCCTGAATTTGCATCTTAAGGGTAAGGGGAGGGGGGTGGGGTTGAGTCACTCATATTTTTACCGTCCCAGAACCAAGTGATAAAAACCCACTCTAAGACCCCTTACACACTGAGGTAGTTTTCAGGCGTTTTAGCGCTCGAAATAGCACCCGAATACTGCCTCGCATTCATTTGCATGAGTGCTTTCACACTCGGGCGGTGCGCTTTCGGGACGTTAGAAAAGATCCTGCAAGCAGCATCTTTGGGGCAGGTTTGGAGCACTGTAAAAAGCGCTCCAAAAACGCCCCTGCCCATTGAAATGAATGGGCAGCGCTTCTGTAGCTCCTTAAAAGCGCTGCAAAACAGGTGTTTTTTGAATTTTTTTTAAGGTCACGTTGACATGTGGCCTTAAAAAACCACCCCGCTAACGCCCAAAAAGTGCCGCAAATACCCTGCCAAGGCACCGCCAAAACGACTGGCGGTTTAGCGCTGTTTTAGCTGCGCTTCAGTGTGAAAGCGGTCTCACAGTACTCGCCTAGATTAGTTCAACTGTTGCCTTTAGAATGTTTGAATAACAAAAAGACTGCATTTGTTATTATGATCCACTTGGCTTTTTAGGAGCCTGTATTCTTCTGAAAACTGGAACTCCCTTTAGCCATAATGTTTAAACATACTTTTTCAGCTGCATAAACTTTTCAGGATAACCCTGCCCAAAATAAAATGTTTTTGCCAGCTTGTGTCCTATATAACAATGCTAATTACCTTTTTGAACATGACAGAGAACAGAACCTCTTCGACCTCAGGAACGTGCTTGAATATCCTGTTTTCCCACAAAATTCACACTCCAATATCTCACATTCTAGTTCATCCACACCTTCTGCCAAGAAAAAAAAAAAGATTTAGCCTATCAACCTATTAACTCATTCACTATTGAGATATTTATTCATAGTGAGTAGACTAACAGTAATCAGTGTTGCCAACCGTCAGTATTTTTACTGGCAGCCAGTAAAAAATGGGCTCTTTTTCTCCTGCCAGTAAATGGCAGTGACAGGAAAAGGTTGCCCGTGAAAAATATGTCTGTGACGCTTGGCTTGAACTGCGCATGCGCAGTGCCGGTCCAGGGCCTGTGCAGGTCTGCAGGATGGGAGCAGGGCCAGCCGGGAACCGGACTGTCAGTGCTGTTTGGAATGGAGTGGACTGAAGGGACCACCTGGCGTGGAGAGAGACTGTCACTGTAAGTCAGGAGGGGACGTGTCGTGCTACTGTCAGTGTCACTGTGAGAGTCAATTTCATGTGTGTGTGCCTGCACATTCTAATTTCTTGCCCTCCTGAGTCCTGTCCCTGAGCTACTCATTTACTATATTGAAAATAAAATAAGATATGTTTTTTGGCTTAATATCTACCTTAAATCACATTGATAATTGCATACTGTACTTGTTTGTAGCCTAAATACTGAAATTTGCACTGAAAACTGCAATTTTGTAACTTTTGGAAATGCCAGTAAAAACTTGGCTGTGCCAGGAAATGTTGGGTGTTGTGTCAGTAAATTTCAATTTGGTAGGTTGGCAACACTGACAGTAATCTCAATAATACCAAGTCATTTCACAATTTTTCTCTCTACTGTAAGCAGAGTACAGAAAGGGCTGTTGAAAATGGGGTTGGGTTGTGTTTTTACAGTTTCCAGACCGCCTATCAACGCCACTCAAAACTGTTAAAATAGGGAGCGGATGGAGGTTCACACTGCAGCATTAGCGTTGCTTCACGTTGCGTTGAGGCAAAATGAATGCTGCCTGCAGAATTCGGCAAGCGTTGATGCTTCTCAGCTGGCAAGCGTTGGTGCTTCACTTCTATTGAAATGCACCACAAGCATGCCATAAATGCACTGTAAACACACCAGTGTGTTTAAGGTGCAGCTCCAAAGCATCAAAAGTGATCAATTTTAATTTTAGCCTTGTACAAATTAAAAAAAACACATCTCACAAGGCATTTGAGAGTGTTGCTTGACGCAATATGAATGTCTGTACAATGCAACCAAAAACACTATACTACACTATAGGTGCTTTAATGCATGTTAAGGCTCTTCTAGAATTCAACACCTGTATAAAAGAGCCCAAACAACCAAAACTACCCTATTGGTCCAATGGAAAAGAAAATCTGTTGGAGCTTATAAATGTGTGCTGTTCTTCCATAGTTGAACTGAGGTCCCCAAACACTTGTGTGTGCTGCCTCAATTAACTACTGATCTGCAGCAATTGAGAATGAACAGAAGCAAGCAAATTGCATAGTCACAGTTGGTCATGTCCAGGTAATCGTAACACAGAAGTCGTATGAGCACTGAGAGATGCAAACTAGAACTTTAAAGAAAAATGATTAAGCACACATGAACAAAATTAAAGTGGCTCCTTTTTAGGTCTGTTAAATATACCATTGAAAGTATTTTGTTATACCTGTGTGATGAGTGCAACAATACCTGTTGATCTTGCCAGAAATCCTGTCATTTGATCAACTTCCTGTGTTTTTTGCCTGTGCCACAACCTCTTTAAGCTGTATTCACACTAAGCATTTTCGTGAACGCGCATTTACAAAGCACGCAAAAAACACCTGTAGCTCTTGCATTGCCATTCACTGTTAATGGTACTTCGAAAGCGGCAAAATAGCGTGCATCTGTCACGTGATAAAAACCTGACAAATGTGACAAATGAGCTACTTTGCCACGTTTGTCATGTGTAAAGCAGCCCATTGATACTAATGTGCTGCCCTATGCATGTGGTACAGAAATTCCCACATATGTGATTTTTCGCGCGTTCAGAAAAAGCAAAATGTGAATGGAGACCAATAGTGCTCTGAGGGACTACAAGACCCTGACTGAAGGGAAATTTAATGACATATACAGTACTGAGTGCCTGTATATGTAAATTGTAAATATGTTGCCCCATGTATGCATAACATTACAAACTGTACACAGAAACCAGGTTTTTAAAACCCTAACACGCAAAAAAAGAGAGAATAAAGCCTAATGCCCCGTACACACGGTCGGACTTTGTTCGGACATTCTGACAACAAAATCCTGGGATTTTTTCCGACGGATGTTGGCTCAAACTTGTCTTGCATACACAAGGTCACACAAAGTTGTCGGAAAATCCGATCGTTCTGAACGCGGTGACATAAAACACGTACGTTGGGACTATAAACGGGGCAGTGGCCAATAGCTTTCATCTCTTTATTTATTCTGAGCATGCGTGGCACTTTGTCCGTGGATTTGTGTACACGCGATCGGAATTTCCGACAACAGATTTTGTTGCCGGAAAATTTTATATCCTGCTCTCAAACTTTGTGTGTCGGAAAATCCGATAGAAAATGTGTGATGGAGCCTACACACGGTCGGAATTTCCGACAACAAGGTCCTATCACACATTTTCCATCGGAAAATCCGACCGTGTGTACGGGGCATAAAACTTAAGTGATGGCAAATAAATCATTACAATAATAGCCCTTATTACACATTTCTAAAATCAGTCTCTGAAAGAATGCCTCTTTATTTCTATTTATTTAAGTAAATTTACTTAGGTCTTCTCATTGATCCCTAACCTAAACTAGCTGTTTGGCAAATATTGCAAAATCTAGATGTACAATCTCCTTCACAGAACTGCTTAAGTTCAGTTAAATTTGATGGTGACCGTTTGTGGACTGCAGTCTTCAAGTCATTCCACAGACTTTCAATAGGGTTTAAGTCTGGGCTCTGACAAGGCCACGCAAGGACATTCACCTTTTTCTCTTTCAACCACTGTGAGGTAATTTTTGCTGTGTGCTTTCGGTCATTGTCATGTTACTTTTTGGCAGAGGACAGCAGATTTCCCTCAAGAACCTGATGGTATTTTGACCCATCCATTTTCCTTCTATCCTGACAAGTGCTCTAGTCCCTGCTGCAGAGAAACACCCCCCATAATAGTATATTATCACCTCCATGCATTACTGTAGGAATGGCGTTATTCAGATGGTGAGCTGTATTGGATTTCCGCCAGACATAGCGTTTGGTGTTAAGGCCAAATAATTACATTTTAGTCTCATTTGACCACCTTAAAACACACCTTGAAGATTTTGAGGCCAGTTTGATTTTTTTTTCCGTTCAACCCAGTGGGAGCCGCTGTACTAACTATGCGGAAGTAGTGCAACAATCTCCCCCCACTGAGCTATTGTGTTCTGACAGGGGGACGGCCCCCCTGCCAGAACATTCCGATCAGTGCTCTCTGCCATTGTCCAGTATGCTCATCTGTCAGACATTTTTGAACTGGTCGATGTCTCCCAACATTCGGCCTGTGTGTACGGGGCTTTAGACTTAGCTCTCATCATATTCTCTGATGCTCCAACATGATATACAAGGTTGTGATAATTTGGAAAGAAAAAAATGCTGGAACAGTAGAATATACTGGGCTGCATTTTCACAAGCTCGTCAGGCCATTAAGATGATAAAGATATCAGCAATTATAAGGATTTTGCTTTAAAAAAGACCTGCCTTTGTCCTATGAAGTTAACAGCTACATATGAGGTATTTCCTAACTGAATCCAGGACATAAAAATGACAGTAGTAAAGATAATAGACCAAATGTCCTAATGATCATGGTGCTGTAATCCAATTATATTAAAAACTAATTTGGGATTAAATACGTAATGGTAAAGAGTGGTTCAAGCACTTATTGTTGTTATGTATTCAAATATGATGGGGAAAAAAACTTACCATCATCTGTCACTATGTGCTGGCTTCCAAAGGAACACAGTTATAGAGATTCTGTCCAGTTGTCAAAACAAAAGAAAGGGTTCCTGCCTGCACGACTAATATTCTCACGATATAAGATTACCTGCCTGCACCTCACCTGCTAAATTCCACTGTAACATCTTCTGGGTGGGAGCACTTTGTTCCTGGGCCATGGTTTTGAGACTTCTGTTTGGGGGTATACCATTAAGACTGGGATTAGGGATATAACTTTATTAATTGAGATAAACAACAACACTGCCCCAATCAACAGTTTACTTAAAAGAAAAATGTCTACTTATAACATCTACAAGGGTTCAAAAAAGGACATTTGGAACTTTTGTAGAGGTTAATCCTCTGCATATTAGTAGCTGTGCACAACGGTCCTGGTTTATTGACTAGTTAGACTTTAAAACCATCAGCCCTATATTGCATTTCTGATATGACCTGGATTTAATAAACAAAAACTAAACTGTACTTTGTGTTCGGTCTTTTTTGATTGACTGCATGCAAAACAACAGAAAATACATCAAAATCTCAAAAGAGCACAGTCAAAATGGTTACATTAGTTTCCTTCTGATGTCTGCGCTGTGAACAGCTCTTTATCTTGTAGGGTATGCTGTTCTGAAATGTCCTGGTTGCGAAATGAGATTTCTGGAGGCCCTAGCCAGGTCATGTGCCACTTTATAAACACATGATTTTGCTAGGGTCTTCCTGGAACTCTTAGGCACCAGGTTGAAGAATTTTTCCAGACGACAATCCTTTGTCTCAGGAGAAGAAGAAGGACATAAAATAACTATCTCTGCTCATTATTTGTTAATTTGCACTAGAGCAACCTATTATGAGATCCCTTTGGAACCCATATCTAGTGAGATACCAGTAGAAAAAAAATCCAGTTTATTCCCTCTGCTGAACAGTACACACAGTGAAGAAAAAAATTGAGTATTAGCAATCTAACTTGGCCAACAATTCCTTGAAACGTATTTGGCTAACATTTTCTTGTAATGTATTTGGTACGTATATACTTCTAGTTCATACTGTAACACAATACAGGTCATGTCCTCTTTAAACCACCAAAAGGCAGGACATGCCTCTCAAACTTGCACCTCTGCCTAGATCCAAACTGTAATAGTGCCATGGTGTATCCGGCAGCAGAAAAAATGCTTATGTCCCACCACCCAAAGAGAATGTTAGTATTCACCTCTTCTACTCTACTCCCCACTCTGGAAACTGGAAAAATAATACCAAGGAAAATTTTTATAGTATAGGGTTCGGATCATTTTCACACTAATGTCCTAAAACATTATAAAGCAGTGTTAAGCTGGGCACACACACACACAGCTTTTTTTTTTTCATACAACCAGGAGGCTGATGTGGGGATCTCTCCTGCTATTCTACTTTATCCCCCCCTGCCCCACTACCCCCCCCCCCCCCCCCCACCACCAGAATACACTGATTAGCGCTTGCAGCAATTGGCTGATTTTCCAGCATAACTGTTCGACAGAAGTCGTCAGGCTCCTACAAAACCGGCTGATTTTTGGCCCAAGTGTACCAGGCTTTAAACAGCAGGATGACTGAGGCAGAAATACAGTGAGCCCTTGGTCTACGCCTACTAAAAATGTAAAGCTGAAGCAAACAGGTGCATACTGCTGACATGCTAATAGGAATTATTACAGAAAGTAAAAAATATGTATATTATTTGATTTGAGCTACTCAAGAAGAAATCTTTTACAAACATGTAACAAATAATGACAAAGCCCCTGGGTTTTTTTTGAAGGGTCACATGTCAATTACTGCTACAAAAACAGACAAGCAGCGCCAATCTAAGTGCAGCAATATTGTAACATAATTAACAAAGTAGTAATGCACTCACTCGAAAATGGATAAAAACAGGCACATCATGGTAAATATCAGATGGACAGCAGGGTTCCATCTGACATTTACCATGATGTGCCTGCTGTTATTTTTTTATATTTTCGAGTGAGTGCATTAATTAGTTATTAAAGTGACACTAAAGCTTTGTTTTTTGTTTTTTTAAATAACAAACATGTCATACCTCCACTGTGCAGTTCGTTTTGCACAGAGTGGCCCTGAACATCCTCTTCTGCGGTCCCTCGGCGGCTCTCGCGGCTCCTCCCCGCATTAGATAACCCCCTGGGAGAAGCGCTCTCCAATGGCTGCGCTGCTATCAATCCAACCAATCGGGACCCAAGACACCGGCTTTTTCTGGTGTGCTCATCCCCAGGACGAGATAGAGGGGGTACAGGTAAGTAAAACTGGGGCTTAGGGGGCTCAGGGGGGGCTGCAGCATTACAGGAGATTTTTCACCTCAATGCATAGAATGCATTGAGGTGAAAAACCTCGAAGGTTTACAACCCATTTAATTAAATATGTTACAATATTTCTGCACTTAGATTGGCACGGCTTGTCTGTTTTTCTTGTATTCCCCCAGAGGTTCTTCTACTCTCCATCTAGCTGCCTTCCCTGTGCCAGCTATACTCCCTGTGGTAATCACCAAGGCTATGGACTGTTCTTAAAAACCCTGCACCTCTATCAGGAGTCATTCCTAACATAATTTTTATATATTGACTCTCTGCTGCTCATTTGTCAGAACTTTGGACTATATGTTCAGGATCCTGACTTTTTAACCATTCCCTCACCACCCCAGACAACAAAGCTTTGCCTGCTGGAAATACCTTAGCGCAACAATCATTGTGTATTTTCCAATGTCAATTACTGCTCTTTTGCAGAAATATTTTGTACCAAAAAACCTGAAAAACTGGTTGAAGAAAGCATCATTACAAAGTCTTAGCTAATCTTAGATCTTTGAGAGTAATTGCTGTTCATTCACAGTAGTGCACATAATAAAATGCAGTGTTTTACCACTCAGGCTAGTGTCTGTTTCTGCCAGGGGGCCTTTTTTTTCTTTTAACTTTACTGAAATGTCAAGGTGGGTTCACCAAACTGGCCGACTTTCGGCTTGTGTGTACAGCTCCCTGTCTGACAGAAGCAGGTCCCACGACCAGCTTCTGTCTAATAAGCATGCTGGAAAACCAGCATCCGATCGCTGATCAGTGTGTTCTGGGAGGGGGAGTAAGTCATCATGTCAGAACACACTAGCTCAGCAAGGGAGATCACCGCACTAACATCGCCCGCTGGGTTGAATGAAAAAACTTATAGTGTGTACCCTGCACTACACAGTGACACTTCATTCATGTCTCCACACAGTAATGTGGTAATGTTGTTCCATCCAGTGTGCTGTGGGAAAAATACGCATCACACAAGCATTTTGGTAGGAACAGGGCACACAGAAAACGTTTGTTTTATATATGCCCTTGCGGTGACTAGTGTTTCTCCAGTGCAGAAAACCACCTGTCAATGCACACAGTGTGAATTAAAACTTAGGCTGGCCACAGACAATTTGAATCTCGGCCGGTTCCTACTGATTTGACACATTTATGGGTAGGCTGAATGTACCAAGTTGATTGATCAAACAACCTGGGTACAACCAACCTGAGGAATTTTATATGCGAATATCGCTAGTAGTTGGTCTTCTCCCAGTGGGGATGGCTTCCTCTGACTGCCCCCCCACCCCCTCTCTACCGAGAGAATACAATGGTTCGGCAGGAGGGATTCCTCTGTCAACACTGTCCGTGGTTGCAGGAAAAAAAATTGCTCCGTATATGGCCTGCATTAAACTCAAAGGGGGTTATTTACGAAAAGCAAATCCACTTTGTACTACAAGCGCACTGCAAGTGCACTTTCAAGTGCAGTCCCTGTAGATCTGAGGGGGACATGCAAGGAAAATAAAAAACAGCATTTTAGCTTGCACATGATTGGATGATAAAATCAGCAGAGCTTCCCCTCAGAACTACAGCGACTGCACTTCCAAGTGCACTTGTAGTGCAAAGTGGATTTGCCTTTCGTAAATAACCCCCATACTCCAGGCTGACCCCACTACAAATCTTTTGGCAGGTAAATCAGTTTGTTATTCTAGATTTCAACTGTAAGTTTACCAGGAGTTCAGCTTGAAAACATACTCTTATTTAAATTCCTTCAGCTAATCTTTGATTTTTATCATTGGTTGTAAAACCGCTTGCAAAAAAAACACTGAAATAAAATAAAATGAAATAAATGCTCAAGAAGGACATAAAAGTGAAATACATATTTAACGCACTAACCCTCAGCAGTCAGGTCTTCCACCTCTGTGTCTGTAGAGTTGTCAGGAAGTTTAGCTGTGCTCTGAATGTCAGACTCCATATCAGCCATGTTCATTATCTGCTCATCCAATGGCAACTGGCCTTTGGCAGGTTCCTCCACCAGGAGGGAAGACCGATTTACCTACAAAACCAATGCAACAAAAAGGACATTTTGCTCTAACCACATTATAAGACCCTTAGGTCTAGAATTCACAGTACATGTGTAAGGGAATGCCAATTTAATTACAATAATTTATTTAGTATTTCTAAAAGTACAACTTGCAAAAAATACATGTAAAGCAGTACATCACAGGAATTACCGTAGCTGTTTTTTAGGCCCCAAAGAGGCAAAAATATAAACTGTTTTCTTCATACAATATTCATTTTGTATTATATACTGTTTTTAACCCTTTTGCTGCCAGGCCATACATTCCACTTTAAACCTCAATTGGACAGACTTGCAATTTTTCACTTTTTTTAAATCATTCACAGCTTTCTTGTTTGTAAAAGAACCATCATTTTTTTTAAAGCAGGGCTGGTAGAACAAAAATACGATGCTTCTGATTTTGTAGGCTCCATGATAGTTGTGCAAATGTTTATTAAAAATAATATTTCAAAATACCAAAACAAAAACAAAGCTCCTATTGAAGGCTCGGTTCACACTTGTGCGATGCGGAAACCCAGCAAATCCACTGCGAGTTCCCGCATCGCACCCAACTCGCGCAGCATTTCACACTGCCATATGCGAACTGCTAGGAGTGTCAATACATTGTTAATGTCACCCCCATTTCAGCTCGCATATCACACTACGAACTGATAGTTCGGACATGAATCAGATCACATGGATGTGAACACCCATGTGATCCGATTCTGGTGCAGATCAAAAAAAGGGTCCTGTGCGAGTTTGGTCCGAATGCGATATCAGCCATACTATCTGTATGACTGAAATCGCATCGCACGGACATCGCATGTGATTTGCACTGCAGTGCGGTGTGAATCACATGCAATATTGCAGAGCGCACAAGTGTGAACCGGCACTTAATCTAAAAGATACAATTGTTGTGAGTTAATAAATAACAAATATTTGTAAATTTTAAATTGTCTTTTTATGTAAAGAGGAAAATTGAAGGTATAAAGTAAATAAGCAACTTAAATCAAAAATGTGGAGCTTGGCTTAACATTTACTGTATGCATTGTATTAATACCTGATTGCAGTGCCATGTGTGCTCTGCATTAATGTGAGTTGCAATAAAATGATGCAGACATAAAGCTGAATACATTTATTTTTAAAAATGTTTAAAAAAAAAAAAAACAAATCAAGCACTGTAATGCATTGTAACAATGCATTGCAGCACTTGTGCACAATGCACACCAGCATATGCAGGTTATGTGCACCTTATTGCATGTCCGCTGATGTGAATGGGCCCTTCGTGTGGGTGCACTGCAGTGCAACCACACAAGTAATGCATTAACACTATGTAGTACACATGTATTTTATATGTGTAATCTGTGTGTATGGGGGTGTTTTAGACCTTATTCGCATGACCATAAAGGGCCAAACAGCATCAAGAGGTAGTGTATTTCTGCACCCAGAAGTCACATGTTTCTGTACAGTTGCAGCCAGAAACCTGTACAAAATCAGTAACAGGCTGACAGATGCTATGGCTTTATGCATGTGACCGCACATCCATGTAAGAGTGGCCCAGTTTGCGTACAGAATGTGTGTTTACAGGTATACAGCCATGATGTACATCAAAACATTAATTTGTACAAGCTGCTGTTTTTTACATTTATATTTGTTTCGTTAGCAGGCCTGTTTTGCGGGCAAGGGGGCTTTAGTGAAATATTAGGGGTCTAAACTGACCACTGATGTTTCATTTGACACAGAGAAAGACATTGAGTCTTCAATCACCTCCACCTCTGCAGCTGCACTGAATGAATGAACAGTTCTATACAGAGCCTTCCCAATCATTCACAAACTGAAGACACAATAAGTACTATTTAGCATACTTCAGTTATGAATTAACACAAAAGTGATCGCTACCTAGAGGGAATCAGAACAGTATACCGGGGGATTGGAGTGGCTGAGGGAAAGCATGGGGAGATTGAGGATACAGGGAGGTGTGGGGCACAAGGGGACACACAGGGACACAGCTATTTTTTAATCAGTAAAGTCTGGGGGACAGTTCTGTTATGAGTTCATGGTCATAAAAGCGACCATGAACTTATATCATAAGAGGGAATACAGCCAACGTAAGGCATACTAACCTATAAGTGGTTGTGTTCCGCCATGTACCTTATGTCAGTGGCAGGAAAAGGGTTAATGAAATATTACTTTATGTACCTCTAGGTGCTCTAGGGCTAAAGTGAAGCCATACTTACAGGAAATGGCTCAAGACCTTCCTGAATGACAAATCCTTCAATAACATGCGTTAGGATCTGCGGTTTCACTATGGCTTGTGGAAGCGTGCTATCCAGACCAGGAATGCTGTTAGGCTTCTGTGTACTATTGCTCCTTGTAGTGGCAGCTGGTAAAAGAAGAGGAGGTGCTGGTATGGAGGCATAGGAGGAGTCTGAAGGTGACTTAATAACCGAGGCACTCACTGAAGATACCACACTTGGGAGACCTAAAAATTGTAACAAATATCAACCTTACATGTTAGGTGTTGTATATTTGGAAAAATATTTGTATTACCAGTCAGCAGAAGTTACAAACATTGTCATCTCCAGTACAAAAATTATCCATAAAAATCCAGAAACATACAAAGGAAATAGGACTGGCCTGTCCAGAACAAATTTCCACATTACAAATACCACTGGCAATGTTGTAAAGGCAGTATTCCTCAGAGACCGGAAGTAAATCCCCTCAGGGTTAACATTAAACCTCATTATAAAATGTTCAAAACAGAGAACAAAAATCCATCTACCCAGGTCACAGCGATGTGTGTGAAAGTACTCCTCCATTGCACAACTCAAGGGATTAGTATCCCTCCTCATCCCATCCCCTATCCTGCCAAATATCGACTTTCCCTTCTAATGTGTCTGTAGTAGTTTTTTGGGAGCTCCCCATGCCTCATATGTCATTCGGTGGAGAGGGATATCTGTATTAACAAGTTTCAAAGTAGGGTTTTCAACATGAAGCAATAAGCTTACACACATAAAAGAAAAGGTTTTTCCAACGGAATTCCGCTCAAGCTTGGCTTGCATACACACGGTCACACAAAAGTTCTCTGAACTTTCGACCGTCAAGAACGCGGTGACGTACAACACTATGACGAGCCAAGAAAATGAAGTTCAATGCTTCCGAGCATGCGTCAAATTGTTTCCGAGCATGCGTGTTTTTTTGGGCATCGGAATTGCATGCAGACGATTGCATTTTCGGATATGAACTTTTTCCGACCGAAAAATAGAGAACCTGCTCTCAATCTTTTGCTGGCTGAATTCCGCCAGCAAAAGTCCGATGGAGCACACACATGGTCGCATTTTCCGACCAAAAGCTCACATCTATCTTTTGCTGGCGGCATTTCCGATCGTGTGTACGGAGCATTAGAAACAATTTCCTAGCTGCATCCATATCCTCATCGTCAATAATGCCCAGTAAACATAATAAAGAGTTACATACATTAGGGAGGCCAAACTTATCAGCAATAAACCTGACCTGGGACCACAAGGGCTTTACTTTGGAGCTTTCCCACACCATGTGAAGAAAAGTACCCTCACTTAGCTGGCATTTATGAGACGCAGGAGAGTCTCGCTTATGCATGCGGAATAAGTGAGCAGGGGTATAATATGTCTGGTGCAAATATCTTAACTGAATCATCCGATCCATGGACGCTATGACTGGTTAGGTACGTATCAAGCACCTCACTCCACATCTCGTCCGATAACTCCAGATTCATAGAAGAAACTGCTGAATTCTGTAAAAAATTAGAGATCCCAACACCAAAAGACTTTTCAGAGAAAAGGACAATGACAGGAAAGACTATACACGTCAGAACAAATAATCACTGATCAAGAATGAAACTTTTGGTAGAGAGGGGTGAGAAGAGGGAATACATTTTTTTTTCCTTCCCCTATCCATTGGACATTGAGAGGGGAGGGCGTGGGGAGGCCTTAACGGGTGGAATCGGGAGGCAGCCGACAAGACTATATTGAATTAAAAAGGGGTCTAAGAGACCCGGACTCTTGGCATGCTCCGAAATCTCCTTTGCATATAAGAGGGGAGATATAGACAGCGCAATATAGAACTCCACCTCAGGCCAAAAAAAGAGCAGGGGGACAAGGGTGTCCATAAGGGAGTGATCCAAACCATGGGGTCAGAATACCAACAGAGAAAGGGGGGGAGATGGAGAGAGGGAAGGAGGAGGGGGGGAGAGGGAAGGAGGAGGGGGGAGAGGGAAGGGGGGAGGGGGGATGATCTGTCTGTCTTTTCACAAAAATTGGTCTACTGGACTAAAAAAAGGGAAGAGGAGAAAGAAAAAGAAGATCAAATAATGACTGACGTTAAATTTATAACATATAACGTAAGAGGGCTGAACTCTCCAGAAAAAAGACACATTGTATTAAGGGAATTGGAAAGGAACTCCGCTGAAATAGTTTTCTTACAAGAGACGCATATAGCACTAGACTCCAACATTAAATTATACTCACGGGCAATCCCAACCTGGTTCTACGAGGATTCCCCAAACAAGAGGGCAAAAGGAGTTGCCATAGGAATTGGGAAAAATATCAGATTTATTTTTGAAGAAAGAAAAGTCGACCCAGACGGCCATTTCTTGTTCCTGAAAGGATCCCTTCAAGGGAAAAAAATATACACTAGCCAACGTGTACTGCCCCAACAGATGTCCCAAAAAATACTTAAATGGGATTCTTAACACTTTATCAGACTTTAAATAAGGTCATGTGGTTTTAGCAGGAGATTTAAATTTCTCTTTGGACCACAATCTTGACAGTACGTCTCGTGCACCGATTCGGGAAAATAGACAATTAAAACTGATAAAGAAAAAGATGCACATCCAGCAGTTAATCAATGCATGGAGAATATCATATCCAAGTAAAAAAGATTACACATTTCAGTCATCGGTGCATGACATGTACTCAAAATTAGATTACATCCTGGTGGATTACGAAAGACTGAAAAACATAGTAGAGGCCACAATTGGTATAATATCAATCTCTGATCGTGCTCCTGTAACAGTAAAGATAAGATTCAACGAAACAGAATATAAAAAAGGGTCCTGCAGACTAAGTGAAGAGCTAATAGACGACATAGAAGTAAAAAAATAATAACGACAGAAATTGAACAATATTTCAGTACAAATGACACACCAGATGTAACAAAGGCGACTATTTGGGAGGCCCATAAGGCCTATATTAGGGGAAAGCTGATCTCAATAGCCGTGAAAAAAAGAGAAAGGGAAATAACCATGAAAAACTACATGACCTAGAACAAATCCACAAAATACAATTAAACACGACAACACATCAGACGATTGTCATAAAAAGGGGCCAGCTAAGAGACCTGATGGAACAAGAAACTAGAAAAGTATTTAAAAATGTTGCAAAAGAAAGATACAAATGGGGGAATAAACCTGGGAAATACTTAGCAAAAATATCAAAGGAAAAAAAAACTTTAAACTATGTAGAAAAAATTAAAAATGATATTCTAGAGGCCTTTAAAACATATTATTGTGCATATGCAATAAAAAGACACGACAGGAAGAAGAAAGTAGAAAAGTTAAAATACAGGTATATCTAGCCGAAGCCAATCTACCAAAAAATACCATCAGGAAGAGTAGAATCACTAGAAGAATTAATTACTCAAGAGGAAATCTACAACGCCCTCAAAGAAACACCAGGGGGGAAAAGCCCAGGCCCGGATGGGTTTACAATAAAATATTATAAAAAATTTAAAGAACAATTAGTCCCTGTACTATGTAATTACTTTAATAAAATAGGAGAAAACGAAGAAATAAGAAGGGAATCCCTCCTTGTCAATATCTCAATATTACCAAAATTAGGGAAAGATAGAACTGTCTGCTCCATTTACAGGCCCATAGTGTTGTTAAACGCAGACACAAAATTATATGCAAAAATCCTGGCATCGAGACTAAAAAAATCTCATGCCAGAATTGATAAACGTCGATCAAGCAGGCTTTGTATCAGGTAGGGAGGGAAGGGACAACAGTATAAGGACATTGTTAATAATGAATAAAGATAGGATGAGGAAATTCCCAACGCTACTTATCTCGATCGATGCTGAAAAAGTGCACAGGTGTAGGACCAAGAATGATGAGATGGATTAATAATCTATATAACTATCTGACAGCAAGGATTGGGGTCAATGGACGTATGTCGTCTGCTTTCCAGATGTTCAATGGAACAAGACAAGGATGCCCGCTCTCGCCGCTCCTATATGTAATTGCACTGGAACCATTGTTAGTAAAAATACGGAACAATGTGGATATAGGAGGGGTTAGAGTGGGAGACGAAGAGCATAAGGTTGCGGCGTATGCAGACGACATACTTCTATATATGACCAAACCAAGGCTGTCATTACCCAACCTAATAAAAGAACTAAAAGAATATGGTGAGCTTCCGAATTTCAAAATTAATCCTAAAAAGAAAGTAATATTAAACTTAGGAGTGGATAAAAAAAGAGGAAAAAGCAATACAACAGGAATTCCCCTTCACCTGGGAAAGAGAAGAATTGACATACTTAGGAATTAAAATAACACCTACTCTAGAGAAGCTATACCAAGCCAACTTTATTCCACTACTTAATGAAGTAAAAATAGAGATAAAAAAATATATCGAGGAGACCAATTTCATGGATAGGGAGAATAAATATGTTAAAAATGGTGATTTTACCAAAAATAATCTATACATTTCAAATGCTCCCGATAGAATTACCACAAAGTTTTTTTAAAGTAATAAAATCAATAATTTTGAAATACCTATGGCAAAATAAAAAAGCCAGAGTAAACAATATTCTCTTAACTAGGAAAAAAAAAAAACGGTGGGTTGGCAGTTCCAGACATAAAAAAGATACTACAAGGCAACCATATTGGCTAGATTAATAGAATGGGCTAACATAAACACTAGAAAGAGGTGGGTGAAAATGAAAGACATTAAACACGGCACAATTAAAAAAAAAACATTTGGATTCCACCTAAACTAAGAACACACAGTAAAGACACACATGAGTTAACGAAAAATGTTTTTAAAGTATGGGATACAGTGCACTGAAAAGAAGAATGGAAATATAATTCCCCTTTGATTCCATTAACGGGCACAAATTTTTTTATCCCAGGAAATGGTACACGGTTGGGGAACTTATTAGGAACTGAACAATTAAAGGATATTGTTACACACAGCAAAATTAAGACAAAGCATAATTTAATTCTGACTCACGGGTGGCACCAACTTAATGACTGTGAATATTTACAAATGAGACATCTTGTAAACACAATCCCTCAACTGATTAGAGAAGAGAAGGCGTTAACTTCAATTGAAAAACTCTGGAATATATAAAACGCACTTAAAACATGGAATATCTCAAATGTATGAAATATTAACAGAACTTGAAGGACATGGGTCTCTCCCCTTCATAGAAAAATGGGAACAAGAATTGGGCATACAATTAGATGAAACACAAATGATAGGGGCAGTACATAACTATGCTTCCGACATAGCTACGATAGAGGCAAACTATAAGTGTATGGTTCGCTGGCACATGACCCTGGAAAGAATCAATAAAATTCAGCCAAGCAAGTCCTCTCAATGTTGAAGGAACTGCGGGTGCCTGGGAATGACAATACACATATGGTGGGACTGCCCAAAAATAAAAGAATATTGGCAGGTGGTTTTAGAACTTATTAAGGAGATTACAGGAGAGAGGATCTCACAAAACCCCTGGAACTGTCTATTCCATGGGGCGAACAAAACAATAAAACAGTATAAGAAAACTCTGGTCCTGTTCCTGCTCAACGCAGCAAAGGGGCTCATTCCAAAAAAATGGTTACACACAGAGAAACCAAGTATAAGAGAGTGGCTACAAAGAGTAGACCAAATAAGTAATATGGCGTTTCTGTGCTGTGGAGAACAGGGATGAGAGGAGACCTATAGAGAAATCTGGGAGAAATGGCAGGTCTATAAAATTCAGAGAAGTACGCCCAGACTATCAGTGAAAAGAGACAGGAGTAATAGAAGGAAAAGAAGCGAAGACAACAGATCGAGGGGGGGGGGGGGGATAGGGGGGAGGCGGGAAGGGAAGAGAGAAAGGAGAGGAAAAAAAGGGAAAAGGAGGATGTATGATAAAATTTTAATATATATAGAACTTTGTGTATTTTGTAAAGGAAAAATTCCTCAATAAAGATTAAATTAAAAAAAAACAAAAAAAACGAAGAACTGCTCAAAAGTGCATAAAATCCCATCATGAAATATTTGGTGCGCATACTTGATCCCGTATCAGGCCCAAAGGGAGCCACCTTCCATTTTAAAGAATTTCCCTATGGCCGGGTTGCACCATAAGGGGTTATTTGGGTAACAAGACAAAGGAATGTCGTGTAGGCTACAGGAACATGGACGAAAAATCCTCCCAGTAAACCCACCTCTCTCACAGGGACCTCTCCCCTATATAGCATGTTAAGCAGGGCTTCATACAGCGTGGCCACCACCGCCTCCGCTGCAATTGTTGCATTTAGACTTTGGGGAAAAAAATCTCCAGTGAAAATTAAATCAGTTGAGAGGCAAAAAAAAGGTCCTCAAATCTGGCATCAACAATCCAACCATAACCCGGGGCAACTTCAAAGTAGCAAAGGATAACCTGGGAGTATGGGATCCCCACAGAAAATGAAGTATTAAGGAGTCTATATTCTAAAAAATCTTTTTGGGCACATACATAGGAGAGTTAGACAATGTATATAACAATTTAGGGAGGAATATCATTTTGAATACATTTATGCTCCCCATGAGGGCAAGCGGTAACACCTGCCATCTCCGCGCCTTTTCCCAAAACGCCGCTACCACCGGTGACAAATTGTTTTCCAAAAAATTTAGATACAGGAAGTTGAATTTGGACCCCCAAGTACTAAAAATACTTAGACAGCCAAATGGGGCAAGTATGAGGACCACCGGGGCCATCATCTATAGGAAACAAAGATGATTTAGACCAATTTATTTGAAACCCGGAATAGTCCCCAAATTCCTGAATCAGGGCAAAAGTGGCAGACAGGGAAGGACCCGAATCCTGCAGGTACAAAAGCATGTCGTCAGCATACACGCGTTCCTACAGTGAACCCAAACGTAGACCAGAAAAGATAGTATCCGCTTGTAACTTCCCAGCTAACGGCTCAAAGGCCAGGGCAAATAGAAGGGGGGATAGGGGGCACCACTGTCTTGTTCCCTGAAATATAGGAAAGGGATCAGAAATAACACCAATAATACGTATACGCCCCATTGGGTGAGTATATAAAAGCCGCACCCACGATACAAATTTAGGCCCAAAACCATAGCATTCAAGCAAAATATATAAATAAGGCCACTCTACCGAGTTGAAGGCCTTCTTAGTATCCAAGGAGGCAACAACTCTTGCACTGGAGTTATCATGTAGAGAATTTACAATAAGTCGTCTTATATTAATCTGGGTACATCTACCCAGCATAAAGCCAGTTTGATCAGCATTAAATAAGTTACAAAATTACCTCCTGTAGCCTACCTGCTAGGACCTTAGCAAGAATCTTAGTGTCAACATTCATCAGTGAGATCGGATGGTACGAGTTACATTCTTTAGTATGCTTCCCACTTTTCCATATCAAGACCACAAGAGGCTCCTGTATATATAGAAGGTGGCAGACTACCTTCCTCTTTTGCTGAGTTAAACACCTTAAGTAATCTAGGCACCAGCAAGTCACTAAAAGTTCCGTACTACTCCAAAGGCAGGTTGTCCAATCCTGGAGATTTGAGGAGAAAAGGAAGCAATAGCGACCTCAATTTCTTCAAAACGTAATAGCCCTGACCATCAGACCCCAGTCTTCATCAGACAACCCCGGGAGATCAATCTCAGACAGGTAAGTGGAGAGAGCAGCCTGACTCGCAGAAGCGCGGGACGCATACAGATCTCTATAAAAATGAACAAAAGTCTGTAGAATATCTAGTGAGTACCCTACTCCCCCCCGTGGCAAACGAATAGCAGCTACATGTACAGGCACGTAATCAGGCCTTGCCAAGTAGGCTAGCAAACGAACACTCTTGTCCCCAAATTCAAAAATATGCCATCGTTGGAGCTCCACCGAGGCCCTTCCTAGTGAGATCTCTCAATTACAGAGACCGTGATCGCATCCTTAGTGAGGCCCGCAAGCATCCCACCCTTTCCTATGAGCATACAGTGGTGCATCTTTAACCTGACTTCTCCGCGGATTTACAAAGACGTCACAAGACATTCACCGATGTCACAAGACGGCTCAGGAAATGAGATATCAAATATTCCATGCTCTACCCAAGTCACCTGCGAGTCCAACATGGCGGTTCGGTGAAGTTTATTGAATCCCCTGACAAGGCAGATACCTGGCTACTATCTCTGCAGTAATCTTTGTGCTTACTCTCCAATTTACAATCCTGGCTGTTGTTTTTGTTCCAAGGTTCGTTTGTTCATGTTTCACGGCTGCTTGATCAATTCAGCATATTACAACGTGTGGAGCAATGCAGTTCTTCTGCAGAGGGGGCGTGCAGGGGGACTCCACTACCCAGCTGTCTGACATCCTTCTTCATCCTAGTGACCACCTAGCGGAACCAGCCGAATGTCCTCTAGGCATGCCCCTGAATTGGGAGGTAGGCTGGCCTTCCATTTGCTGACTCATGTTGCTCCCAAAGTCTTACCGCAAGTCCCTTCCATGGCGGGCAACTGGTGCGGCTCACACCCCTACCTGGGGCAATGCACTCTCCTGATCTTATTTGATCCTAGCTAATCAGAGCTACAGCAAGACAAATCAACATACCTTCTCGATGACACCGTGCCCGCGTCGGGCATCTCTGAACTATCCGCCGAATGTGATGGAATACACATCCCCTCGCCTGGTGTTACAGGCCGGACGCCATCAGGGGTCTTCCCTGGAACTTTGAGCCTCACGTAGGTGATTTTTGCTGGTATAAAAGTTTAGGGATTAAACTACAAGCCCCGTTAAATTGGGGTATTGGCTAAGTAGTAGGGAGTTTTTTGCTAAGGTTAAAACTGTTCAAATTCTTAGCATCCCACATGCCGCATATCCTATTTCTACAAGAGACCCATCTCATGGGAAGTAAGATATTGGGTGAGACAGGCCTTCCATTCTCGACCTACACCAGAGGTGTTGCAACCCTAATTAATAAAGCCCTACCGTGTAAAGCAGAGAGAGTAATTTTGGACCCCAATGGCAGATATAATCTAATTTTATTACTGGAACTTCACTCAGTTCTATGGGCTTTCGTAAATGTCTATCTGCCCCCTCCTGTAGACCCCACTTTACTTTTCTCCATTAGTGAGAAACTAGCTCCCCTCTACACATATAATTTTTGCTGGGGACTTTAATTCAATCCTCAGATTCCATCCTCAACCCAGCTCTAGACTTCTCTAACCCCCAGAGCACTGCCTCCCCTGATCTCGCTTAATGGACAGCAAAATCTATCCACAGCCCATAAATCTGGCTTCAGAATAGATTTTGCTTTTGGTAGTGCTCCAGTGCGCTCTGAAGTCTCTGAGGCCTCGTATCTCCCAGCGAGACTCTGATTACTGTCCACTTGAAATATGCCTCCGGTTGTTTAAACGGAAAGATCCAGACACCTGGAGGCTTGCTCCCAGATGGATTAACAATGACAGTGTATCTGAGCTCATATCTCCACAACTCAAAGATTACTGGTCTCACAATAGGGACACAGCTTCCCCTGGGGTGGTGTGGGATGCCTTCAAGGCTACGACCCGAGGCTCTTATATTTCGGCCATCCAATTATCTACAACTAGCCCAAGCCAGGGGGAATATAGCTCTACATTATACCTCTCTAACCCAAATGTCTGTTTGTTGTCCAGTAACATTTTTAAATCGGGCGATAAAAATGGCCGCCTGCTAGCCAGTCTGTTGGTGACCCGTATCTTCAAACTATAGTCCCCGAATTGTTGTCGGAGACCGGGAGCAGTGTTACTGATCCTGACGCAATCCCCCGTGAATTTTTTGCCTTCTTTAGGAACTTATATCACCAACCCCAATGCCCTGCTCCTGAGACTATCAACTCTGAACTACACAAATTACATCTCCCCAGCCTGGCATCTGCAGAGATCAAGGCCCTGGATGCCTCAATAACAACTCACGAGATAGAGTTGGCAATCGCCTCACTCCCTCCCTCCAAAACCCCAGGTCCTGATGGCCTCCCGGGTGACTGGTACAAAAGATACACCAAGATTATAGCTCCCAAACTTCAGCTACTTTTCTCCCACTGCTTAGAGGTTAACTCCTTACCGCCCACTATGTATGGTGCCCACATTATACTAATCCCTAAACCGGGCAAAGACCCAAAACATTGTGCCTCCTACAGGCCTATTTCTTTATTAAACTACGACCTAAAAATTCTGGCCAAGGTCCTTGCCACTAGGTTGGTCAGAGTTCTGCCTGAACTGGTTGACACTGATCAAACCAAGGTCATGCCAGGAAAATCCACTGACATCAACCTACAAAGAGTTCTCACTCATCTGCAGCTCCGAAATTCTCATTCCCAAACCCGTGTAATGGTTGCATTGGATATTGAAAAAGCCTTTGATGTGGTAACATGGCTATACATGAAATCAGTCCTTCAGACCTTTGGATTCGGTCCCTCCTTCTGCAAGTGGATAGATATATTATACAACTCCCCAATAGCGCAAATCAAATTAAGGGGCCTGCTGTCTGATCCTTTCCCAGTAGAGAGGGGGACTAGGCAGGGGTGTCCCCTCTCCCAATTTTTGTTCACCCTGGTCATGGAACCCCTGGCTACGGCCTTCAGGAACTCAGACTCAGAAAGGCATTAAAGTAGGCTCTATCACTGAAAAACTCGCTCTATACGTGGATGACCTCATGCTTTTTCCCAGGACCCTCTCTCCGTGCTGCTCTGAATATTATTTCTGAATTTTCCAAATTATCTGGGCTGAGAGTCAATTGGGACAAATCTCAAGCACTACCTATTGACTCTCAGGCAAAACTTCATGCAGACCCCTCTGTCTCACTCACCTGGACCTTCTCTATCCCATATTTGTGTATTAACATTAAAGGTGTCGGTTTTTCGTCTACCCAGAACAATATGCAAACAGACATTGCACCTTCTGCGGGGAAAAAAGCCTTTACATTCGGGGAAAAAGGCCATTCGTTTAGGAGGATCGATGGCATTGGGAGCGATATCGCTCTGTATAGATCGTGCTCCCCTGAAGGTAACCCCTGCCTTGTCTGGGAGCAAGGGACCCAAAATTCTATCGCTTTGGAGAATCTTCCAGTGCTTACTGATGATCCTCTTCACATCCCTATGTTGGGAAGAAAAGGATGTGAAAAAGGACCATTTCCATTTATCGTTTGTAGCCATCTTGGATTTGGGCTCCAAAAGAGTCTCTCTCTCCATCCTGGAGACCTTTTTCTATGAATCGCTGCCTGAGAACTTGTGATTTGAAAAAGAAGTCGCTGTTCTGAGTACAATTGCGCCTTAATCGAAGGAATTGGCCTCGGGGGACAGATTTAAGCTATTGGTAATGATGGCAGCTGTCCACAGGAATGTATCCATTCCTGTCAGTAGGTTTAAAAAAAGTTTTGAGTTCAAGGCAATTGTTAATAGCTGTAATTTCTAGGTCAAGAAAGTGTATGGTCGTGGTGCTGGCCTTGTAATTGAGAACAATCCCTCGATCATTGCTGTTGAGAGTAGCCATAAAGGAATCAAGGGAGGCACGGCTGCCTTTCCATAGGAGGAGGATGTCGTCTATATACCTGGCCCACACCAGCAGTTCAGGTCTGTTTAGAGCATAGACGACATCCTCCTCCCACTCGGCCATGAACAAATTGGCTAGGCTGGGGGCATATTTGGCCCCCATAGCCACGCCCTTAATCTGTAAAAAAAAGTTACCCTGGAACCAAAAATAATTGTGTTTGGTAGCGTATACCAAGAGTTCCATAATGTAGTTAATGTGAATTGGTGGAACGGATGAGTTTTTCTTAAGGTAATATTCAATGGCTGAAAGGCCCAAATGGTGTGGTATACACGTGTATAAAGCAGACACGTCGGCCGTAACTAGAATTACATCATCATGGTATGTTACTTTTTCCAAAAGTCGAATGGTGTCTCCTGTTTCTTTTAGATATGATGGAATGAGTTTTACTAGAGGTTGAAGATAGTGGTCTATATATTTCCCAATCCTATATGTAACTGAATTGATCCCACTAACAATCGGACGGCCGGGTGGGTTTATGGGATCCTTGTGGATCTTGGGTAGCTGATAAATATTAGGGATACGGGGTGCTGTTGGCACCAAAAACTCTTTTTCTTTTTTATTGAGAATATTCAGAGATAAACCCTCATTGACAATTTTCACCAGGGCCTTCTTATATTTCGAAGTGGGGTCCCCTGGTAGCTGGCTATAAGTGATATGATCGTCAAGTAATCTCTTCAATTCTTGAACATAGGTTGTTTTATCAAGTATAACAATTCCGCCTCCTTTGTCTGCGGGGCGGATAATAAGATTTTTCTTCTCACACAAGGTTTTCAGGCCTGTCTGAATCTTGGGGTCTTGATAAGTTCTCTTGATAGGTAGCTTCTCCAAATCATCTAATACTAAATTGCGGAAAACATTGATGGCTGGAGCCGTGTTGCCAGGCGGGTTAAAAAGGGAAGGATTAGATAATCCAGAATGTAATATATCACTTGGCGTATGAACCCTAGTAATACTGGTTGGGGTAGAAAGAAAATGTCTGTACACTGAGCTTCCGAACATATTTTTGTACATCAATAAACGTGTTAAATTTATTGATTTTTCTAGGTGGAACAAATTTGAGGCCCTTATCTAGAGTGTGTTTTTCTTCCTCAGATAGTGTAACGGAACTTAAGTTAAAAATGCCTGCTCCTACTGGGTTCTTTTCCTTTTTCCGTTGGAGGCGCCACCCCCCTCTGGTGCCTCGTTTGGTTTTAGGCTTCCAGAGTGATTGGGGGTGGGCCTGGGAATATCCTGATGGTATGATTGTCCTGGATAGTCATGGTTGTAATTGCATGGGATGTCAGAGTACCCCTCATTGTCACGATTCATATATGAATATGAGTCATGGTGAGTCTCATAGGGGTCAGTATCCCGAAGAGGAGCGAACCGATTATGGGTCTGTATGGCGGTGTTGTATTGATAGGCACGTCTCCCATGACCGGATCTGTCATTACACCGGTTTCTAGGGGGCCCATCAGAGTGGTTGGAGTAATAAGAGTTATCCCTGTTTCCATAATAGCCACCCCATTCTTACTGGAACCCCCTCTGCCTCTATTATAAGAGGTATATCCACCCCGTGATTGGTCACCTTGATATGAGATATTTCTTGCCCTGTTTCCAGGGGTATGGGTAGTGTCCCTATTCATGGGATATATCGGGGTGGGTGGAGGGGGGGGGGGTTCATATGTTCTATTTGAAGTTGGGGCAATGGGCTCAGAATATTCAGTTGGTATATTGCCATTAAGTGTACCTTGTTCGGCAATTAGTTTTTTCTGCCAACTAAAAACTGAATTGGTCTTATAATTGTTGACATCCCGATTATATTTTTTCAGTTTTTTAGTTCTTTGATCCCTCTCCTCTTTCTCAAGATGATTTCTCAAATTGGTAGAGAGGGAGACATATTCAGGTGTTCCAATAGAGGGAGTAAGTTTTTCTTTTAAATCCCTAATCTCTTTGTCTATCACTAGGAGCCTGGCTCGTTTTCTTTCAATTAAGAAGCCAAGGAGTTTAATCCCGGCCTCATTGAAATACTTAAACCATGCATCAGTATCAGATTCACCCTGCTGGGGATGGATCTCCCAGCATAGGCCCCTTGGGACCATTAGTTCTTTGGTGTATTGCTCCAAAATTGCGACGTCCCACTGGAGGTGTAGTTCAGTGACCATTAATTTTTTCAGTCGCATAAAAAGCCCACTGATCTTGGTCTCAATGGTATTGGAAACAAACACCCCATTGGTGTTAAAAGACCTAGATGTCCTATATTTAAAGACATCCATAGGATAAAACTAAAGCAGCGAGGGGCAGGAGGCGGAGCCTAGCAGAGCAGATATGCATTGTTAGAGCTCCACACCGCTGAGGAGAGAAGAGAAGGACAAAGCGGAGCCTGCAGGCTCAAAAGGTATCCATTTGAACATTTTTGCCCCAGGGAACAAACTGTGAAAGTTTGGGCAGGAAATATGGTACTGGGAGGAAACCGTGGCAGAAATAAAAATCACCTCACAAAGAGCTCACAGGCACTCACTGCAGCTGAAGCAGCTCCAGTCACCTCACAAGATACAGCATCAGGGCGCTCTCACAGACAAAAAATGTCACAGCAAGACTCTCCATTTGAGTCAGATACAGAACAAATCCTCTCACAAACTTCTCCACAAGCCTCCTCAGTATCCCCAGTAATATTATTACAATTTGAAAAGATGCTTCATAAGGCTTTAAAACAAACCTCAGACCAAATAACAAAAAGCCTAACCAAAGAAATAAGAGAGCTGGGAAACCGCACCGCAGCCTTAGAAATAAAAATGGATGAAATTGAAATTACAACCCAAGAAAATATAACAGAATTGGAACAATTAAAAAAAGAGAATTTAATACTTCAAACTAAGCTCGAAGATTACGAAAATAGAGCCAGACGTTCAAACTTGCGCATAAGGGGAATACCTGAAACTGTGACAGACCTGCAGTCTACTATTACTGCTCTATTACAAGAACTAAAGCCAGATATCCCTATTGAACGTTTAGAACTGGAAAGAGTACACAGAGCCCTCACAGCCAAAAAGAAAGATGGACCCCCACGTGATATAATCACAAAATTTCATTATTACAGAACGAAAGAACAAATACTAATTGCTGCAAGAGAAAAAAAAGAACTTAATTTTCAAGGACACAATTATCAAATTTTTGCTGACCTATCCCAACTTACTATTACTAAAAGACGATCCATGAAACCCCAACTAATGGAACTGCAACGCCACAACATTATGTATCAATGGGGCTTCCCCTTTTCAGTCAGATTTAACTACCAAGGTACAATTTACAGAAGCAGATCAGCAGATGAACTACAACAAACCCTTTTAAAATTAAATCTGACAGAACCCACAAGCAGCAGCACTCCCACATGCAGAAGAATGGCGTCATCTTCACCTTCAGGCAGCACCCAGAAAATTTCAGAACAAAATGGGAATCATCATTCTCACAAAAGAGGCCGTTATGCCACATCATCCATGGACCAAGAAGATTCAATGGACTGACATCCTAATTCCTGATATCTCTTCATTTATTATACTAAGAGATGGTTCTCTATAAAAAACCTATATTTATAACTGAATGTAACTGCATTCTGATAGTCACACACTGTATGGGATCATGTTACATTCCAGTTATATTTCTTATTACTTCTGATTCATATAGCCTTAGAATATATAAGTGAAATAAGGAAATTCTTGTTCAGTTATATATTATCAGGTAATAACAATAGATTTATTACTTTTTAGGACAAATATGTTCAATAATCCAGAAGTAATGGAAGCTTTTTCTTTCTTTTCCTTAAACAAATATATTATTACCTAACTAGTTCCTAGAATTATGTTTTTGTTTATTCTAATCTGAAGCAATACAACCTCAATTTTATGAGTTAACATATCTAAACAGTTACATATGAATAAAATATGTAATTGTTTACTCTAAAAGGGTTAAAATCCCAAAATAATTCAAACTATCTTCATCAATACCAAAGTTATTAACAGTACCTTTCTAACTGAATTATTTAGCCTAGGCAAGACTAACCATATACAACCACCCTGGAATAAATAATTTCAACAAAAACTATATTCTGCACTCCAATTAATGAAACATCATTTTGATGTCTTTTGACATAGCACTTCTCTCCTGTAAGCGGAAGATCCGTGTACCCCCATTAGCCCTCCTCATTCTCCCACCCATATTATGTGGGAGTGTGACGAAGGCACTTATTCCCCTGAGAGAGATATTTATTCTCTTTCACGGGTAAATTGTGATTACTTGCAAAAAATAATTTATACAATGTTTCATCTAATCTCATATGTTTTTTGTTTACTCTTTACTCCAGAATTCACTGGTTTGTTTTCTATCTATTCATCTCTTCAGTCCACACAGGTTGATCTGCGCAGTCAGCTCTGCATAACAAAAAGTAAGTCAAAACTATTTGATCTATTGCCATGGCACCACTGAATATACTTTCCCTGAATGTTCAGGGAATAAATGTCCCTCAAAAAAGGACCAAAGCCTTCCGTACTTTCAATAACAAGAAGGCTCACATAGTATGCCTCCAAGAAACACACTTCACCAAAGATTCTACTCCAAAATATATTTCTCCTTTTTATCAACAAATTTACACGGCTTCTGCCTGTACCAAGCAAAGGGGAACTCTAATTGCATTTCACCGATCCACACCATTCACCTTATCATCAGAAATTAAAGACCCAGAAGGTAGATACCTGATACTCATGGGTTATATAATGGATACAGCAATCACGGTGATTTCCTACTACGCTCCTAACAAACAACCTACACCATTCCTCTCACATATATTACAAGTGATTAATACACACAAAATAGGAACAGTGATAATGTGTGGGGATTCGAACCAGGTCCTCCTCCCATTTCTAGATAAATCACCTTTTACACCATCCAAAATAACCTCTAGATTACCTTTTTCTCAACTTCTTTCCAAATACAATCTAGTAGATTCATGGAGAGAAAGTAACCCAATGAAAAAGAAATTCACTTATTTCTCGCACCCTCATCAAACCTTCACCAGAATAGATCATATTTTTCTAACAATAGGAATGATACCAGAAATTATTGCATCAGATATAATTCCGATTCCGTGGTCTGACCATAATGCAGTATACACTACTATAGCCTCAGCCATACCAAAAGCGCATGACCCAACGTGGTACTTACCGGACATAATGCTCAAACACCCACTACATCAGATGGCCATTGAACAAGCTTTAAAGGAATACATATCAATTAATAATACAACAGACATCTCCCCAATAACACTGTGGGAAGCTCATAAGCCTATCTTGCGTGGTACAATACAAAGACAAATGGCACTATTTAAACGGGAACGCAAAAATCTAGCAAAAAAACTAGAACTCAATTTTAATGCAGCCTACATATCATTTCAAGATAATCCATCTCAGAGTACAAAATCTCATCTGGAAAAATCTAGATTGGAATACGATCTATTTCTCACTGAGTCAGTTGATAAATCCCTCAAACGCTCCAAACACAATTTCTACATGAATACAAACAAACCAGGTACATATTTGGCTCGGGCATTAAATTCAACTAACAAATCTTTCAAACCAATACGTTTGAAATTATCAAAAAATGTTTACACTTGTAATCCAGTTAAAATAGTCCATAAATTTCACTCACATCTCGCAACTTTATACAAGACAAACAATGAATTTAATCCTACAGAAGCTGAATCCTTCTTCTCAAAAATAACCTTACCTGAGTTATCTCAGAATCAAAAAAGCAGTTTGGATGAGCCTATAACTATAGATGAAGTTGCTAACGCCATAAAAGACCTAAAACTTAACAAAAGACCAGGCCCAGACGGCTACTCGGCTTTATACTATAAAACATTCTCAGAAATACTCTCTCCCATTCTCACTGAAACTTTTAACAAACTTCTAGATGGACATTCTTTTCGGCAAGAAACACTAATGGCAATTGTTTGTATGATCCCAAAACCCCTTTCTGATGATACTTCCTGTGTGAATTATCGGCCTATCTCTCTGTTAAACCTCGATATTAAATTATTAGCAAAAATAATAGCAAAACGCCTCAATAGCATTATAGGAAAATTAATACATAGAGATCAAGTAGGCTTCATGCCAAATAGACAGGCAGGCGATAATATACGCAGGGCAGTGTTATTGGCACATATTGCTAAAAAACGGAAAATCCCTTTATGTTTTCTATCTCTCGATATTAAGAGGGCATTTGACACAGTATCCTGGCAATATATGCAATATTCATTACAAAAATGGGGTTTTGGACCCCACTTTTTAACATGGATCAAAGCATTATATAATAAACCCAAAGCCTATATAAAATATGCTGGATACAAATCTGAAGCCTTTAATATCGAAAGAGGTACCCGACAGGGTTGCCCATTATCTCCCTTATTATTTGCCCTTATACTCGAACCCATGGCCCAATACATCAGAACAAACCAAACTATAACTGGCATTGAAGTAGGAGGTATTACACACAAATTATGTATATTTGCAGACGATATATTACTTTTTCTATCATCACCACAGGTCTCTGGTCCTAACTTAATACCAGCTCTTGATGGATTTGCAGCCCTATCCGGCCTTATGATTAATCCTAAGAAATGCCTAGTGCTTAATATTTCACTCACAAACATGGAATTGATCCCGGCTAGGGCTGCACTCCCATTCACATGGGCAGAGAAATCAATCCCATATCTTGGAATTCATTTAACAGCATCTCATTCTGACTTATTCTCAACCAATTATCCTCCTGTATTAAGACAGATCACAAATCTAATAAAACAATGGTCGCAACTTCCTTTATCCTGGATAGGGAAGATTAATGCAATCAAAATGACTATTCTACCCAAATTGCTTTATCTATTCAGAGTCCTCCCTATTCCAATTCCTTCCTATTTTTTGAGAATAGTACAAAAAAGAGCAACTTCGTTTATATGGGGCTCTTCTAAACCACATATACCTATACACACACTACATCTTCCCAAAAATAAAGGAGGCCTGGGATACCCTAATTTTACTAACTACTACAGAGCAGCACATTTGGCCAGTCTGTCCAAATACCATGCAAAACAGGAAATCCCATTATGGGTATTTATAGAGGCTTCAGAAAATGACCCTCTATTAATATCAAATTTATTATGGCTTGATCCTAAAGACCGCTTTAAAATTCATAATCCCATAACTAAACACTTCTTATCTCTCTGGGATAAACTAAAAACCAAATATCAGTTACAATCTCCACACAATCCTCTCCTTTCTTTTATCAGAAATCCGGCCTTTTATCCGGCATGGATCTACCCAAATTCTTTTAAAGCTTGGACAACATCAGGCATTCAGACACTAAATGACTTCATAGCATCTAAATCATTCCTTTCATTCCCATCGCTTAGAGAAAAATATGATCTACCAAACTCTGAGATATTTAGATATCTCCAAATCAAAAATTTCTATACACCATTCCTAAAGGGGGATACACCATTATCCCAATTATCCATTTTTGAATCAATCTGTACAAAAGATCCATTTGCTAAAGGTACAATTTCATCACTTTATAATCAATTATATGGAGTAGCAAATCTTAATAGACCCTCTTACGTTCAGAGGTGGGAGGAGGACCTGGGACGAACTTTAGAAGACACGGACTGGTCTAACATATGGCTCACATCTAAGTCATCTTCACCCAACATCTTAGCACTGGAGACAAATTATAAAGTCCTAACTCGCTGGTACCTTGTACCCGCTAGAGTGGCAAAATATTCACCTAATACCTCAGCTCTTTGTTTTCGAGGATGCCCAGAAATAGGCACATATTTACACATATGGTGGACGTGCCCAGTAATCCAAACCTTCTGGAAGGAAGTCTTCGTGATTGCATCTAAAATATTTAAAAAAATAATACAACCAGATCCATATTTAACTTTACTTAATCTAAAACCGGAATGGTTAACACTCTCTCAATTCAAACTTATGATCCAACTAATAACGGCTGCAAAACAAACAGTGGCCAAGGCATGGAAATCTCCTACATTGGTACTAGCAGAAACAATTCACAGAATGAATAATACAATGTCCCATGCTAAGATGGTAGCCATCGATCAAAATCAAATTCCAAAATTTGAAAAACTTTGGCATCCTTGGATAAAACAACAGTTCCTGTCAAATTTCAATGACTCTGTCCTGTTGCCATGGTAACAGATTAAATGACTTAGAGACACCCATTCTAAGGCTTCAAAGAGAACTAAAAAGAATAATAAACTGACGAGCGGGACAACCTTGTGGACCATACCTCTACCTTTCAACCCTTTTCTTCTTTCTCTTTCCTTTTCTCCACCTTACGATTAAAGCTCATTATCAGAACTTATTTGACCTATATACACTCTACTTGTAAACAATATGTATAGTAGGTATAAATCATTTAAATACCTACAAAAGTAACTAAGGAAATGATATATATCTTTAATTTAGGTTTACGTGAACCCAATGTTTAATATTTGAAATTTCATGATATTTACCTATATAAACCCTACTGTAAAACAATGAGCTTACTTTATAGATCCTTGTAAACTTACTTTATGTATATTTATGTATCTTTATAACATTGTATACTCAATAAACTTCTTTTGACAAGGAAAACTAAAGCAGCAATCAATAGTGTGTAAGAATAATGGTGGAGGTGAAGGAAAGGACTGCGCTACAATGGGGTAAGTGAGAAAAAGCTGCTAACACTCAAACATACAAAGTTCGACTCTTTTGCAGCCCAAATCCAAGATGGCTACAAACGATAAATGGAAATGGTCCTTTTTCACATCCTTTTCTTCCCAACATAGGGATGTGAAGAGGATCATCAGTAAGCACTGGAAGTTTCTCCAAAGCGATAGAATTTTGGGTCCCTTGCTCCCAGACAAGGCAGGGGTTACCTTCAGGGGAGCACGCTCTATACAGAGCGATATCGCTCCCAATACCATCGATCCCCCTAAACGAATAGCCTTTTTCCCCGAATGTAAAGGCTATTTTCCCTGCAGAAGGTGCAATGTCTGTTTGCATAATGTTCTGGGTAGACGAAAAACCGACACCTTTTTGTCCACAGTAACTTCACATACATACTCTATGAAACACTTTACAACCTGTGTAACTAGGTACATAGTCTATCTCATTACGTGCCCCTGCAAATTACAATACGTAGGGAGGACAATCAGGAATTTTATCATTAGGGTAAATGAACACCTGGCTAAAATTAAAAAGGGATGCCCCAAACATACTGTATCCCGTCACTACCTGGAACATCATGGCAAAGACCCCACCGGTACCCAATTTCAGATTATGGATCCCTTTGTCTCTAACTGGAGAGGTGATTCTTGCCTACGGGGGGTGTCTCGACTCGAGACATTCTGGATATATGAACTCAAATGTTATACACCCCATGGTATGAATGTGGAGTGGGACCTTAATTGCTTAATTGCAGGCCTAAGTGCATTTAATAACCGTCCCACTCCCCCTCCATACCCCATTCAGCATATATTCTCTCTGTTACTGTTCTCAGCAGTGAATGACCCCACATTGCTCTTATACTGAGTTTCCTCAATACTGTTTCTGTCAACTAACACTTTGGGATTGAGGTATTGATACACAATCTCGTATACTGCGTATGGTGTGTGTAACAATCTAGTGTGTTGCACAAAACATACGCTATCAAACACAGTTAGGCACGTTTATTATTACCATCATTTACCTATCAATTTAAAAATTTACCTTTTGGATATCATCTATTCCATGCTCAGGTTGTTTTATGACTCTCTTTGCCGTTTACTATGAGATTTATCTCCTAACCAGAGTTTTAACCATGTTTTGATATGCAAATGTATTTATTGTCTCCATTCAGTTTTATTTTCCCACCGGAAGTTGAACATACCCCAGAGGGTGTCACCTAATATTTTTGACACACCGACCAGCCGTCATGTCAGTGGCATTGTGCATTCCGATGCTTCAGGTCTTCACACGTATTACGTCTGACGCCGGGCTATGTGGAATCCTTCGTTGGGTACAGTTCTTTGATCACTGTGTCCCATTGGTCGGAACACACCACATGACTTTAGTTCACATTGAGGCATGGATCCCATTAACATATATCTGGCCTATTTTTCAGTCGGTCATGTGACCTAGACGTCATATGACCGCACCACGAGGTTTACCGTCCTATAAGTGACTCTGGATTGGGTAATCTCTCACGATACACCGCCCAGCTGTCTTGTCAGTGGCGTTGCGCATCCCGATGCTTTGGGTCTGCGCACGTATTACGTCCGACGCTGGGCTGTGTATAACCGTTCCTTGGGTACTGTTCTATGAATACCAGGCCTCATTGGTCCTAGCTTATCACATGATGGGAGTTCACATTGAGATTTGGAACTCATGAACACATGTCCGGCTGTGTATAACCCTCCCTTGGGTACTGTTCTATGAATACCAGGCATCATTGGTCCTAGCTTATAACATGATGGGAGTCTACATTGAGGCTTGGAACTCATGAACACATGTCCGGCTGTGTATAACCCTCCCTTGGGTACTGTTCTATGAATACCAGGCCTCATTGGTCCTAGCTTATCACATGATGGCAGTTCACATTGAGGCTTGGAACTCCTTTTCAGTCACTGATAGGATTTAAACCCCTTTTTTCATTTCAAACTCTGTTGTAACATATATTGATTTAGTTATATGTTATCTAGTGCCATCCAATAATTTGTTCGTTCTGCCTGTGTCACTGGCCATCCAGCTGGTCGTCAGACTTCGCCCCCTTGGAGGACGGCTCTCTGGCATATTAGTGTATATATTCAATGGCAATGTGAGGAGATACAGTTTTGCCCCAGTTGAAGACTAGGCATGTGCAATTCGTTTCGTTCCAAATTCGTTTTTTAACGAATTTCGATAAATTCTTTAATTCGGGAATATCCGAATTAACGAAAACCCGTTTAACGAATTTTTTCCGAATATTCGTAAATTCGATAAAGTTGGACATTCGTAAATTCGGGCATTCGTACATTCGCAATTTATGTACATTCGTAAATTCAGAAATCTGAAATAATAGTTAACTAATAATAACTTAACTATTAGTAATTACTAGTAACTTTTAAATTATAGGTATTGTAATTTCCTTTCAAATTTGGCTGTTAGTGAACGTAACACATACAAATTTATCCAAAGTTATGATCCGAAAAAACGGAATGTAATGAATGTAATGAATTAATAATAATAAATAACAATTTATCAATCGGATAAATTCGTATTTGTTACGTTCACTGACAGTCAAATTTCAAAGGAAATTACAATACCTATAATTTAATAGTTAGTTATTATTTCAGATTTTTGAATTTTTCGGGTTTTTGGATTTTCAAACTTAGAATTTACAAATTGCCGAATTTTCGAATTTACAAATGTACGATTTTACGAATTTACGAATGTACGAATGTACAAATGTACAAATGTAAAATGTACGAATGTACGAATGAACGAATGTACGAATGAACGAATGTACGAATGAACGAATGTTCGAATTTACAAATGTACGAATGAACGCATTTACAAATTTACGAATGAACGAATTTACAAATCGCGATCATAACGAATGACCCGAAAAACGAAAAAAATAATAAACTAATGAAACTAAAACGAAAATGAACAAATTTTTTTGGCTGTTCACATGTCTATTGAAGACCCCTTAGTGTCGAAACCGGTCGGGCCAGCATTTCTTGTATCCCACATTGCTCTTATTTTATTACTTGTTTTTTGTGATCACTTTTATTACCTTGGAGTCTACCATTTGACTTTTTTAATAAACCCAATTGGTTTTTGACCTGCACCATTGGAGTCCTTCTCCTTTCCTCTGTTTTATATGATTACTTCCTGGAGCCTTCACGGAACAGCTTCGGATATGGCTATCAGGCTGGGGAGCACTTGGAGTCTGCACAGTTCAGGAGCCGAGGATATTACATTGAACCAGGTCCCATTCATCTGTGTCCAGCACCTGAGCAACCTTCGATGAATACAGCACAAGTTCCCAAGCTTGTTTGACCCCTCTGTCGTACGACATTCAGGGTTCATCACAGCTGGTAAGAGTACCTATTTACTTTTCGAGTTTCGTTGTTATTGACTACAGACAAGCCTTACACCTCTGTCGTACGACATTCGGGGTCCATCACAGCTGGTAAGAGTACCCATTTACTTTTCGAGTTTCGTTGTTATTGACTACAGACAAGCCTTACACCATTTTTCCAAGATTGGGACTACCTCCGTCAGAGGGACATACCATTCAACACTCTTGTGGACACTTTTTTCACCTACTTACTGGGCTATATTTAGTCTAGCCAATATGTTTTGGTTTCACGTTTAGTTTTTTACTTATACTTTTTAATAGCGTTACACTGTCACTGTATTATCTAAGTTGAACTTTGTATGTTTGAGTGTTAGCAGCTTTTTCTCACTTACCCCATTAGAGCGCAGTCCTATTCTTCACCTCCACCATTATACAAAGCAGCCTATCTCGCCAGATGCTGCCCAGGTAAGCTTGACAAAATTTGTCACGAACGCAACACAATGGGGTTGATTTACTAAAGGCAAATCCACTTTGCACTGCAAGTGCACTTGAAAGTGCAGTCACTGTCAATCTGAGGGGAAGATCTGAAATGAGGGGAAGCTCTGTTGATTTTATCATCCAATCATGTGCAAGCTAAAATGCTGTTTTTTATTTTCCTTGCATGTCCCCCTCAGATCTAAAGCAACTGCACTTTTAAGTGCACTAGTAGTGCAAAGTGGATTTGCCTTTAGTAAATAACCCCCCCCCCCAAGGATCTGGAGCCCTTTGTTTGTTTACTTTAACTAAATATCTTGTAGCGATGAAGACCTATATTTGCGGTTATCTGAAGGTACACCTAGATGCGTTATCCTCAACCTCAGCATCTCTCCCTGAAGTGGTCACCTGAAGTTTAAGATCCATTATCCTTCCCCGTATCCCTCCAATTTGATGACACAAGTAGTTTAAGGTTGTAGTTGTTTCAATAGAAAATATTAGAACTTATAGGACTGTTACAATGTATGTTGTTTAAGCTGGGGTATGCCCAGAGGCTTTATTAACCGGTTCAATACAGGGCATTTTCACCCCTTCCTTCCCAGACCAATTTTTTATTTTCAGAGCTGTCGCACTTTAAACGACAATTGCGCGGTCATGCGACGCTGTACCCAAACAAAACTGATGTCCTTTTTTCCCCACAAATAGAGCTTTCTTTTGGTGGTATTTGATCACCTCTGCGGTTTTTATTTTTTGCGCTATAAACAAAAGAAGAGTGACAATTTTGAAAAAAAACACAATATTTTATACTTTTTGCTATAATAAATATCCCAATTTAAAAAAAAAAATGTTTTCCTCGGTTTAGGCCGATACGTAATCTTCTACATATGTTTGGTCAAAAAAAATCGCAATAAGCGTATACTGATTGGTTTGCGCAAAAGTTATAGCGTCTACAAAATACGGGATAGATTTATGGCATTTTAAATTTTTTTTAATTAATTTATTTTTTTTAACTAGTAATGGCGGCTATCTGCGATTTTTTTTTTATACAGCGATCAATGCTTTAAAATTGCATTGATTACTGTATAAATGTGACAGGCAGGGAAGGGGTTAACCACTAGGGGGACACGAGGGGTTAAATATGTTTCCTAGGGGAGTGATTCTAACTGTAGGGGGTGGGGACTCACAAGGGGAGGAGACCGATCAGTGTTCCTCTGTACTGGGAACACAGATCGGTCTCCTCTCACCTGACAGGACGTAGATCTGTGTGTTTACACACACAGATCCACGGTCCTGCTTGGTTAACGGGCAAGGGTATACGAGTAGCTGCGCTCCCCTGCTAGAACCTCCAAACAAGATCCAAGAAAAGGATTTTACGGTGAATACAAAAATCCAATTTGTATTTCTTGTTCTTTGAGAGACAAAGGATTAATGGGTAATTGGGACATCCAAAAGCAGTCCAACTGAGGGGAGAGTAACACAGCAAACAAAACTCTAACAGGCCCAGGTTTAAATAACAGAATAAACTAGGGGACGCCTGCTGTTAAAGAGCTGGCCGAAAGACCTTACACCCAAAGCTGCAATCAGATGAGACCTGAACATCTACATGGTAAAACTTAGAGAACGTGTGAACAGAATACCAGATGGCAGCCTGGCAAATCTGGAAAACAGTTGCCTGGAGCCAAAAAGATCACAGATCTAGTAGACTGTGCGCTGACAGGAAAGAGTGGTACCCAGTCCCTAAGACCACAAGATTGGGCACCACACCATGAGCTCTTTAAGCCACTGAGAAAAGTTGGAACAAGAAGCTGACTCCCCTTTGTAGGGACTATGAAGGAAGACAAAGACAGACTTTCTAAAGAAATCAGTAGCTGTGAGGTAGATGGGCACAGCTTGAACTATATCCAGGCAATGAAAGAAAATCTCCTCCTAATGTACTGGGGCTGGAAAGCGGGAAAGAAGCACAATGTCCTGATTGAGATGAAAGGTCAAAACCATCTTAGAAAGGAAGGAGGCTCTAAGTCTTAATACCACCTTGTGCTTGTTTCAGATCAGAAAAGGTTCTTTATAGGATAAAGCTGCTAGTTCACATATGTGTTTTGCAGAGGTGATAAGGACAAATAAAACAAACCTGGGAATGTGGAAAGGGGAATATCCCTGGTAGATTCAAAAAACAGTTTCTGTAGTGGTGAGAGAACCAAATTAAAATCCCCTGGAGACATGGGTGTGTGCACAGCAGTAGTTACATAAGTGACAGCCTGTACAAAGGCCTTAAATAAAGAATGGGATCAGTCTCTGAAAAAACAATGCAAACAACAAGACCTGACTCTTGGTCATGATTCCTCTCTCTGGGTTGAAAGCTGCTTTCCCTGCTAGAACCCGAACAGATTGTGGTACCGTATCTCCCTGTACCAGTTCAGAGCTGTAAATGTAAATCACCAAAATGCCCTCTATCTCAGTCCTGCAAAGGAATCAGGTTCCTTTGCGGGATCAAGGCCTTTCTTTAACCAAGGCTTCATCCATGGTATCATGTCTGATACCATGAATGAAGTCTTGGTTAAAGAAAAAAAAATTATTGTGAAAAGGAAAAAATGGCTAGTAAAATGGTTTAATGTTTCCCTGCAAAGAAAAAAACATCCATCCTTCTAGGACACTAGCAAGAAACCAAGGCATGAAGTATAAACCAACTGTAGTAGGTAGTGCAAACCAATCATCTCTGAATCATCTGTTCCTCAATGTGCCATTAAATTGATTTTTAATTGATTGCCACAAGTTACTGCACACCATTTTTATTGCATTCTGAATTGTTAAAGGTCAACTAAAACCACCTGATCTTACAGTTTTGGACATCTGGCTAACACTGAACTCCAGGCAAACAGCCTAACAAGGTTGTTTTGGCTGCCAAAAGATTTTTTTATTTCATTCAGTGATCCAGATCCTCCTGCAGACAACATAGCCAGGTTAAAGACCTCACTCTTCCCTACTGCAGTTAAAGAGAACCAGTCACTGGCAGTTGAAATAATCTGCATCTCCATTCTTGAATTTCTATAATAATGTAGCCTTACTTTTTGAAAATTGAGAGACTTTCGTATAGTTCTATAGGAGATTATTTATTTGTATTATTTTCCTCTCTGAGCAGTGTAACCTCAAATCCTCCACAGAGGCTGTCATATCTTCTGCCTCAGTTCAGTATTGAAATCAGACACTCATACAAGCTCTTCTTTAGAAGCCTAGAGAAGGTGTCTGCTTTCAGCATTGAACTTCAGCATAATATAAAGGTGCATCTATTGAGGCTCCACATTCAGCTGACAGTTTGCAAGAGAACATAAAAGTAATTTAATTGAAACCTCACTCCACCAAATCAACTAAAGCCTGGTACACACTAATGCCCTGTACACACGGTCGGATTTTCCGACGGAAAATGTGTGATAGGACCTTGTTGTCGGAAATTCCGACCGTGTGTGGGCTCCATCACACATTTTCCATCGGAATTTCCGACACACAAAGTTTGAGAGCTTGCTATAAAATTTTCCGACAACAAAATCTGTTGTCGGAAATTCCGATCGTGTGTGTGATCGACGCACAAAGTGCCACGCATGCTCAGAATGAATTAAGAGACAAAAGCTATTGGCTACTGCAGCGTTTATAGTCCCGCGGTACGTGTTTTGGATTTGTGTGACTGTGTGTATGCAAGACAAGTTTGAGCCAACATCCGTCGGAAAAAATCCATGGATTTTGTTGTCGGAAAGTCCGATCAATGTCCGACCGTGTGTACAGGGCATAACAGTTTTTTTTTGTTCAGGTGAAGAGCTCAGGAGGAGCCGCTGTACTAACGATCCAATGTTAGTACAGTGATCTGCCCTGCTGAGCTATTGTGTTCTGACAGGGGGACAGCCCCCCCCCTAGCCAGAGCACACCGCCTGTGCTCTAAGCCATCGGGGGCTGATCGGCAGACCTTTTTTGAATGTTGGCCGGTTTCTATTGAACCGGTCAATGCTGCCCGATATTTGACCCGTGTGTAAAAGGCTCAAGGCTCTGTGCACTGCCACTACCCTCCTCAATTTGAATCGCCACTTTTTTAGCTATTTTTTTTCTTAAACCTTAGGTCTGGCCCCGCCCACCCACCACCATTCTTGCCTAGGCTAGAATTGTGTGCTTCTGCTGCCTCAGCCCTCCACATATCCCAGGAGGCTGTAGGAGTAGAGACTACAGCGGCTGGTGGGAGGAGCAGCAGACACCAATAAATGCTGGCTGTCTGAACCTGGAAAAGACAGCTGGCTTCCGATGACTGCACCTGATCAGCGAATCCCAGTTGGACAACACTGATACTAAAAATGAAAAATTCACTTACGTATATCATTTATATTTAACCCCTTTATAACTGCTCAACCAATGTGTGCACTGGCAAAAGGGTGAGCTTTAACGCCACATGCCGCACATGCTGTATGCATCACTGGACGGCTGGTGTTATTGTGTTGAGCGTGCGCTCCAAGCACAAAAGACCAAGCTGTCAAAGACAGATCTTGGTCTAGCCAAAAGATCAGTAGCCAGAGCAGGCAGGAAGGTTAAAAATACAATAAATTGTGATAAACACCATATATTTTTATTATGTGATTGAAATTTGGTTTTAAACATCTGCTAATGTGAAATACAGTATCTCTCAGGAAGTCCAGTAATGAGAATTCTCTGCAGTAATTTGCATCTTTACCTCTCAAACAAAATTAGAACGATGGCATAATTTACTCACCCACATCGATTTTTCAGTGATGTAGTTATTTCACATTATGGTAATTTCACTGGTGGAGCATGTCAACACATTTGAGCTATGCTATGCCTATGACAGGTATGCAGAGTCTAAAGTTTTATATTGATATCTAAACACTGGGGTTTTTGGGAGATATAAAACTTTAATGGGTCTGTAAAATGGAAATATTTTAGGTGCAGTTGGTTTTTAAATTGAACCTTCCATTGCACTGTTGTTTTATTACATTAGTCTATTTCTACCTCCGCTAATAAATTGTGTGAATGTGAGCAACAACTTGAATCAGCTGATTTCTAGGTACAAGTAACACTGCTCCAGACACTGAATATTTACATTCTTACCTTGCAAGATATGATCTACAGGAAGCTCCTCTCCACTGCCTACAGGAAGTGCTGGGGGAGAAAGTGTTGGAGGTGTGGGGGTCTGTGTAACCACACAGTCACAGTCTTGTTGCACCATTGGTACTTCCTCTGAACACATATTTTCAACTTGATAAACCTATATGAAAGAAAGAGGGTTCTTAGTTAATTAAAATACTAGGGTATCCAAACTACAGATACAAGAAATCGAATATTTAGTTTCCTCTGTTACAGTGCAGCTGTTCAAACATGCCCATTATTATGAAATCAATATCTGTCAACTGTTCTCCCTGGAGAAATAGGGCACACATATTGAATTACACTATGAAATGTTAAGAGTCATTCTGTCCATTCCAGACAACCAATAGTTAAATTATCCTATATATCCTGGATTCTGATTAAATGAGACAGGGAAGATGTGAATACACAAAATAAATAATGGAGTCAGCAGGAATAAGGCACCTTGCCTAGCTGACTCTTGGCATACATCCAGTCTTTTTTAATAAAAATTGACTATGGATTCTGAACATATACAGTAGTTCTCAGTACTTGTGTAAATTTTTAATTCTCACATTTTCACTTTTATCTAAAAACTAGAAAAGTAACCATCCAAGACAATAGAAACCCTGTCTCAATATCTAGCTATCTAGTAAAATCGCTAACTACTTCATTTAACACAACATGTTTTTACCTGTGAAAAAATGTAGAAATTTGTACATATGTATGTATACCAGCTAGACAACATTGCAGTTAGGAAATACATAACAAGCATCAGCTTTCTTTTTAAATGTTAGTATTTGTTGACACCCCAAAAAAAGAAAACCTACTGCATTTATTTGCCTGAATCCTCAGCTTACTTTTGTTAAAATGTTTTCATGCAGCACTTCGTATATGCTGGAGACTGCACTGGACTAACTGTATCAGTCACTGGTTGTGGGTGGGTTATGTGGGTCAATGGGAAGGAATCCCTCCAGTGGGTTGTGCCCAGTATTAGATTATGGCGATGAACACCGAACACCAAACACCAAGTATGTTGTACCTGCAACCTTAGCTGTTACTTTACTTTCTGATACCTCACAAATACTGTATATATCCAGAGTGGGAACTTTTCCCATTTAATAGAATGCAGCAATAGCCCTGAAGAAGGGGGAATCCTTTCCCCCGTAACACGATGGCTTGATGTACTTGTCGCAACTTTCAATAAACACCTTAAAATTAGCATTTTTTTTGGACACAGGGTACTCGTTCCTTCCTACTTTTCCAAGTCTTCAAGCAGTACTTAACCACTTCTTCTCTAGAGCAAATCTTTTTCGTTTTTCGCATATGTTCAAATCAGCATTTTTTGGCTATATGTATAGGTAACACTTTAAATGCCTTTACATCTCATCAGTTTAGAATTGACCATAAATGAGGGATCTAGAATTATGTGCTCCCACTCTAGCATGCATAGTGATATGTAACATGCATGGCACAATCATGTACATACACGTGTGCACTCTACATGTATATTTGCATTCAGATGCATAAATGTGGAGCGAAAGGGGTGCTTTAAAAAAAAAAAAAAAAATGTCATCTTTAATATTTTATTATATTTCATTTTTTATATATTTTATTGCTGTGATCAGATAGCACTGAGCACGTGACAGATTCTCTAAGACATCAGAGGCCTGTTGGACCTTAAATGTCTCACGTGCCCTTTGCTTCACCCGATTGAGTACAGATTTGTGCTTCATCAGCTGTTTACCCTGCTTTCTAACCAGCATTTTGACAGCTCTGAACTGGTAGTACACAGAGCTGAGTGCTTTCAGTTCACACTTTTGAGGGGGGGATATGGGAATGGATGTTCCCAGATCTCCTCTTGCCTGCCATCTTGGTATTATTATCTTTTTAGGGGATGTAACGTGAAAGCAATCCCCTGTGCATATAACTTGGGAGCTGACTGTAAAAAAAAATAAACACTAGCTCAAGGCTGCTGCTGTGGCCATGGATTTGTTTTAACCACTTGAGACATGATGCAAAAAGAGCTAAAGTTGTTAAATGCTTACTATATAGAAAATATTGTATTCTGGGAACTGTATAGGGTACTATCCAAAATTATAGCATTGTATTCATATGTGATTTTATTTTTTTTTCACATGCCAATAATTATATTTTCCTAGCATTTACACACAGATCAAGCTGTCCAGCAAAAGTGACAATTACAGGTGTTGGTATAAACCAAAAACCAATACAGGGGTCCTAACAATGTTTGTTTTTCCACAAAAAAAAAGAAATAAAAAAGCTAAAGTTAGTATTTAACCACTTGTCTACCAAGGTATGTTTAAAAAAGTGTTATGCCCTGTACACATGATCTGACATTGATCGGACATTCCAACAACAAAATCCATGGATTTTTTCCGACGGATGTTGTCTCAAACTTGTCTTGCATACACACGGTCGCACTAAGTTGTCGGAAAATCGGATTGTTCTGAACGCAGTGACATAAAACACGTACGTCGGGACTATAAACGGGGCAGTAGCCAATAGCTTTTGTCTCTTTATTTATTCTGAGCATGCGAGGCACTTTGTGCGTCGGATTTGTGTACACACGATCGGAATTTAACCGTTTGGATTTTGTTGTGGGAAAATTTTATATCCTGCTCTCAAACTTTGTGTGTCAGAAATTCCGATGGAAAAAGTCAGATGGAGCCCACACACGATCGAAATTTCCGACAACACAATCCGATAGCACTTTTTCCGTCGGAAAATCCGACCGTGTATACAGGGCATTAGTGGTATATGGGGGGGGGGGGGGTTAAAACAAGTTCATGGCTGCAGCAGCTCCCAGTTTTTATGTAAGTTATCCAGGCAGCCGTAGAGCTGCCCGATCACCTTTATGGAACGGTGACTGAGCAGCATGGCCATTATATTGTGTTTGCACTAAAATTATTTTATTCAATTATTTTCTCCTGAAAAACAGTCAAACTTATCAAGTGACATACAAAAATCGCAATTGCCACCAAGTCCTCTATTTTCAGGCAACATATATTTGTTTAGGAGATTTTAAGTAGCTTTCTGGCAAAAAATGCAGATTTTGTTTTTAATGCCTCTCCCCCCATACTCTAACATTTTGAGCTTTTTTTTTTTTTTTTTTTTTTTTAAGGAGCAGTTATCCATTTCTACTACGCGATTCCAGCTGAGATTCCACTCCCCACAACCTGCTAAGTCATATCACAGGTCCCAGGAGGCTGTGGGTCCATTCACAAAGCGCGGAACGACTCACGCATGCACAGTGGGAAGCCAGCTGTGGAGCCGCAGGGAGCCACAGTCGGCTTCCAACATCCATCCGATGCCAGGGAGCCGAAGACTGGTGAAGAATCGGTCTGGGAGAGGACAGAGCTGGATTCCTGGACAAGTAAGTGTCCTTTTTGTAACTGACTGAAGACCCTTTTTAAAGTCCCTTTAAAATTACATATCCATCGAAGACTACCCTGTCCACAGGTTGGCTGTGTTTCCATGCGATTTAACTACAGAATGAACACTGTTGTCATCATTATAGCAAAAAAAACAAAAAAAAATTGCTCTCCTAGCAGGATCAACAGGTATCAAAACTTTGTGACGGGGGAACTCAGAAACACAAAAACTGCTGTGTTGATGCTAATGGGCCTACAGCACATACTTTTGTTTTGCCAAATGTCTACTTTAAAAATCACACCGGAAGCTTACCACTGGTTGCTCCACTTGTGCTGGCGGTATATGGAGGTTGACTGCAACAGTCTGAGGAGGGGGAAGTGTCTGGAATGGCAGCTGAACAAGTGCTTCTGCTGCAGGAAGTTCTTCTTCAGTAAGCAAAGCATTCTGCACCAGAACTTGGCCTGGAGTTAACATCTCAGGCTGCACGGATATTGCCTGCATAGATTGCAGCGGCAAGGCTTGCAGCTGGGAAGATTGAGACGTGGGTAAATTAGGAGATGATGCCGATGATGGAGGAAGAGTTTGGAGTGACGACTGACTGGTTGGTGCTATGGGTGACATTAATGACTGCCCAGATGCTGCTACATTTTGTTGATGTGATGATCCAGGCTGGCTTCCTGGTGTTACTGCAGATGAAGGATGGGTTGGATAAGCCACTGGTGATGGCGAATGCAGCATTGTCTGTATTAGATGTGAATTTTCTCTCGATGGAAGAGATGACTGTACAAGAAGTGGTGGCTGTGGCTGAATAAGGGCCTGTGGGTGAATAATGATAGTAGGTGACTGACAAGGGGACTGTGCTGGTGGTGGAGATACTACCACAGACTGCTGGGCACAATGGGAAAGGGTAGGTGATGCAGGAGGAGGAGTTGGTACCGGGGTACTGTGATGTGAATGAGCACTGCTGGCAAGTGGTAGAAATGATGGGCTCTGCATTGGCACACAGTGCTGGGATGTTGGAGACTCTAACGTTGGGTTATGTAATGTAATGGTCTGAATCTGATGCCGATGCTGTATCTGCTGCTGCTGTTGCAATATCATTTGATGATGCGGCAGCTTCGGTGGATCTGGGTGTAGCTGGATTGTGGGGTGCTTAATTAGAGAATGTGGCTGGACTGAAGAATATGATACTGCAAAAAAAAAAAATAGAACACTCAATAAAAACATTTTTTTTAAAAAGCTGAACAGACAAGCCTTACTGTCCCTGTTTTAACTAAAAATGTAGCCCACAAAATGTTATTTCACTGCTTTACTGTGTTTTTTTAAGCTTTAATGTACGGAAAAAACATGTTTTTAATTTTTATAATATTAAGCATTCCTAATTACAAACAAGACATTCCTAAGATACTCTTGTACCATGCCTAAAGTCTAATCTCCTGTTACTACTGTCTAAAAAGTTTGTTGTCTATACCCGCTGAACTAACTGTTACTGTTGCCAACACAAACATGACAAAAGCATATGTAAAGACTTCCAGTACGAAGACACAGGAGAACTGACACATCAGCATGAGACAAATTCACACAATTATGCTTGGCAAAGGATACATGCCAGGTGTTCTTAAAGGATAAGTTCACTTAAAAAAAGGGAAATAATAAATGCAATTTTTGTTTTGTTTTGCAGGTACAGGCTTTCTAGGAGCCTGTAAAGGTTTGCACCCGTGATCAGCAGATCGGGGGGTGCAATGTCAAGCTCCTGCAGACTGTCGGTACAGCTGTCTGCCTGTACCTCCCATACGGGCAGACAGTTAATGAACTCCAGGAAGATCAATGAACTACAAAAGCACTCACCAGCAACCTCACAGTTCATCGAGAACTACAAGCTGCCTGCCGATATGGGAAATGGTAGGTAATTCATTGACAGAACTATGTAAATGAATGGTGCGACTGTGTGGGTAGAGCCCTGCAAGGCCGTGCATTTTTTGAATTATGACAGCGGGTGCAGGGAGATGATGCTGTTTCAACGGGGAATCGGGTAGGGGTGCCGGCAGGAGCTTTAGTAACAGATTACTGAATATGGGTGTAACATCTAATGTGGTACTAAAGGTGAACTTATCCTTTTAAAGGCCTGTTGTGCAGTTTCTATACAATTTCTAACGTGAATTTTAACACAGCAGCCTTGGAAGAAATTAAATAAATGGAAAAAAGCACAGTTAAAAACCTTCTTGTATACTGTGCCTATACTCCGGTTCATACCTAGTTTTTCTTCTTACATGATTTGGATGAGGCCATAAAAGTATCTGCTTTATACTTCATGTATACTGTTTTACCTGCCAAAGCATTTGTAAAACTACAGTACAGCCAATTTTGTGGTTAAAGTGATCTATGAAATGAGTAGCGCTATGGTCCTGTGAATTCAATCAGTTCTACCATATACTTGTGTTTAGCCTCTTGTGCCAAATAAATATATTCCAAAATATATAAGAGAAATTTATTTGAAAAAAACAAAAACAATAATACACTGTTCTTATGTTTGTGCCTCTTGAACTCACACAAATTTCACAATCATAAAATCCAAAAAAATAAAGTCAAATGAAACAGTCCCACAATGTGAGACCCTTGAGTCCCGTGGCTTTCTCCTGCTCTGTTCTTCAATTATAAGCCTGTTAACTTCTGACGAATTCTCCGTCAATTGTGATAAAACCAGCCTGAATTTTGTAGCGAGGGAGGTTGCTATAAATACATTACCAGAGAGCTTGACTTGTCACAGCAGAGCTCTGCAAGTCTCTGCCTATGTGGAGTGGGGGGGGGTGCCTTTTCTCAAATCAGCTGTCTTGGCTGTGTGCCCAGACTTCACTTCCAGTGCAGAACAGGAAGAGAAAATCTCTAACAGGAAGCCCACTTTCTAAAGAATATATAAAGCTGAAGACAGCCGATATGCATGTAAAATTTATGTAGGATTTGTTCCATCTCTGTGTATAATCTGAGGCTGTTCACTTCACTGGGTATAGGAGAGGGTTTACATCCACTTTAAGCCAGAGAGTAATAACAGCTCTACATGTGATGCTGGAAGGCCTTAGTATCTTGCTCAAGACCACTGCCCGAATATACTGACAATGTTATGCTATCCCTTAAATGGTTGATTGTCATGGTGGATGTAATACAACATATGGAATGACAAAAGATGCCTGCACTGTTTATGTCATTGTTAAGATAAGGTTAAAGCGGAGTTCCACGTTCCACCCAAAAATGGAATTTCCGCTCTTTGTAGCCCCCCCCCCCCCCTTCCGATGCCACATTTGGCACCTTTCAGGGGGGGACGGGATATCTGTCTAATACAGGTATCCTGTTCCCACTTCCGGGAGCCTCAGTCGCGGGTATTGACGTCACCGCCCGGGCTCCCTCCTCCTCCCCCAGCCGCTGGGCCAGTAGGAGAGAGGAGCAGAGCCTCGCGCATGCACAGTAGGGTTCCCGGCGTGAGGCCGTAAGGCTTCACTGCTGGGTTCGCTTACTCACAATGGACGCGACATGCACCCGACAGCTGATGGAAACATCAGCTGCGGTGCAGACATCGCTGGACTCCAGGACAGGTAAGTGACCGATTATTAAAAGTCTGCAGCTGCAGTATGTGCAGCTGCTGGCTTTTAATTTTTGCAGCGGTGGGCGGACCTCCGCTTTAAGGTAAGACAAGAGCCATCATTGCCAACAGCAATGAATATGATGTTTTTTTGTCTATCTGGTTGCTATAGGCAACAAAAGCCTATTCCTATTCTCTTCATGCCTAGAATGTCTAGAATGCATAGATTTATTGCATATTAACTAGACCAGTGTTTCTCAACTCCAGTCCTCAAGGCGCCCCAACAGGTCATGTTTTTAGACTTTCCTCTATTTTGCACAGGTGATTTGATCAGTTTCACTGCCTTAGTAATTACCACAGCCGTTTCATCTGAGGGAAATCCTGAAAACATGACCTGTTGGGGCGCCTTGAGGACTGGAGTTGAGAAACACTGAACTAGACAATTTCACCCATATATCTACTATACAACAGCTCAAGAAGATTTCAGTTTACAGGAAGACATGCCTGGAGCTATCAGTTGATGTAAGCTTGCTGTGCGTGTTACTGCTGTGCAGCGTGAGTCTGAACCAGGGCTTTCTCCTCTGCGGCATGTCTCATTAGGATCAGCATGTACGGCTTTGGAACTAGTTACAGTAGTCTTGTGACACATAGCCAGTGGTTGGTCTTGGTTGCTGATTTTTGGTGGACTGCTTTGCGGACACGATATTTCCAGTATTGGTGGGCTTCGTAGTGTTAAATTCTGTACCTAAACAAAGGGTGACATTAATATCCTATGAGTATATAGAAAATCAACACATCACACTCGTGTTACAATCTTTTTCCAGCAAAGACATGCATGCAAAGACTTAACTGTTCTGAAACCAATTAACCTAACAATATAAGAAAAAAAAAGAAAGAAGGTTATACACTAATGTACAGTATCTCACAAAAGTGAGTACACCCTTCACATTTTTGTAAATATTTTATTATATCTTTTCATGTGACAACCCTGAAGAAATGACACTTTGCTACAATGTAAAGTAGTGAGTGTAAAGCTTGTATAACAGTGTAAATTTGCTGTCTTCTCAAAATAACTCAACACACAACCGTTAATGTCTAAACCTGGCAACAAAAGTGAGTACACCCCCAAGTAAAAATGTTCAAATTGGGCCCAAAGTGTTAATATTTTGTGTGACCACCATTATTTTCCAGCACTGAATTAACCCTCTTGGGCATGGAGTTCACCAGAGCTTCACAGGTTGCCACTGGGGTCCTCTTCCACTCCACCATGACATCACGGAGCTGGTGGATGTTAGAGACCTTGCGCTCCTCCACCTTCCAGTTGAGGATGCCCCACAGATGCTCAATAGGGTTTAGCTCTGGAGATATGCTTGACCAGTCCATCACTATTACCCTCAGCTTCTTTAGCGAGGAAGTGGTTGTCTTGGAGGTGTGTTTGGGGTTGTTATCATGTTGGAATACTTACATATTAGTATTCCGCGCTCAGGACAGACACCAATACGAACTGCAGCCCCCCCCCCCCCCAGACAAGGAAACCACCTAGGTGAAGTCCAAATGCTATAAACTATAAAAAATAGGGGACTGGCGCTGTTCACTGTTAAAATAATAGTAAAACCTCTCACTACAAGAGAAAAAACTGTGTTACAAATCTGAGAAAATAAATTCGTGAAAAAACTGTGAAAAAGTATACTTCAATACGTATAATCACATACAATGGTGTATATATATATCCACGAATATGACTGAGGCTACCAATAAACATACAAACTACTTGTAGTAAAAAATTAAAATATATACAGAAAATAGAAATAAAAAATAAATTAAAATATACAAGAATAACGAAAAAATCAAAAAATAAAATAAAATGTATGTATATAAAGGAGTGCCCTGAAAAACAATAAGTGATAAACAATCCAAATGGTATTATACCAATAATGTGTTCTAGAATCAAAATTGTGATCATGCAAAAAAGTGAAACAAAAAAATCTTTGTAAAATTTTAAAATCTAAAATTGTGATCACATACCAAGTTAAGCAATGGTAAAAAATAAAAAAAATTTTTGGAAAATCTAAAAAACAGCGATGATAGTCCGTGCATATAAAATTTCAAAAAAGTGTCTGTGCGTACAAAAAAATCAAAAGTGTGATGCATGTATCAAAAAAATAGTCCTGTGTATATAGAAATCCTTGTGCAGAAATCTGATGTGTCTCCAAGTGGTTCAGGATGCATTTGTTGGGATTGGTGTGAACCGTCCTATATGGAACCCCCACTAGTGTCCCCACTCACCGGAACGCCCAACCCCTGCAGGGGTAATAATCATATAGACGTGAATCCAATGGTTCAAGCGATAGATGTCCCCTTCACCGACTTTTCTCCACTTGTGTCACCAATGTGATCTGAGGCTCCTGATTGATGTGATCATTGTACTTCTGAACTGTTGCTGGTTCCGTGTGCTCCAGCAAATATGACACGAGAGTGAATCGGATCAAGTAGCTGTTCAGCTGCGGGATGTTACCGGCCTGAACATTTGGATTGTTTATCACTTATTGTTTTTCAGGGCACTCCTTTATATACATACATTTTATTTTTTGATTTTTTCGTTATTCTTGTATATTTTAATTCATTTTTCATTTCTATTTTCTGTATATATTTTAATGTTTTACTACAAGTAGTTTGTATGTTTATTGGTAGCCTCAGTCATATTCCTGGATTTATATATATACCATTGTATGTGATTATACGTATTGAAGTATACTTTTTCACCGTTTATTCACAAATTTATTTTCTCAGATTTGTAACGCAGTTTTTTCTCTTGTAGTGAGAGGTTTTACTATTATTTTAACAGTGAACAGAGCCAATCCCCTATTTTTTATAGTTTATAGCATGTTGGAATACTGCCCTGCAGACCAGTCTCCGAAGGGAGGGGATCATGCTTTGCTTCAGTATGTCACAGTGCATGTTGGCATTCATGGTTCTCTCAATGAACTGTAGCTCCCCAATGTCGGCAGCACTCATGCAGCCCCAGACCATGACACTCCCACCACCATGCTTGACTGTAAGGCAGACACACTTGTCTTTGTACTCCTCACCTGGTTGCCGCCACACACGCTTGACACCATCTGAACCAAATAAGTTTATCTTGGTCTCATCAGACCACAGGACATGTTTCCAGTAATCCATGCCCTTACTCTGCTTGTCCTCAGAAAACTGTTTGCGGGCTTTCTTGTGCATCATCTTTAGAAGAGGCTTTCTTCTGGGACGACAGCCATGCAGACCAATTTGATGCAGCGTGCAGTGTATGGTCTGAGCACTGACAGGCTGACCCCCCACCCCTTCAAACTCTGCAGCAATGCTGGCAGCACTCATACGTCTATTTCCCAAAGACAACCTCTGGATATGATGCTGAGCACATGCACTCAACTTCTTTGATCGACCACGGCGAGGCCTGCTCTGAGTGGATCCTGTCCTGTTAAACCGCTGTATGGTCTTGGCCACCATGCTGCAGCTCAGTTTCAGGGTCTTGGCAATTTTCTTATAGCCTAGGCCATCTTTATGTAGAGCAACAATTCAGTTTTTTAGATCCTCAGAAAGTTCTTTGCCATGAGGTGCCATGTTGAACTTCCAGTGACCAGTATGAGAGAGTGAGAGCGATAACACCAAATATAACACACCTACTCCCCATTCACACCTGAGACCTTATAACACTAATGAGTCACATGACACTGGGGAGGGAAAATGGCTAATTGGTCCCAATTTGGACATTTTCACTTAGGGGTGTACTCATTTTTGTTGCCAGCGGTTTAGAGTCCTAAGATGTGGTAGCTGCATTTGTTTTCTTTTTCAGGTTTTTGTTTCTCTTTACTTGCAAGTAGTGATCCTGCCAGCGACACACTTCCTATATAAGGTGACGATACTCACTGTACTAAACCTTTGGAGAAGCAGCATTGTCACCCTAGGACAGGATTACAATACAGCTTCCCCTAAACTTTTTCCATAACACAGCGGAACATGCTCTATAATCCACAGAGATCTGGGAACAATGCTAATTAATGGACACATGGTAAGAGCACAAGAAAGTATTAGTTTACAACATTTCTGACTTGATCAACAGGTATTATTTTGCACTTATCAAATAGATACCACAAAATTCTTTCAAAAGTATATTTAAAAAAGAAAAAAAATGCTAGAATTTACATTCATTTTAAGTAATGAAAGTTTTTGTTTTGTAAACTCAGCAATAGAGTATTCTGACATGACTGCACTTACTCATTTACGTGTTTCAAGAATGTGAATATTTATTTACATATTCGTAAGAAGTAGAAAAAGAGCTGTTAAACAAGCCATTCCTGGCCTCTCTAGCGGCTTTTAATGTGGATTTATTAATTCTCAAACATCCTTAAGTCTCTGGGGCAGCGTTTCTTAACCTTTTTCAGTCACAGCTTCATTTACAACTATGCACCCCAGCAGTGGCGGCTGGTGCTCAAAATTTTGGGGGGGGGGCGCAAACATTTTTTGAAAAAAATCATCAATTGCAGCCACTGTGCTATCAAATGCTGCCACTGTGCCTATCAAACGCTGCCACTGTGCCCTCAAATGCTGGCACTGTGCCATCAATTGCAGTCACTGTGCCCATCAAATGCTGCCACTGTACCATCAATTGCAGCCAGTGTGCCCATTAAACGCTGCCACTGTGCCAAATGCAGCCACTGTGCTAAACGATGCCACTGTGCCCATCAAACCCTGCCACTGTGCCATCAAACACTGCCACTGTGCCCTCAAATGCTGCCACTGTGCCAAACACTGGCACTGTGCCCATCATACGCTGCCACTTTGCCATCAAACGCTGCCACTGTGCCATCAAATGCTGCCAGTGTGGTCAGTGTCTGTGCCCCCTTACATTGGTAGTCAGTGTCTGTGCCTCCTCACATTGGTGGTCAGTGTCTGTGCCTCCTCACATTGGTGGTCAGTGTGCACCCTATGTTCCTGCTTGCTGCTCAGTGGTGGTCAGTGTGGTCCTGCCTGCTGCCCAGTGTGCCCCCCTTTCACTTGTGGTCAGTGGGAACAGTTTTACTCACAGGATCAGTGGGAAGCGCTGACAGAAAGGGAAGGAAGAGGACTGGTAGGAAGCGCTGTTGAGGAGGAATAGGAGGGCTCGCGAATGTAAACACAAATTGCATTTATGCGTGTGATTCGCTAGCACAGTGATCTCAAGGCACTTAGCCACTCTGACGGGCTGTCTGCCTTTTGTTGTCATTCACTGTTTAATTATAGAAGATCGCAGGCATTGTGCACGGCCATTTGTGATTCCTGCCACCGAACCCAGATGGACCCTAGTTGAGAAAGGCTGCAATTGCGTGATCAGTGAGTTGTAGATATAGATATATATATTAAAATATAGGAAACACTGAAAAAAAATATTATTATGGGTATTTTTTATAGTGTTGCCAATTTATGCTACATTTTACACACAGTTTATTGCACATTCACATCAGTCCCTGCCTTTAAGGAGCAATCCCAGGTCCTTACCTCACGTGCATATGTATACATACTAGACCGGAGCCAATTAACCTACCAGCATCTCTTCAGACTGGGGGGGGGACTGGAGTATGCAGAGGAAATCCATGCAACCACAAGCAGAACATGCAAACGCAATGCGAGTATTGTCCTGATTGGGTTTTGAGATAGGGACCCTAGTACTGCAAAGAGAAAGTGCTAACCACTAAGCCACTGTGCTGCCAACAGTAACTTTGAATGCAACAGAATTGCAAACTTCATATTAGAATGGCAGTCACAAAAACACTGAATTTGCATAGGTGTTCAATGGCTACACTTAAAGTGATACTACACCGCCACGTTTTTTCCAAAAAGTATGCTCCTTACACTAGTCTATTATGGATTTACTAACCTTTTGGTTCGTTTTAGTTTGTAGATCTGTTTTTTGGGGGTCAGTTTTCCATACTTCCAGCTCTTCTCCCAGATGGGTGCCCCCTCTCCAGCGCCGCTCTCAGAAGGGCACCCGTGCGCTCCCACCACTGGGACTACATCCCTGTGGGGAGATGCTGGCTGTGCTCGCACGCACGGGGGCCCCGGCCACGGAGTACGCTGTAGCGTCATCCTTCCATGTCCTTTGATTGTCCAGCAGAAAATGGGCGTGCTGGGGAGGTGGCAATGGGCGTGACTGCTGGGAGGTTTATTCTGTAAAAAGGCTTACAAACTATCGAGAACTAGGCTAGTTCTTGAGCAAGCAAGCAGGGGGAAAGCGGCAATGCGCATGCCGCTAAGCAAGTCAGGAATTGTAGTTCATAGACGTAGTCGTCGGGAGAGCGCTCCGAGGACCGGAAGCTCAGGCAATGCAAAAGGAGGAAAAGCATACAAATGGTATGTAAAAAAAAAACTATAAAAACAACATTGTGCAGAAAAATAAAAAAAGATTACGGATGTTTGTACTGAATGGACCAGAAATATGAAAAATAAAACTACCTTTACACACCCTTTAAATTTCATGGTTGTTCATTGCAAATTCCAACCAGCATTGGTGTTTAGTACAAACTTTGCATTGGTGCTCAGGAAAAAAACAAAAAAAACTTTAAATGCGTGCTCGGGGAAAAATCAGTGCATCCGTGCTCAAGGAAAAACTCTGCATTGGTGTTTAGGGAAAAAAATTCCACTGGTGGTGAGCAGTGACAGTGTCCAGGGAGTCATGCCTTTTACCTACTCCATCTTGGGTATCACCACTCAGCAGCTGACCATCTTGTACCTGGTGCTGTTGTAGATCCCTCCTAGGAGATCAATTCAGGAAAAGCCATTGGCTAGTGTTGACAGGGCAGGGATGATGCACTCTCCTCGGTCCACATCCATGTCCGCCAGCTGCTGGCTAAAGGCTTTCTAGCTCCCCAGAAATATTAGTAGTAACTGCTGGGGAAAGTGAAGTCATCGTTGGCCAGCTTTAAATCCATTGCAACAACTGCAGAACCTCTGAGGAACTCTATTGCAAGCCACAATAAAATTAGGAGGTGCAAATCACACTGATCTGCGGCTTTGAAATTGTGCTGAAGTAGCGCAATTTCAAAGCCTCCCAGGTCACTAGAATCATTGTTCTCATTGGAAGATTGTCCCTCTATCACTTTTCTGGGGACAACCCAAAATTTGTATTTTCTTTCACTTTCAATGATAATGGTAAACAGGACAAACAGAGAGAATGAATCTCCTTAACAAGGGCACAGACAGCAATAAAACTGGGGCTCCAATCCCTCTCCACTTAAAAAAAAAAAAAAAAAAAAGTTTTGCCTTTAGTTACACTTTAACCGGTTCCCGACCGGCGCACGATGATGTACGTCGCAGAATGGCACGGCTGGGCAAATGGGCGTACCTGTACGTCCATTTGAATTCCCCGCCGTGCCATTGCGTGCGCGCCGGCCGGGAGCTCCGTGAGTCGGGTCGCGGGTCCCGCGGACTCGATCGCCGCGGGGATACCCGCAATCGCCTCACGGAGAGGACGAACGGGGAGATGCTGATGTAAACAGCATCTCCCCTTTCTGCCTAGTGACAAGTGTCACTGATCACTGCTCCCTGTCATCGGGAGCAGTGATCAGTCTAGTGACACATATAGCCCCTCCCCCCTACAGTTAGAAAACACTCCCCTAGTACTGATTAACCCCTCCCCGCCCCCTAGTGGTTAACCCCTTCACTGCCAGTGTCATTTACACAGTAATCCGTGCATTTTTAATCGCACTGATCACTGTATAAATGACAATGGTCCCAAAAATGTGTCAAAAATGTCCAACATGTCCGCCATAACGTCGCAGTCACAATAAAAAAAAAAATCGCTGATCGCCGCCATTACTAGTAAAAAAAAAAAATTATTAATAAAAATGCCATAAAACTATCCCCTATTTAGTAAACGCTATAACTTTTGCGCAAACCAATCAATAAACTCTTATTGCGATTTTTTTTTACCAAAAATATGTAGAAGAATACGTATCGGCCTAAACTGAGGGAAAAAAATTTTTTTTATATATTTTTGGGGGATATTTATTATAGCAAAATGTAAAAAATAATGCGTTTTTTTCAAAATTGTCGCTCTTATTTTGTTTATAGCGCAAAAATTAAAAATCGCAGAGGTGATTAAATACCACCAAAAGAAAGCTCTATTTGTGGAAAAAAAAGGACGTCAATTTTGTTTGGGAGCCACGTTGCACGACCGCGCAATTGTCAGTTAAATCGACGCAGTGCCGAATCGCAAGAAACGATCTGGTCAGGAAGGGGGTAAATTCTTCCAGGGCTGAAGCGGTTAAAGGATTGGCAGGATGCCAGGATTCTGTCCTCATAGAAAAACACAGTGCCCATGTTGTGAACTTTGAACAAAAACTCTTTTGATGCATAATATATTATCTCACAAAAGTGAGTACACCCCTCACATTTTTGTAAATATTTTATTATATCTTTTCACGTGACAACACAAAAGAAATACCACTTTGCTACAATATAAAGTAGTGAGTGTATAGCTTTTATAACAGTGTAAATTTGCTGTCCCTTCAAAATAACTCAACACACAGCCATCAATGTCTAAACTGCTGGCAACAAAAGTGAGTACACCCCTAAGTGAAAATGTCCAAATTGGGCCCAATTAGCCATTTTCCCTCCCCGATGTCATGTGACTTGGGGAGCAGGTGTGTTAAATGTGGCATTATCGTTCTCACTCATACTGGTCACTGGAAGTTCAACATGGCACCTCATGGCAAAGAACTCTCTGAGGATATGAAAAGAAGAATTGCTTTTCTACATAAAGATGGCCTAGGCTATAAGAAGATTGCCAAGACCCTGAAACTGAGCTGCAGCACGGTGGCCAAGACCATACAGTGGTTTAACAGGACAGGTTCCACTCAGAACAGGAGGCCTCGCCATGGTTGACCAAAGAAGTTGAGTGCACGTGCTTACCGTCATATCCAGAGGTTGTCTTTGGGAAATAGACATATGAGTGCTGCCAGCATTGCTGCAGAGGTTGAAGGGGTGGGGGGTCAGTCTGTCAGTGCTCAGACCATATGCCACACACTGCATCAAATTGGTCTGCATGGCTGTCGTCCCAGAAGGAAGCCTCTTCTAAAGATGATGCACAAGGAAGCCCGCAAACAGTTTGCAGAAGACAAGCAGAATAAGGACATGGATTACTGGAACCATGCCCTGTGGTATGATGAGACCAAGATAAACGTATTTGGTTCAGATGGTGTCAAACATGTTTGGCGGCAAAGACAAGTGTGTCTTGCCTACAGTCAAGCATGGTGGTGGGAGTGTCATGGTCTGGGGCTGCACGAGTGCTACCGGCACTGGGGAGCTACAGTTCATTGAGGGAACCATGAATGTCAACATGTACTGTGACATACTGAAGCAGAGCATGATCCCCTCCCTTCGGAGACTGGTCTGCAGGGCAGTATTCCAACATGTCAACCCCAAACACACCTCCAAGACAACCACTGCCTCGCTAAAGAAGCTGAGGGTAATAGTGATGGACTGGCCAAGCATGTCTCCAGACCTAAACCCTGTTGAGCATATGTGGGGTATCCTCAAACGTAAGGTGGAGGAGCACAAGGTCACTAACACCAGCTTCGTGATGTCATCATGGAGGAGTGAAAGAGGACTCCAGTGGCAACCTGTGAAGCTCTGGTGAACTCCATGCCCAAGAGGGTTAAAGTGATTGTAAAGGATCGTTTTTTTTGTTTTTTTAAATAACAAACATGTCATACTTACCTCCACTGTGCAGCTCGTTTTGCACAGAGTGGCCCCAAACATCCTCTTCTGGGGTCCCCCGGCGGCTCTCGCGGCTCCTCCCCACATCAGATAACCCCCTAGGAGAAGTGCTCTCCCGAGGGGGTTACCTTGCAGGCGCGCTACTGAATCCAGCATTTGCGTCCACAGACACGAATGCCGGACTCGGCCCCGCCCCCTGGTGCCCACGTCATTGGATTTGATTGACAGCAGTGGGAGCCAATGGCTATGCTGCTATCAATCTAGCCAATCAGGACACGAGACACCAGCTAGAGCTGGTGTGCTTGTCCCGGGTGTGAGAAAAAGAGGGTTCAGGTAAGTAAAACAGGGGCACTGGGGGGACTGCTGCACTGCAAGAGGTTTTTCACCTTAATGCAGATAAACCACAAAGGTTTACAACCCCTTTAAGGTAGTACTAATAAATAATGGTGGCCACACAAAATATTGACAATTTGGGCTCAATTTGGACATTTTTGGTTTAGACATTAACCACTTCAATACCAGGCACTTTCGCCCCTTCCTGCCCAGGAAAATTTTGAGCTTTCAGTGCTGTTGCACTCTGAATGACAATTGCGTGGTCATACAACACTGTACCCAAACTAAATTTTTATCATTTTCGTCCCACAAATAGAGCTTTCTTTTGGTGGTATTTGATCACCTCTACAGTTTTTATCTTTTGCTAAACAAACTAAAAATGTTTTTCTTCGTTTCTGTTATAAAATTTTGTTTTCTCCTTCACTGACCGGCACTGATGAGGCGGCACCGATGGGCACTGATGAGTGGGCACCGATAAGGTGGCACTGATGAGGAGGCACTGATATGTATAATTGATGGGCACTGACAGGCAGCACTGATGGGCACACAAAGGTGGCATAGATGGGCACTGACAGGTGGCATTGATGGACACTAATAGATGGCACTGATGGGCAGCATTGATTTGGCAGGTACTGACAGGTGTTAATGCTGGGCACTGATTGGCACTGTGATGGAAACTGATTGGCAGTATGGTGGGCACTGATTTAAACTGTGGTGGGCACTGATTGGCACTTTATTGGGCACTGGCAGGGGGTGATGATGGGGCACTGACTGGGCACTCTCCCTGCCAGCGCGAACTGAGGAATGCTGTTTACCGGCACTTCCTGGTTCTAGCGGTGATCAGCTGGGATTGGTCACAGCTGATCACGTGGTAAGAAGCCTCTGTCAGAGGCTTCTTATCACGATCGGAGATGTGACGTGTCAGACTGACATGCCGCACATACGATCGCCGTGCTGCACGCCCCCCTTGGGCGCGCCCCAGCATGTTATCCTGCTGGACGTCATATGACGCCCAGTCAGGATAACAGAACCACTTCCCGGACGTCAATCTGTTATATATATAATTTCAAATTACTATTGTCGTGTTCTATTATATTTAGTGCTTTTATTCAATATAGCCACCCCCTACTGCTTCATATAAATTTTATACCTCTTCTCCTGTCATTTCAATATTTCAATCCACCCTTCTTTATGTGTACGTGTTACCTATCCCGTGCCTAATTTATTATTATAAATTATTCTCTTCCTTTAATGACATCAATCATCTCTCCACTGCATTTCCCATGGGGAGAAAAAAAAAAAAAAAAAGAGAAAAAGAAAAACCACCCCTTCCCAATTTCCCCTCACCAGACGCATCCAAAAAAAAAAGTTTTTCACAGACTATCCGATCCATAACACAGTACTACCCCCCCATAGGGTTTAATCTGCCCCTATTTCTGAGAAGTAATACAGCCATCCTGACCATGTGCCTTTATGTTTATTCTGTTGGTCCTTAACCATATGTATCCATCTCTCTGCTTCCATTATTTTTTCCACCTCTTTCTTTCAATCCATTATAGTGGGACATCTGGACTATTTCCAGAATCTGGGTGTCAATATTTTAGCTGCATTTAGCAAATGTGGAGTAACGCTTCTCTTATAGAACCTAGCAGATGATGGCATCTTTGGGGAATGCCACCATAAGTGAAGAAATTAACCCCTTTGGTTACATTCCCTCCAGCAATTAACATCCACCGATAGATATATCTGAGCCAGTCGAACCGGTGTACAATACCATCTTGCCAAAACCTTTTAAGACATCTCCTGTATATGAGAACTTTTTGAAGTATGGTATGTTGCCCCCATCAACCTTTTAATTTGTTTTGATATGAAATTATAACCCAGCTCCCTTTCCCATTCTCGGATAAAATAGGGAATTGTCATATTTTGAGCACTCAGAACCAGCTTATACATTCAAGACAACATATGACCCGGTTCTGATAAATTAACACACCATTCTTCAAAAGTAGTAAGCGGGTTCGCTGGCCTAATCTGATGCTTCCACTTATTAAACAAATCCGTCATTTGTCGATATTTCCATACATCCATTGGTATTTCCCCCAATATCACAACCAACTCTGCCAGTGGTAACAATTTACCCTGTGGGGCCACTCTAGCACAGTTACCATTCCCATCCATTCCCCAGTGGTCTAAACTCCCCTAGGGGGATCCTTCCAATGGTTTCATGGGGGATATTGGGGGGGCAAACTTTCCTGTACTATTCATTCTGTCCCAGATGGATAATGTTGTTTTCGTCAATGGTGATACATATTCCGATAACCCCCTATAAGAAACCGGAATCCAGGGAGCTCCGGCCAAGTTCTTACCCGCTAATGTCTTCTCGAAAGGCACCCAAAGTTGACCAACAGAATCATGGCACCAATTCATAATACGAACCTGGGCCATGGCTCTGTAATAAGTCGCTATGTCCGGGAGTCCCACCCCACCCTCCGGTTTTGGTCTCCTCAAAATCTCATATGCCAGCCTGGGATGTTTATTTCCCCACACAAAGGTCATAAAAGCCCTTCATATTTGTTTGTTTGAAGAATGTCTGTGGAAGTGTTATGGGCACGGTATGCAAGACATAAATACGTCTAGGGATTACACTCATTTTAAGCGCATTTACCCTGCCGAACCACGTCAGAGTATGACTTCTCCACTTCTGCAAATCTTTTATTATAGATACTACCAAGGGACCATAATTTATATTATATAGGCTCTTTGCATTAAAAGAAATATAAATGCCCAAGCAGGATAAAAAAATTGAAGCGACATACAAAAGAAAAGGATTGTTGCAGAGTGGTCATCATCCTCAAAGCAACGTGGCTCGGCATCAACACTGACTTCTCAATATTTATTTTAAAATTAGATATAAGGCCAAACCTGTCTATTTCCAACATCAGTTCCGTCAAAGACTCTTGAGGAGAAGAAAGGTACAACAGTAGATCATCTGTGTAAGCTGAGATCTTATGTTCCATTGATCCAATACAAATCCCCTTAATCCTCCTATTTCCCCTAATCATTCGCAGAAAGGGCTCCAGCACCATAGCAAATAACAATGGGGACAATGGGCATCCCTGCCTAGTCCCATTCCGAATCTCAAAATAATCTGATAATCTACCATTGACTTTAACACATGCTCTAGGATCTGCGTACAGTGCCGTCACCCACCCCATCATTCCGTTTTCTCAGACCCATCTCCCTCAGAAGTCCGACCATAAACTCCCACCCCATCCTATCGAATGCTTTTTCAGCATCCATTGAGATTACTACACTAAGGGTCCGGTTCGGTCCATTATGCATCAAATGCAGTACATGCAGAGCCCAAATAGTATTGTCTCTGGCCTCTCGGCCCTGCATAAACCCTGTTTGATCTGGCTGAATCAATTTAACTATATGGTCTTGTAACCTTAGGGCCAGAATTTTAGCCAGGAGCTTAGTGTCAGAGTTAAGGACGGAGATGGGACTATAGCTGGCACAGCACTGAGGATCCTTCCCTGACTTTGGGAGAACCGTCACATAAGCCAACAGTCCTCTGGAGGCAATGGGTTAGAGACCAAGACAGAATTAAGGTATCTGCAAAGAGGAGCCAACAGGACTGGGGAAAACCTTTTATAATACATATTTGTGAAACTGTCTGGTCCTGGGCTTTTACCCAATGGCAAAGCCGCAATCACTCCGCCCAGCTCTTCAATTGAGATTGCTTTTTACATTTCCTCCAGGGCCGCAGATAGAATGGGCTGTAACTCTAATGCCCCGTACACATGGTCAGACATTGATCAGACATTCCGACAACAAAATCCATGTATTTTTTCCAAAGGATGTTGGCTCAAACTTGTCTTGCATACACACGGTCACACAAAGTTGTCGGAAAATCCGATCGTTCTGAACACGGTGACGTAAAACACGTACGTTGGGACTATAAACGGGGCAGTAGCCAATAGCTTTCATCTCTTAATTTATTCTGAGCATGCGTGGCACTTTGTGCGTCGGATTTGTGTACACATGATTGGAATTTCCGACAACGGATTTTGTTGTCGGAAAATTTTATAGCAAGCTCTCAAACTTTGTGTGTCGGAAATTCCTATGGAAAATGTGTGATGGAGCCTACAACACGATCGGAATTTCCGATAACAAGGTCCTATCACACATTTTCCATCGGAAAATCCTATCACGTGTACAGGGCATAAGGCTTCAAGATATTCCCAAATTCTGTCCGCACGCCCACCCTCCATCGCCCCCACAGGAACTGAATCTATATTATATAGAGACCTAAAAAAATGGTGAAACTCAGCTGCTTTTGCTTGGGTGTCGACTATCTGCTTATCGCCTGTCTTTATAGTGTGAACATGGTGTAAATACTGTTGTTTCTTTAATTGCCTTGCCAATAATCTCCCACCCTTATTCCCCTGTTCGTAAAAACGGTGGGCAAAATACCTGTGTTTATTTTGAACTTTCCGATCGAGGAGCTGTTTTAAGACTACCCGCAGTTTCTCCAGTCTCTGCCCAGGTTTTAAATGGGCCTTATGTTTAATTTCAAGTTTATGTATTTCCTCTAGAAGCTCAACCATTTCTTTCTGTCTCTCTTTTCTAATACGCAAACCCATTGAAATCAACTCCCCTCTAATGACCGCCTTATGGGCTTCCCATACCACTTGGTTAGACACCTCCTCTGATGTATTGGTCTCAAAGTATAATGCTAATGTGCGGGACAGGGTATTCCACATTCTGTCTATCATCCAGGATAGATTCGTTCAATCGCCATGTTCTTTCCAGGCTCCCGATCAGGGCCGGACATATCTTTAAGTTTATTGGACCATGGTCTGACATGGCGATTGACTCAATAGTTGATGAATTTACATAATTCAGATAGTATTGATCGACCAACAACATATCGATCCTTGAATATACATTATGTGTTTTGGAATAATAGCTGAAATCCCTGTCCCGCTCATGCAGCATCCTTCAACTGTCTACCAAATGCAGAGAGCGAAGGTGCTGTTTAACATGCCTTAAAGCCTTATGAGACACAAAGGTTTTCCCGGAAGAAGTGTCTAGACTGGGGTCCAATGTTATGTTAAAATCCCCTCCCATAACCAATAAACCTTCCCTAAACGTCCCCAGAATATCCAAAGTTTTAGATAGAAATTTAACGGTATGGTTGTTGGGGGCATATATAGTAGCGAAAGTATAACACTGACCCTGGATCTTGCCCTTAACATGGTCTACTCGTATTTCTATAGGTACTAAGGGGCATTTTTTGTGGATAGCTATTGTAACTCCTCTGGTCCTAGGGATGGGTGAAGGTGCATGGAACCATTGATTACATGGAAAAAGAGGCATATGAGAGGTCAACACTGCCATGAAGTGCGTCTCCTGCAGAAAGACTATCTCTGCTTTCATGTGACGCAGTTCAAGCCAGAGACCTCTTGCCAGTCAAGCAAAGCCCTCTCACATTATACGATACAATCTTCATTCTACCTATCATTCTCTCATTACTTCCATGAATCTCTTACTATACTGCTGCGCCTGATCGGTGTCTGTTCCCAACCTTCTGAGCTCTCTCTCCCTGGATGCATCTGAGGAAAAAAAAAAAAAAGGACACACAAAACCATCTACAACCCATAACCTACTATGCCACTGCCTGTGGCACATCCCCCTAACCTGTGCCCGGAGCCCCCCCCTTCCGCTTTTTGGCAGAAAACAACGTGCCTTGTCTCGGACCAACCCATTGGGGGAAAGAAGGTTAAAAACATGAACAGGATACCTTGTGAACCCCGGGCTTCCATTTATATTCCCATTCTTATTTAGCGATACTTCAGCGCAAGCGCATTGCCTCCAATATCCCCAACAAAGGGGAAAAACAAAAAAGGAAAGAAAGTATTTTGGGAGAGAGAAGGGAAGAAAATAAAGGAAGGAAGAGAGGACAGAGGGAAAGATAGCAAAACAGAATCCAAACCCCCCTCCTCCCCACCCAAACATCCCCCCCCCCCATTCTAATCTAGGCAATCAGCTCCTTTCCTATTAACCCTTTTAACTTTACACCCCTATTCAGGTATGTCCTTCATTTTTCAGCCATCCCTCTTGGGATTCCCTCCACCTCCTGAAGATACGGGTCACCTCCAATACATTCCCCCTCCGGACCCACAATTTCATCAGCGTGGGCCATGGGGTCTCTCCTGGGAGGTCCCTTTCCATGTTTATGCAGCTCTGCCTTGGTCTTAGGGATGCACGGCCACCGCCGAGTACTGTAATTCCCCTTCCTAAGCCCATCGCTCCTCGGCCCTGTGTAGGGGGATCGTGTCGGGTCCTCCCCATTCCTCCCTTCAGATCAGGGGAGCTGAATTTCCTTCCCTCCTGGGCCAGGTTCTCTTACTTGCACTCCCTGAGTCCACGCTCTGCGCCATAAGGTAGGCTCTGAGCCCGTTCACCTTGCTTTTTCCCCAACCGCTGAGCGGGAGTACAGCTGTGCAGCGGTGTGCAGACATGCCGTAGCTGGTCAGGAGCCCGCTGAACCACCGCTGCCTGTCTTCCTGGAGCCCGGGGATCACGGAGCAGCACGCTCAGTCAACGTGTCTGTTCATGCCATGACACCCCCCCCCCCCCCCCCCAAGCATAACTGGCCTGTTTTAATCATCAACCATATGAGTTGCTAAATGTTGTACTTTCATTAAATGTAACTATATTGATACACTTAGAGGTGCCTCTCTTCTCTTGTATACTCAGTTGTGACATGACGCTACTTGTATATCAAGACATCGCTTGTATATCAAGTCAAAATGAATTAAAAAACTTTGCTTGTCTTGCAAAACGCTCTCAAACCCAGTTAGTTACTCTCAAACCAAGGTTTTACTGTATTTCCAAAAAAATGTCATATATAACTGCTGACTTCAATATCAGAAAGCCTGCCATGGTGCAGGGAGCAGGTGCTTTGGCACCCTTAATTATGCAGACCTACGTTTTGGTTAAAACTGTTTCCTTGCAAGGCTGCGGTATACTGTAGAAGTTGACAGATGGTTTGTAAGTGGATTTTAAAAAAAAATGCATTGCAGGTACAAGCCTGTAGGGCCAGCCAGGATTACAGTCACTACATTTAACATCATATAATTACTAGGTGTGACCTAATGCTTAGCATTGAAGGTAACTTAAAATAGATTTAACAAGCCAAATTATATTAAAGATTTCCTTAAAAAACAAATGGCAATAGCATCCAGAAAATTAGATTTATTAGGCCTTAAGTTTATCACACTTAACCTTAATTTTGGACTTTGCTTGGCTCATTATCGGGTATGTCCATATGCAATATACATGTACAGACAACATTTCTATCTAACATCAGCACATTTGCTACTGGCTGAAAACTGTCAGACACATTTTTCACACCAATGAACAATCATTCAGAACCTTATTTAATAAAAAAAGGGTGCTCATTTTTAATCACTTCCATAGGCCTATTCTGGCATTCCTCTCCTACATGTAAAAAATCATCATTTTTTTGCTAGAAAATTACGGTACTCAGAACCCCCAAACATTATATATGCTTTTTAGCAGACACCCTAGGGAATAAAATGGTGGTCTTTGCAACTTTTTATCTCGGACTGTGTTTGTGCAACAATTTTTCAAACGTGTTTTTTTTTTTTTTAATTAAAAAATAACAAAACAGTAAAGTTAGCCCAATTGCAATTGTTTTGTATAATGTGAAAGATGATGTTACGCCGAGTAAATAAATACCCAACATGTCACGCTTTAAAATTGCGCACACTCATGGAATGGCGCCAAACTTCGATACTTAAAAATCTCCATAGGCAACGCTTTAAATTTTTTTTTTACAGGTTATCAGTTTAGAGTTACAGAGGGGGTCTAGTGCTAGAATTGTTGCTTGTGCTCTAACGCATGTGGCGATACCTCACATGTGTGGTTTGAAAAGGCGTTTACATATGTGGGTGGGACTTACATGTGCGTTCGCTTATGAGCGCGAGATACCGTGGACAGGGGCATTTAAAATGTTTTTTTATTTTACTTTATTTTTTTATTTTTACACTTTCTTTCTTTTTTTTTTTTTTTTTTTTTTTTTTGATCACTTTTATTCCTAGTACAGGGAATGTAAACGTCCCTTGTAATAGGAATGGTTTGCGACAGGTCCTTTTTATGGAGAGATGCAGGGTAAAACCCTACATCTTTCCTCCAGGCTGTAAAGATGAGATCGAAAAAAAAAAAATCCACGATCTCATGCTTGCCAGCCGCGGGCCAGACGTGACGCCATAATGTCGCGCCCTGGCCTCCGACGGTCATAGAGATGACTGGTGACCATCTGGTAACCGGAAGTCTCAATGGTCGTCATCTGGCGGCGGCCGGTGGCATGGGAGAGTCCAGGAAGCACCGGATGGCAGCGGGAGGAGGGGGATGTCCCCTCCTGTTGCCTATAAGAACGATCAAGTGGCGGAACTGGCGCTATGATCGTTCTTATGCTGCACAGAATCGCCGGCTGAAAACGAGGATATCTGAATGATGCCTGTAGCTGCAGGTCATTCAGATATTCTCACTAAAAGTCAAAGACGCCATATAATCCTTGGGCTGGAAGTGGTTAAAGAGTATGGTGGGGAGATTTACCTTTAGTTCCTGTCCTGAAAAAGCAGCAGGAAATAAAAAAATGTATCTCTCTGAAGTAAACTCAATTTCCATGTTGGATCATAGGAACAAGTCTTCCAAATGGAGGATTCCCCCTCACTTCTATGATTTTCCCTCATTTTGTGTCTGTAATAATGGTCACTAAGACAAATAAAGGGGTTAAATATCCCTACTGGGAACACAGACACCAATTAAAGATTTGATGGTCTAACAACCCAGCAGCCAACACTGCGGCTGGGTTAACACTGCAGGAGATTTTGACCGGCTCTCTATGAAGCCGGTTCACATATCTCAGCTGCGGCTCCAGTGCAAATTTGCACAGGAGCCCTGTGCGTCTTTTGGTCCATTTCAGGTCCGAATTCAGCCAAAAATTCTGGCTGAAATCGGACCTGAAACGGTGAACGGGGACGCATCGGACCCCTGCTGTGAGCCACATGCGAAGATAGTGTGAACCCAGCCTGACTGTGTGTGGCCGGTTATGTCCTGGCCTTCGTCTGCCACCCATTTAGCCCTACAATGCATCCAGAAAGTATTCACAGTGCTTCACTTTTTCCACATTTTATGTTACAACCTTTTTCCAAAATGGATTCAATTCATCATTTTCCTAAAAATTCTACAAACAATACCCCATAATGACAACGTAAAAGAAGCTTGTTTGAAATCTTTGCAAATGTATTCAAAATTAAAAAATGAAAAAAATCACATGTACATAAGTATTCATGCCTTTGCCATGGCACTCAAAAGTGATCTTGGATGCATCCTGTTTCCACTGATCATCCTTGAGTTGTTCCTAAAACTTGATTGGAGTCCACCTGTGGTAAATTCAGTTGATTGGACATGATTTGGAAAGGCACACACCTGTCTATATACAGTTGTGTGAAAGAGTATTTGCCCCCTTTCTAAATTTTTATTTTTTTTGCATATTTGTCACACTTAAATGATAATCAAACAAATTGTATTATTACACAAAGAAAACCTGAGTAAATCCAAAATGCAGTTTTTAAATGATGGTTTCATTTATTAAGGTAAAAAAGCTGTCCAAACCTGCCTGGATTTATGTGAAAAAGTAATTGCCCCCTAAACCCAATAACTGCATGTGCCACCCTTGGTGGCAACAGCTGCAATCAAGCGTTTGCGATAACTGTCAATGAGTCTTTCACATTGCTGTGGAGCAATTTTGGCCCACTCTTCTTTGCAGAATTGTTTTAATTCAGCGACATTGGAGAGTTTTCCAGCATGAAAGGCCTGTGTAAGGTCATGATACAGCATCTCAATTGGATTTAAGTCCTGGCTTTGACTAGGCCACTCCAAAACTTAAATTTTTCTTTGTTTGAACAATTTGGAGGTAGACTTGCTGTTGTGTTTCGGATCATTGTCCTGCTGCATAACCCAAGTGCACTTGTGCTTGAGGACTTGAACTGATGGACGGACATTTTCCTTTAGGATTTTCTGGTAGAGCTCAGAATTCATGGTTCGATCAGTTATCGTCGTCGTCCAGGTCCTGAAGCTGCAAAGCAGCCCCACACCATCACGCTACCACCACCATGTCTGACTACTGGTATGATGTTCTTGTTATGAAATGCTGTATTCGTTTTATGCCAGATGTAACAGGACGCAAACCTTCCAAAAAGTTAAATTTTGGTCTCATCAGTCCACAGAATATCTGAGATAAGCCTTTCTGTTCTTTTTGGTCAGCAGTGGCTTTGGCCTTGGAACTCTCCCATTGATGCCATTTTTGCCCAGTCTCTTTCTTATTGTTGAATCATGAACACCGATCTTACCTGAGGCAAATGAGGCCTGCAGTTCTTTAGATGTTGTTCTGGGTTCTTTTACGACCTCCTGGATGAGTCTTCGTCATGCTCTTGGAGTAATTTTTGTAGGCCGGCCACTTCTGGGAAGGTTCACCACTGTTCCACGCTATCTCCATTTGTAGATAATGGCTCTCCCCGTGGTTCACTGGAGTTCCAAAGCCTTAAAAATGGCTTTAAAACCCTTCCTAGACCGATACATGTACATTACTTTGTTTCTAATCGGTTCTTGAATTTTTTTTTAGATTGTGGCATTATCTGTGGCTTTTTGTGATCTGTTAGCATGCTTCACTTTGTCAGACAGCTTCTATTTATGTGATTTCTTCATTCAACAGGTCTGGCAGTAATCAGACCTGGGTGTGGCAAGTGAAATTTAACTCAGCTTTCCAAAAAATTGTGGTTAATGACAGTTCATTCATGATTCACCATGGGAGGGGGAAATTACTTTTTCACATAGGGCCAGGTAGGTTTGAACAGCTTTTTTCCCTTTATAAATGAAATAATAATTTAAAAACTGCATCTTGGATTTACTCTGGTTATCCCTGTGTTTAATATAAAAATGTGCCAAAAACAAGAAGGATGGAAATCCTGCCTAAATAAATACAAAGTAGCACTCACCGGGTGTATTGCGGGGGGTGTAATCAAAATACTAAGACAAAAAAATATAAAAAATAAAAAACCAAGACTATAAACACACCCTAAAGAGTTAAACTACACAATTTTATTAAGCTATAAAATCAGAATACAAAAGGCAATATATAAATCCCTAAATCCCCTATAATAGATCAAAGAAGGAAGTCCCACATAGTGGGAACTCACCAACCTGTCTATAGCCTCCCAAATAATCACCTATAAACAGATGGTCCATGCAATTGAGTCTATATGACTAAAATGGAAATCTGCAGTCCATCAGCTTCATTCACTCCGAAGAAGTTCCATGATATAGGGAACGAAACATGTAAGCTTGTTACCTTGGGAGAAGCACCCCCGCCATTCACCCACCCCAGCCAACACTTGTTTGTGTGTGTTAGGGCACTGAACTGCTACTTGTCAATATAATTTTGGAAGTGAATACATCTAATGACTTTCAGATGGAATGGCTACGGACAATCAACTTTACCTACAGACATCATGGATATGGTCAATAATCATCCTCTGATCTGCTACCAACCCGTGTGAGATACATTGAGACATCTCTTTCTTCCCTTTTTTTTGGGATACCATTTGGACATATATCACACAGTGTCAACTGGATATTTACAGCACATTCAGCGATTGACAGACTGAATCCTACGGTGCATTAGTAAGACTTCTGAGCGATCAATTATCAGCGAGTAATCGTTATTGTGCTCTTATATACCCCTGTTTACTACAAATGTCTAGAGGACATATAGTTATCAGTAAGTAACCAGAGCTGCCCTTTCACATAGCGTTTATTGCTATAAGAGCCTGGAGGATACACATGCATGTAGTAGGCACCTCGGCATATGGTTACATGATAATATATTCAAGGGTATATGTCTATCATTATGATCACATATTTTACAGCATTCAGCGATTCACCAACGATGCTCAGTATCTCACAATAACTTTTTTCTTGGACCAGAGGATCAATGGGAATCATCCATACTCAAGGCTACCAATTATCTAAGGAGCACAGCGCTCTCCTTCCCCCCACATGCCTTTTGTTTGGACTATTTTAGTTTTTCCCCTCTTTTTTTTTTGTTCATTTTTTCATGACATCTTTTGACTGACGAACTGACTAACTGGGTAACTTCTGTACCTTCTGTGTTTGGCTACTGTGTCACTTCACTTTAGGAAACAGCGTGACAATTTCTGTGTTTGCAGAATCACGCTGTCTCCTTGGGAATTTCACAGTTCAGCCCTCATTTTTAGGTAGCTGGGGGTTCATATAGGTGTAGAAGGGGAGTGCTTTATATTGGGGGTGGGAGGGCCCCATGGACTGCAGATTTCCATTTTAGTCATATAGACTCAATTGCATGGACCATCTGTTTATAGGTCATTATTTGGGAGGCTATAGACAGGTTGGTGGGTTCCCACTATGTGGGACTTCCTTCTTTGATCTATTTTAGGGGATTTAGGGATTTATATATTGCCTTTTGTATTCTGATTTTATAGCTTAATAAAATTGTGTAGTTTAATATAAAAATGTTTTTGATGATCTGAATCATTTAAGTGTGAGAAATATGCAAAAAAATGAAAAATCAGGAAGGGGGTAAATACTTTTTCACACAACTGTAAGGTCCCACAGTTAACAGTGCATGTCAGAGGACAAACCAAGCCATGATGTCCAAGGAATTGTCTGTAGAACTCTGAGACAGGATTGTATCGTGGCACAGATCTGGGGAAGGGTACAGAAACATTTCTGCAGCATTGAAGGTCCCAATGAGCACACTGGCCTCCAAATTCTGCAGATGGAAGAGGTTTGGAGGAACCAGGATTCTCCCTGGAGCGGGCCGCTCAGCCAAACTGAGCGATTGGGGGAGAAGGGCTTTAGTCAGGGAGTTGACCAAGAACCCGATGGTCAGTCTGACAGAGCTCCAGCGTTTCTCTGTGGAAAGAGGAGAACCTTCCAGAAGAACAACCATCTCTGCAGCACTCCACCAAGCAGGCCTGTATGGTAGAGTGGCCAGACGGAAGCCACATCTCAGTAAAAGGTACGTGACAGCCCGCCTGGAGTTTGCCAAAGGGCACATGAACAAAATTCTCTGGTCTGATGAAACAAAGATTGAACTCTTTGACCTGAATGGCAAGCATCATATCTGGAGGAAACCAGGAATCACCTGGTCAATACATCCCTATAGTGAAGCATGGTGGTGGCAGCATCATGCTGTGGGGATGTTTTTTAGCGTCAGGAACTGGGAGATTAGTCAGGATCGAGGGAAAGGTGAATGCAGCAATGTACAGAGACATCCTTGATGAAAACCTGTGCCAGAGCACTTTGGACCTCAGACTGGGGCAAAGGTTCATCTTCCAACAGGACAACGATCCTAAGCACACAGCCAAAATAACAAAGGAGTGGCTGCAGGACAACTCTGTGAATGTCCTTGAGTGGCCCAGCCAGAGGCCAGACTTGAACCCGATTGAACATCTCTGGAGAGATCTGAAATTGGCTGTGCAGAGAATGGCTGTGCAGAGAATGGCTGTGCACCGCCACTCTCCATCCAACCTGATGGAGCTTGAGAGGTCCTGCAAAGAAGAATGGGAGAAACTGCCCCAAAAATAGGTGTGCCAAGCTTGTAGCATCATACTTAAAAAGACTTGAGGCTGTAATTGGTGCCAAATGTGCTTCAACAAAGTATTAAGCAAAGGCTGTATGTAAATACTTATGTACATGGGAAATGTTTTTGTTTTTTATTTTTAATAAATTTGCAAATATTTCAAACAAACTTCTTTCATGTTGTCATTATGGGGTATTGTTTGTAGAATTTTGAGGGAAATAATGAAACCTAATCCATTTTGGAATAAGGCTGTAACATAACAAAATATGGAAAAAGTGAAGCGCTGTGAATACTTTCCAGATGTACTGTATTTAGAGCTGCAGCAGGGTATTGGGCACTGCTCCCTGCATTTCAGCACCCAGCACTGACGTAAAGGCAGCAAGTGCTCTCTGCCCTACAAAACACAAAAATATAGTCCTGTCCTTGTTGTGGTAAGAGCGGCATAGGAGCATGCAATCAGATAGGGTTAAACTTCACTACTGCTGCACTGACCAAGAATGCGGAGGGGAGTGTTTCAAAAAACATTGCCACTGACCACCACTGCAAAGGGGGTGTAGATAAAAAACATTGCAATGGCCAGCAAAGCAGGGGATTGGTTTAAAAAACACTGCCTCTGACCACCAGTTGGGGTCTGCTAAATAGCACTGCTACTGTGCACCATCAGTGGGAGAGAGATATAATAGTGCTGCCATTGACACCAATGCTAGGGTTATTATTGCTGTCACTGAAACCAATACTGAGGGTATTAGTGAGGTCACTGACACCAATGCTGGGGGCATTATTTTGTCCACTGACAATAATGCTGGGGTTATTATTGTGTCTACTGACACCAATGCTGGGGGATATTATTGTGGTTATTGACACCAATGCTGGCAGTTAATACTGCCGTCACTGAAATAAATGTTGGGGATTATTTTTGTGGTCACTGACACCAATGCTAGGGCTTATTATAGTGGTCACTGACACCAATGCTGGGTTTTGCGGTCACTGACACCAATGCTGGGGGGGGTAATTATTGCAGTCACTGACACCAATGCTGGGGTTATTATTGTGGCCACTGACACCAATGCTGGGGGTTAATACTGGGGTCAATGATATCAATGCTGAGGGTTATTTTTGTGGTCAATGACACCAATGCTGAGTGTTATTATAGTGATAACTGACACCAGTGTTGGTTTTTTTTTATTGTGTCCACTGACACCAATGCTGGGAAGTATTATTGTGGTCACTGACACCAAACAGGGGGTTAATACTAGTCACTGACATCAATGCTGGGGTGCTATAATAGTAGTCACTAACACCAATGTTGTTTTTTTTTTTTTTTTATTGTATGACATCAAACCCGTGGACTTTGTACGTGCATTGCAAACATTTTAGTGTGTGTTGCAAATACATTTAAAAAAATGGAGCAGAACCATGGGGGAGTAGTTAAGAACATTCCACTGACCACCAATGCATTAGCATGGGGGGGGGGGTTAACAGTGCTGCCACTGACCCCAATTGTAGGGGGCGGGGGGTACTGTCCGTGACACCAATGCTGGGGATTATTATTGCGGTCATTGACACCAATGCCATGGGTTATTACTGTAGTTGCTGACACCAGAGGTGGTTTTTATTGTGTCCACTGACACCAATGCTGGGGATTATTGTGGTCACTGACACCAAAGCTGGGGGTTAATATTACAGTCACTAACACCGATGCTAGAGTTATTATTGTGTCCACTGACCAATGGCTGGGAATTATTATTGCAGTGACTGACACCAATATTGGGGATTTTTATTGTGTTCACTGACACCAATCCAGGTGGATTTTACTACGACCAGTAACACCAATGATGACTCTAACTTCTCTTCAGTGAGCATTGCGGAACAGTGTAAAAAATGGAGCAAAACCAAAATGTCTGGTGAGTTATTTCCTGTTCATTTTGAATAGGCTACCTAACTTGACACAATGCACAAAAACGCACTGCTATTGTTGTGCCCTATGGTAGTATGAGGGGCTGCACCAGAGACGCAGGCACAGTTGACCACCACTGGTCTAACTCTTCTTTATATTTCTCAAAACAATAAAAAAAAGCAGTATATAATAGGTTCTCCTTTGCTCTATTGGGTTACTTCACTTAAGATTTTTCTCTACAGAACAAAGGTGTCATTTCATATCAAGTTTTAAAACTTGAAACTAGAGAAGCCAAAAGTTAGCCGGGTGACACTGGATTATTTGCTTATGCCTTCATCTGAATAATTCAACACACAGCTTCTCACCCTTTTTTTTCTTTGGGAAAGTCATTAAGACAAAGCTCACACTGAAAGAAATGAAGGTCTATTGGTAACAAGTCAGCTGATAAATGTGAAAAGCCATAATGCCTGTAAATAAATATGTAAATATTACACATTGCATTAAACTGAAACTATAAGCTGTATGCAATATAAAACTTGTTTCTGCTTATTAGTTTTCTTTTCTTTTCAAAAAGGAACACTCACAATTACCTTTGCAAATCATCTTTTCTGAATAGCATGTACTCTGTGAAAACAATAGACTGTTTAATTTACATCTACTAATGCAGGCCAGTCCCAGGCAAACTGGAGAGAAATGCACAGACACCAATTTAGAACTTTGTATATTTGTGACAATAGGAATAATGGCTCAACCTAGATAGTAGATTTTTGGATAAAGGAAACCTATCATCATAGAAATGGGAGTCCTACCACTGCTGACAGCAACTGCTAATTAAGGATGAGCTCCGGCGTGTTCGCACACTCCATGGGCAGAGCCCGCCAGGAAGTCGGCACGGCACTGCACTAATCACAGGCAGTGAGACATTTTCCCAATGTGCGGCTGCAGAGATCAGGAAATGTCTCACTGCCTGTGATTAGCGCAGCTCCGTGCTGACTTCCTGGCGGGCTCTGCACGTAGAGTGCGCAAACACGCCGGAGCTCATCCTTACTGCTAATAGTTTCCATATTAAAGCTTAACTCCAGCATTTAGGCCTAATCCTCTCAAGCTGTTAAATGCTGAGCTCAGAGCTACTGCTTTAGGGGGAAGGAGCATGTGAGGAGGTTTGAACCACAAAAACAGCTCGCTCCTGTGATGTTGGAGGTGAACAGTAACGGCTGCAAGTGTCCTAACAACAAGGCAGGATAAAGGGATGCAATTTCTGGGGGATTTTCAGTCAGGTTTCATGAGGTACAGAGGCAGCTAATCACCTAGAACTCTCACTGGGGTCCTCGCATGTAATCAGTGTCAGATCTATTCACAGAGTGGCTGTGGAGGACGTTGAGGAAGTCCATTGTAAAACCTCTATTCTATGAGCCACAAATTTTGGAGGCTACAGCACAGCTTTTATAAAGGGGACATGCCAACAACCCAAGTGTGATAAAGCCAAAAGAGATGAATGAGCTGCACCCCCTTTTCTTCCTTTTCCCTTGCCTATTTTGGCGCCCATTGGAGCTTATTAGGATGGTGTAGTGAAGAACCTAGGCAGTTGGAGAAGTACCTTCTGGCCCCACTACTAGGACATACAAACAGGAAGAGGTCCCAATAGGATGGTGTGGAACGTTCAATCACTTAGTAATGCGTTTTTTCTTCATATATGAGGTAAGAGTTCTGTGAGGCTGTCTCTTGAAGAGACCACTCGTGGAATTATTTTATTATTTTTTATGGACATTATATACATCTCTACATCACTTTTGGTTACGAGTCCATTGTAACACTTTTTATGTCTGCATTTATGACATCACCCACTGGTTGGATCTGGAGATCCCTCATACATCCCATTTGTTCATTACCCTCCATTTAGGACCTCAGCAGTATTTGTTCTACATACAAGATTTGTTTACCATTCATATGGACACTAGTGTTATTTATTTTTGATTTTACACAGTTATTTTGATGGACATTTGTTGCACATTATTTTAGCTCTCCTTTGGGGGACTTCCTACTGAACTTTATTTAGTCCTTTATCTATTGCACACAGTGCTTTTGTGATTATATGTATTTTTTATTGCACTTTATTTAGTTCCTTGTATATTGCACATAGTGTTTTACGTGACTTTTATATCACTGCACGAGACCACTTTATACAATTTTATTTTTTACTTGTGTTATGTGAACACTAACAGGTTTTGTTGCTGGTTTTATACTGTTTATTACCACTTTCTGAGTATAGACACATTTTATACGTTACTCCTAGTAGCGCGAGGGACACTGTCACATATTCATGAGGTACGCAAATGGCCTACACCTACCTATAGCAAGGACATTATTCAGCTTTAAACAAAGATGCTCAGTTTGTTTTTGCAGTGCCTTAAAAAAGTATTCATACCCCTTGAAATTATCCACATTTTGTCACGTTACAACCGAAAACATAAATGTATTTTATTGGGATTTTATGTGATAGACCAACACAAAGTGGCCCATAATTGTGATGTGGAAAGAAAATGATAAATGGTTTTCCACATTTTTCACAAATAAATATCTGAAAAGTGTGGCGTGCATTTATATTCAGGTCCCTTAACTCTTATAGCCCTAACTAAAATCTAGTGGAACCAATTGTCTTTAGAACTCACCTAATTAGTAAATAGAGTCCACCTGTGTGTAATTTAATCTCCGTATAAATACAGCTGTTCTATGAAGTCCTCCGAGGTTTGTTAGAGAACGTTAGTGAACAAACAGCATCATGAAGACCAAGGAACACACCAGACAGGTCAGGGATAAAATTGTGGAGAAGTTTAAAGCAGGGTTAGGTTATAAAAAAAATATCCCAAGCTTTGAACATCTCACAAAACACTATTCAATCCCTCATCCGAAAATAGAAAGAGTATGGCACAACTGCAAACCTACCAAGACATGGCCATTCACCTAAACAGGCAAGGAGAGCATTAATCAGGGAAGCAGCCAAGAGGCCCATGGTAACTCTGGAGGAACTGCAGAAATCCACAGCTCAGGTGGGAGAATCTGTCCACAGGACAACTATTAGTCGTGCACTCCACAAATCTGGCCTTTATGGAAGAGTAGCAAGAAGAAAGCCATTGTTGAAAGAAAGCCATAAGAAGTCCCGTTTACAGTTTGCGAGAAGTCATGCGGGGGACACAGCAAACATGTGGAAGAAGGTGCTCTGGTCAGATGAGACCAAAATTTTACATTTTGGCTTAAAAGTAAAACGCTATGTGTGGCGGAAAACTAACCCTGAACACAGCATCCCCACAGTGAAACATGGTGGTGACAGCATCATGTTGTGGGGATGCTTTTCTTCAGCAGGGACAGGGAAGCTGGTCAGAGTTCGTGGGAAGATGGATGGAGCCAAATGCAGGGCAATCTTAGAAGAAAACCTTCTAAGACTTGAGACTGGAGCGGAGGTTCACCTTCCAGCAGGACAATGACCCTAAACATACAGCCAGAGCTTCAATGGAATGGTTTAGATAAAAGCATATTCATGTGTTAGATTCATGTGTTAGAATGGCCCAGTCAAAGTCCAAGTCTAAATCCAATAGAGAATCTGTGGCAAGACTTGAAAATTGCTGTTCACAGACGCTCTCCATCCACTTTGACAGAGCTAGAGATATTTTGCAAAGAAGAGTGGGCAAAAATTTCACTCTCTAGATGTGCAAAGCTAGTGTGGGACATACCCAAAAAGACTTGCAGCTGGAAATGCAGCGATAGATGGTTCTGCAAAGTATTGACTCGGGGGGGGGGGGGGGGCTGAATACAAATGCATGCCACACTTTTCAGATATTTATTTGTAAAAAATTTGGAAAACCATTTATCACTTTCCTTCCACTTCACAATTATGTGCCACTTTGTCTTAGTCCATCACAAAATCCATTCACGTTTTTGGTTGAAACATGACAAAATGTGGAACATTTCAAGGGGTATGAATACTTTTTTAAGGCACTGTATATACAGATGCTCCTTACCTGGTAAAGGTGAACTATGTCTTTAGGGACCCTCACTACCCTGGAATGTGCAAGTTCTTTAGTGAGTAACTGACTATGGACTTAGCAGCTCACCTGAGTAGCTGACGACTGACAAGAAGTTGAAGATGTCGATGATGAAATCACTGGAATGTCCGACTGCACAGTTGCAACAGTTGCAGCAGGTGTAAAAATGAGCTGTAAACCAATAAACAAACATAAGGATTAAAAAGGTACTATATGACCCAAGAGCTTACCGAAGACAGTCTCCCTGTTTTACCATTCCACCTTTGCTGCTTTCACTGGAAAATGCTGTCTAGGCCACGTATTTGTCTTGTAATGTAACTATTTTTTTTAAATGTCCAACAGCGTGTCATGTGTAGACATTAGGTGGCGCAAAACACATAAAGTACTTAATAAAAAATAGTGCAAAAATACATTAAAAAATTGAATAACAATACCTTGTTGCAAATTATGTGACATATGTCATATGCCTATACAAACTATGTAAGCTCAAAATTAATGAAAAGTCCATTAATAATTCAAAAGAAGATAAAGTCCACCAATCTATGAGTGTATAGAAAATCTTCAATTAGTATTATGCCATCCACCATGCCTGTGTCCGTGATAACCACACACAAAAGTGTGCTTATTCTCACTCACCAGAGTGTATTGCCTCACAATTAAGTGTTTGGCAAAACCAGCTTTACAAATGATATAACTTCTGATAACTAGTCACCGGCCATCCACACTTCTATTGTTTGAGGAACTCTGTGATGTATTTAACCATGAAAGAAAAAGGATTCAACAATTTATTAAACCCTTCTAAAAGCATTTACAAACATATAAAGCATATTTGCAAGCACATTTGAAATCTTGACCCTATGAGGAAGTCCATAAGATGAAACGTGTCAGGGCGTAACTGCATGCACACCAGCAGTGACCTATGCACGTGATTCCAGAAGTGAGGTGGCAGATCTCTAGTAGTGAGGTGGTGAGATGCCGAGCATTCGGCTTGCTGAACAAAAGCATAGCCAATGCAATTCTTTTTATGGAAGATATTTCAATGCACTTTTCCTTTATATATTTGTAAGTGTTTTAAGGGGGTTTTAATAAATCAAATAGTGTTACAGTATTGCACTATTATTGAATCCTTTTTCTTTCATGGTTAAATACATCACGGAGTTCCTCAAACAATAGGAGTGCCGATGGCTGGTGGCTGCTTATCAGAAGTTATATCATTTGTAAAGCGGGTTTTGCCAATCACTTAATTGTGAGGCAATACCCTCTGGTGAGTGAGGGGATATCACCATATTTTGAGGAGATTTCTTCTCACTTCCTGCTGTGTCTCTATACAGGATGAAGGGAAAACTCCCAAATGGCACACAGATAGGAAAAAATATGTATACCATGGTTTAACCATTCCCTAGTCTATCCAAAGCAGAAAAAAATCTTTGGTTAGAGTTATACTATAAATATGGTGGAAAATCTCTGCACCCAATAGTCGGTGCGTGCCCTGTTTGCACTAAAGAGGAAACAATCTGTCTACTATACATATATCAATCAAGAAAATCATCAATGCCATAAGAAAACATTATACTGGGACTCGGTTATTAAAGTTTCTGAAAAAAGGAACCGTCTCTATTAAACTGCGGCAATCAAAATCTTGATTTACAGAACAAGGTTGATTTACTAAAGGCAAAAACTGTTCACTTTGCAAAAAAAAAAAATTACACTTTGCAAGGGACTTTTTACCCAGAGCTTAGTGAATGTGGTGAAGCTCAGACGACTTCTATCATCCAATCATGTGCAAGCAAACGTTCAGTTATTACTTTCCTTGGATATGAATGGGTATTCTTTGCAAAATGAAATTTCGCCACATTCACTAAGCTCTGGGAAAAAACTCCCTCACAGTGTGCAATGTCCTGGGAAACAAACAGTTTATTTGCCTTTTGTAAAATAAACCCCAAAAAGTCCTACTGGTTGATATGAAGCATCATAGAGGGCTCTTATCAACAGGCGCAGATAAAAGAAGTGTATTACCTGAATGAAGTTAATAATGTTAAGTTTGTACAGCTATAAAGTTTCACTTTACATATCTTATATGGCCACAAACAAAACGTAAACATTTCCATGGGCTCCAGGACTGGTGGGTCTGTTGCCCCTGAAAACAGGACATATCAACAATAAGACAACACTGGCAAAAAAAAAGCAAACTATTACTCAATGGGCACCAGTAAAAGTGATTAAATTGGTAATAATCTCTGAGCCAACATTTATTATATTGCTATAAAAAGTGTAAAAACTGTGCTATAAATCATCTATCCCTACAAAATAAATAAATACATGAACAGTGAGCAGCAATTATTTTGTGTAACACAATCACAAACAGTAAATAAAGAAAGATTAGAATTGTGCTAAATAATAAATGTAAAGTCCATAAATGCCCCGGCTGGGTTTAAAGCCACAGGTGTACCTCGACCCCCTATAATAAGGGGTCTACAGGAGCTGGTAAGCAGTTTCTACAGCTGGTGGTGGATTCACTGCGGTTTTTGGTGATGGATGATGGACACTGCTATTGATTCATTATCACATTGTTTGTGGTCAACTTCACACAAATGAATATAATCCATATGGATCCATTTATAGACTTTACATTTATTATTTATCGCTGTTCTAATTTTTCTTTATTTATTATATTGCAGCTTACCAATTCTTAGATGTGATGACAGCATGTTTTCTTTTTTAGACTTTTTTCTTCTATTTTTATCTGCTGAACCAGCCAGTAAGGCTGTTGTTTTTCAAAAGAACAAGCTGTCCAACAGAATGTATCAGTTTACATGGATGTAACAAACCATTTAACACTAGCAGGGGTGCTTACAATGATCAGCTTTTATTTATGTAAAACCTTTATCCCAAAAGGTAAAAAACTGTTGCTGTAACTGCTTATAAAGTGTTAGCTGGAGTTTGGCTTCAATTTGTTAGTGTATTTAAATCTGCTAGTACATCTAACATGCCCCTAACCCCAGACTGACAATGCTGCTGTCCAAAGGTAGCCCTTGAGCTTCCTAATGCAGAGTGTAGGCTTTCTAATATAGGAGGTGTTAAAATAAAAAGTGCATAAAAAAGCATTAGACTGCATCTGGTGTGAACCAGCTCTTAATTTGATTATGGAAAGATAAATAAAAGGATGGCACTAATTCATCATCTCATAAATCATTAACAAAAAGAAAGAAAAAAGTCTAAAAAAAAACCTCATAAGAAATGTTCAATATTGTGAGCTAAGTGATAATGAAAAGTCTGCGCTTCACCAACACTCGTGTGAGAAGAAAAACTCACCAAACAGCAATTTGCATAGATATCACATACACACACATATACATATATATATATATATACACACACACACACACACACACATATAGATAGATAGATAGATAGATAGATAGATAGATAGATAGATAGATAGATAGATAGATAGATAGATAGATAGATAGATAGATAGATATCACATCACAATAATGTTAATGGGTGATCACTTCACTTGAAAAAGGGACAGCTTTTTCTATATTTCAGCACAAACTGAGGTTGGCGCCATTACTTATTAAATACACATCACACTCTTAATTTGATTGGCTGTGACTATTTGCCTTCCTCCACTACCTCCACTTTGTAAGAGAAACTCACCATAAGAGGTAGCTTTTTATACAAAGGGATTTACAAGCTTTTCATTCACATTAAGAAAGGCTAAAGAGAAATAGAAAATATTTTACATGCAAATCAAACAAATGCAATGTGAGACTCCTTGTGATCATGTAATATTGTCATGTAATTTATATCAAAGAGATGTTATCTTATTTATAATTCCTGTCGTAGAGATATGTGATCATACTGACAACTCCTGTCATGGAGACACTGTATGTGATCTCATTCACATATTTATGCTGGAGTAAAATTACACACTTTGTCAGGTGAGGAAGATGCCATCACACCAATGGACAAGGAGACACTCACCATTTGTGCTCGCAGGTACATCTGAGCCTGGCTTGAGCTCAGCGTGGGTGACGTACTTCCCAGTAGCATTGTTTTTTGGGTGATACTGCTGCTTGTAGTACTAGATGTCTGTGATCGGCTTATGATTTGGGTAGGTGGAGGTGAAGAGGATAGATTAAGCTAGTAGGAAATGCAAAGACAATTTTTATTTTGTTCAGTTTACTTTTATAAAGTTTACATGATAGTTATCTGCTATAAAACAGGACTAGGACATACAAATGCCAGTTCTTTTATACCATACATATGTGCTCCTCTCCTTCCTAGAATAAAGCTGGCCATACACGGCTCAATTTTTTTTTAATTAAGCAAAAATTCACTCATCCACACATGGCTTATTTTTTTTTTAATTCAGCAAAAATTCACTCATCCAAACATTTGAGGTGAATGCGGGAATCCTCCCTGCTGTGTCATTAACCAGTCAGCTGGACTCCGCTGTCAGAATACATTGATCAGCACTGCAGCACTGATTGAACAGGTAGGTTTTCTAGCAATCCTGTTCGTGAGCAACCGATCAGTAGATTGGCTGCTCTTTAACAGGACTGGCCATTAGAGCTGCACGATTAATCGCGGAGAATCGTTATCGCGATTCTCCGCCCACCGCGATCGCAACTCCGGATTTGTGCGATTCTGACCATCAAGCAATTTGAATGTTGTGAGCTGAAAAGCGCGCTCCACACCCATCAATGTTGTCCCCGGGATGTTTCCCTGTTTCGGAGCGGAGGGGAAGCCGTCTGAGCCAGCGTGCTGACGTCACTCAGCAAAGAAGAATGTGATTGGTCGGGTACGTAATGTTTCTTCTTCACAGAGGTCTCGGGGACAAGCGTGACTGAAGCTGCAGGCTGCAGCACTGAGGAAACGTGAGCTGCTTTACTTCTTTTTTTTTTTAGAATCATCAAATGCTTAACCTTTCTCTCTTTTAATTAAGTCTCAATTAATCAATCTCTCAATTAATCAATCTCTCTCTCTTTCTCAATCACTCTCAAATTGAGAGTGAGAGAGAGAGAGAGAGAGAGAGAGAGAGAGAGAGAGAGAGAGAGAGAGATTAATTCAGAGAGATCAATTAATTGAGAGATTGATTGATTGAGAGAGAGATTGATTGAGAGATTGATTGAGAGAGAGATTGATTGAGAGAGAGATTGATTGAGAGAGAGATTGATTGAGAGAGAGAGAGATTGATTGAGAGTCTCAATCAATCAATCTCTCTCAATCAATCTCTCAATCTCTCTGAATTAATCTCTCTCTCTCAATCGCTCTCTAAAAATCTCTCTCTCAATTAATCACTCTCAATCTCTCTCTCCATCAATCGCTTTCAATCAATCGCTCTCAATCAATCTCTATCAATTGATCTCAAATCAATCGCTCTCAATCAATCGCTCTCAATCAATCTCTCTCAATCAATCGCTCTCTCTCAATCAATCTCTCACTCAATCAATCTCTTGCTCTCTCCTAGAAAAAAAATTAAGTCGCAAGAATCGTGATCTTTTTATTCTAAGTAAAAAAATCGTGATTCTCATTTTGGCCAGAATCGTGCAGCTCTACTGGCCATAAATGGATCAAAATTTAGGCTGTCCCTGCTAAACCAGCCAAATTTCGATCCATTTATGGTTAGCTTAAGGATCTGTTCACACTTTGCCATTTGGAATCACTGTGATTCTGCCCACAATTCCAAACTGCATGGCAATCAGTGCAAAACGTGCAACATGCTTTTGGGTGCTATTCGTTCTAAAAGGTACCACAAGCGCAGTGTGATTTTGCACCGATTGTCGCACATCAGAATCACGCTGCAAGCACGGCAAAAAGTGACTTAAAAAATCATGTGGAGCTTGTCGCCAAAAGGAGCAGGAGCTCCTTTTGGGCGGCAAACAAGCATAGGGCAGCCCATTGGAGTGAATGGGCTACCGTGTGTGTGACATGTGGAATCGAGTGACAATTTCCCACACAAAATCGCATCAGGAACACGAGTGTCTACTACACGAAGTGTGAATGGGGCCTAACAGTACCCAATAGAACTTCCAGGGAAAGTTGTAACTTGGACCTGGATCCTAGGAAGCCAACAATATTCACTCAACAGATACAATCCAAGATATGACTTTACTCATTGAGCACGCTAAGGATGGCCATACATTATACCATTTTCTTGTACAATTTTTAGATCTTTAGATTTACCAAAACCATATAATATGAGGTCAAACCTAAACACTTTCAAATGGTACGCATTTAGGCAGGCTCTTGTACTACATAGTGGAAGGCAAATCTAAAGGAAACTGAACAAGAAAATTTTATAATGTATGGCCAGCTTAAGGCTGAATAAATGTTTACATGTATCAACAGCTAATACATTCTAGGCATGTCATATTAACACAAAGCAAAAATATCGTTTTTTGCTTTTTGAATATTAGTAAGATTTCCTCGGCAGCTATCTTTTCTTATATCCTGTTCTGCCTTTGATTTTCAAGAATGTTCTATTCTCCCACATAAACACCCTCTAATTGTAAAAATAAAAACACACCAAGGGGGAGGCATACCAATATCTTATTTATGGTTCATTACCTCACTTGATTTACAGCTTGCAAATGTGTAAAGCCCATCAATTAGCATTTTATTAAAACCATCTAAACTGTGTTCTCAGTTCTCATTTCTGATCAGTGATTAAACAGATTATGTCACTAGTCATAGGTACAAAAGTGCAAAGTGAAAAGCCATTATTAACATGGGGCTTGTTTATATACAGAATCTCACAAAAGTGAGTATACCCCCTCACATAAAGTAGTGAGTGAACAGCTTGTATAACAACATGTAAATTTGCTGTCCCGTCAAAATAACTCAACACACAGCCATTAATGTCCAAACCACTGGCAACAAAAGTGAGTACACCCCTAAGTGAAAATATCCAAATTGGGCACAAAGTGTCAATATTTTGTGTGGCCACCATTCTTTTCCAGCGCTGCCTTAATCCTCTTGGGCATGGAGTTCACCAGAGCTTAACAGGTTGCCACTGGGGTCCTTTTCCACTCTTCCATGAAGACATCACAGAGCTGGTGGATGTTAGAGACCTTGCACTCCTCCACCTTCCGTTTGAGGATGCCCCACAGATGCTCAATAGGGTTTAGGTCTGGAGACATGCTTGGCCAGTCCATCAACTTTACCCTCAGATTCTTTAGCAAGGCAGAGGTCGTCTTGGAGGTGTGTTTGGGGTTGTTATGTTGGAATACTGCCCTGTGGCCCAGTCTCCGAAGGGAGGGGATCATGCTCTGCTTCAGTATGTCACAGTACATGTTGGTATTCATGGTTCCCTCAATAATCTGTATCTCCCCAGTGCTGGCAGCACTCATGCAGCCCCAGACCATGATACTCCCACCACCATGCTTGACTGTAGGCAAGACACACTTGTCTTTGTACTCCTCACCTGGTTGCCACCACACATGCCTGACACCATCTGAACCAAATAAGTTTATCTTTCTCTCATCAGACCACGGGACATGGTTCTAGTAATCCATGTCCTTAATCTGCTTGTCTTCAGCAAACTGTTTGCAGGCTTTCTTGTGAATCATCTTTAGAAGAGGCTTCCTTCTGGGATGACAGCCATGCAGACCAATTTGCTGCAGTGTGCGGTGTATGGTCTGAGCATTGACAGGCTGACCCCTCACCCCTTCAACTTCTGCAGTAATGCTGGCAGCACTCATACGTCTATTTCCCAAAGACAACCTCTGGATATGACACTGAGTACGGGTGCACTCAACTTCTTTGGTCGACCATGATGAGGCCCGTTCTGAATGGAACCTGTCCTGTTAAACCGCTGTAAGGTGTTGGCCACCATGCTGCAGCTCAGTTTCAGGGCCTTGGCAATCTTCCAATAGCCTAGGCCATCTTTATGTAGAGCAACAATTCTTTTTTTCAGATCCTCAGAGAGTTCTTTGCCATGAGGTGCCATGTTGAACTTCCAGTGACCATTAAGAGTGAGAGCGATAACACCAAATTTAACACACCTACTTCCCATTCATACCTGAGACCTTGTAACACTAACGAGTCACATGGCACCGGGGAGGGAAAATGGCTAATTGGGCCCAATTTGGACATTTTCACTTAGGGGTGTACTCACTTTTGTTGCCAGCGGTTTAGACATTAATGGCTGTGTGTTGAATTATTTTGAGGGGACAGCAAATTTACATTGTTATACAAGCTGTACACTCACTACTTTACACTGTAGCAAAGTGTAATTTCTTCAGTGTTGTCACATGAAAAGATATAATAAAATATTTACAAAAATGTGAGGGGTGTACTCACTTTTGTGAGATACTGTATACACACACCTTTACTGTATAAATTGGAATGCAATTTTATTAGAAACAGGATTTTTTTTTGAGGATAAAGTACTAAAATAAATCACTGAAAGCCATGATGTGAGATAACAATTGTGTATCCTCCTATTATTATAGTTATTATAGTATTCTTACATCTAATAAACATTATAACAGAGACCTTTCACTTCTAGAAATAGAAAACACTTTCTTCTCCCCCCAAATTTACAGAAGCTTGGCTTCTTGGCTTTTTTAAATATTTAACTACTAGCTGTATCTTTCTTCCACATTGGGACATGTTCTACTCAATATACTAATTACACAGCAATAAAATTAATGAAACTAATTACCAAACAGTAGAGAGCAACATCTTAGCTGATTATAATGAACAAAAGTCTAATAGCTGATAATATGTTTACAGAACAACAGTTTTAGTAGATTATGAAAAAAAATAGTTCAATTATAAAAAGCTTGGATTACAATACATTCTAAAGGTCAGTAGTAGCACTGGGAACAATAGATGTTCTGGCACTTACAGAGGGCTGTGGGACACTTGATTGCTGGTTAGCTGTAGTGGGGGAAATAGACTGTCTGTCGCCAGACACACCTGCCTGGGAACAATGACAACAAGAAAACACTATTAAAAACATGAGGAATCACATATCATACAGTAATATTATAGTCACTAAGCATAACAGAAGGCCAGCAATAACATCATTTTAAAGGGTTAGTATAATGTTTTTCAGCAAGTGCATATTTTGCAGTATTATAAATTGCTTGCCCTTCCATATTTATAATTGTATATAAGCCACACAGGAAGTACATAAAACAAACATATATAATATACACTATATTGCCAAAAGTATTGGGACGCCTGACTTTACACGCACATCAACTTTAATGGCACCCCAGTCTTATGCCCCGTACACACGGTCGGACTTTGTTCGGACATTCCGACAACAAAATCCTAGGATTTTTTCCAACGGATGTTGGCTCAAACTTGTCTTGCAAACACACGGTCACACAAAGTTGTCGGAAAATCCGATCGTTCTAAACGCGGTGACGTAAAACACGTACGTCGGGACTATAAATGGGGCAGTGGCCAATAGCTTTCATCTCTTTATTTATTCTGAGCATGCGTGGCACTTTGTCCGTCGGATTTGTGTAAACACGATCGGAATTTCCGACAATGGATTTTGTTGTCGGAAAATTTTATAGCCTGCTCTCAAACTTTGTGTGTCGGAAAATCCGATAGAAAATGTGTGATGGAGCCTACACACGGTCAGAATTTCCGACAACAAGGTCCTATCACACATTTTCCGTCGGAAAATCCGACCGTGTGTACGGGGCATTAGTCTGTAGGGTTCACTATTGAGTTGGCCAATATGTGCAGCTTTAACAGCTTCAATTCTTCTGGGAAGGCTGTTCAAAAGGTTTAGGACTGTGTCTATGAGAATGTTTGATCATTCTTTGAGAAGCGCATTTGTGAGGTCAGGCACTGATGTTGGGTGAGAAGGCCTGGCTTACAGTCTCTGCTCTAATTCATCCCAAAGGTGTTCTATCGGGTTGAGGTCAGGTCAGTCAAGTTCCTCCATCCCAAGCTTGCTCATCCATGTCTTTATGGACCTTTCTTTGTGCACTGGTGCGCAGTCATGTTGGAACAGGAAGGGGCCATCCCCAAACTGTTCCCACAAAGTTGGGAGCATGAAATTGTTCAAAATTGGAACTAAGGGGCCAAGCCCAACCCTGACCAACCACACACCATAATCCCGCTCCACCAAATGATTTGGAGGGGGGGCAATACATTTCGCAATATAGTGTGGATGAGGGAGTTTGGGGTGGTTGGGGTGGGGGTACTTGACTGGCCTGACCTCAGGACGGGATGCCATTAAAGTTCATGTGCGTGTAAAGGCAAGTGTCCCAATACTTTTGGCAAAATAGTACAGGAACATTTTTTTTTACCATTAAAACATATGGATAAGATTATTTTAACCAAGCTAATCTCTTTTATACACATCTAAAGAATTAAAAAAAGACTGTAATACTGGTTAACAATATATTGATTTTTTCAGCTAGTAAATAACCTTTACATAATAATCCTTACAAGTCAATACAGTCAACTTTTTTTTAAGAACAAGGAACTGTAAACAGGTCACCAACTGTTAAAGGGTCACCCCACCCTTTGGCATTTCGGCTTTACTTCCCTTACTTCCACACTCCACCTGCTGCATTCCCCTTAATATAAAAAAAAAATAAACTGAACAGGGGGAATGAGCCCTCATCTGTCACTTCTTTAAGGGTACCTAAATGCAAAACTTTTTAAAAAATTTTGGATAGCTCGGAGGGGCATTAGAACACCTGTCAGGTTTTGTTGCTGTCTGTGCCCCTATTTGAAAGATTCACCCACTCTACTTGTGCTGTTTGCCATTATTATGAAAAGTGAAATTAGAAGACAATCCCAAAATTTGGGTTGACACCAGAACAGTAATATAGGGGAAATCTACCAATGGGGATACTAGTTTTGTGACCCTGATGAAATGCCAGGATTCCCTCACATTAGAAGGGTTTCCTCTCACTTCACCTGTTTTGGCTATGGGATAGGAAGAGAAATCTACCCTATGGAACACAGATGGCAAAAAACTCACGGGGTTATAACCCTCTCTTACTCTATCCCCCAAAAAACTTTTGCCTTTAGTTACACTTTAACTATTCTGATTAACTACTCTGATTATACATTTTAGCCAATTTAAAAAAATTGTGGAATCATGACTGTATAAAGCCAGTTCAAAGATAATAGTTGAATATATTCTTATAAATATACTTACCACTTACTTATATACCAGCAACTGGAGATAATCCTTTGAAGCTATATATATACACACACACACACACACACACACATTATTCAGACATTTTTTCCTTTTAATATCTGTAAAAAACATAGCAAAAGAAACCCCATGGCTGAGAAATGTGAGCAAGTATTTTGTTTTCTATGTTAAAATTGTGAGCGCACACTAGAAACAGGTACTACAATAAATCCACTTACACATTGTGGATCTTCCTAACATAGTTTTACCATTACCTGAAGTCCTGTTTGGTGTAAATATGGTATTGTCACTAAAAGTAGGACTTTACAACATCTTTCAATCAAAATGGGCCAAACTGACAGCATAGCTACTTCAACAAACCCTGAGATTTTCTACTATGCGATTGCTGGACCAAAACAGCTACTACTGCCTTCTCTATGAGGTTGTTCAATGATTTCTCAGGTACATGGGGTGGTAAAATAGTTAAAGCCCTTGCAGCACCCCCCCCCCCCCCTTCCACACAATGCAAGGGTTAAATGCTTGTCATGTCTAGGGGTTAAGGTACAAGCAGCTTTAATTACCTTACACTCCACTCTAGTGTTCTCTTCCACCCAAAGCTCTGGCATATGGGTCATATTGTAAAAGGCTGGAGTGTGACCAGGGTTGGTCACAGTTTACAGGACAGCTGTAGTCTCAATGTTGGAAGAAGCCTGTTTGAGTGAGGAGTGGGGTAAGTATTTTCTTTTTACTTTAGACTAAGTGATTAACCCTTACAGCGTAGGGGGGGGGCCCACTGCAAGGGTGGATTATTTCATTTATATGGAGCTTGGTTTTTAAAGAGCCATGTAAAATATATATCTGAATGAAGGGTTTTGCCTACAGGAGAGTAAGACCCCTTTCACACTGGGGCATTTTTCAGGTGCTTTTGAGCTAAAAAATAGCTCCTGTAAAGCGCCTGAAAAACACCTCCACTGCAGCCCCAGTGTGAGAACCCCAGTGCTTTCACACTGGGGCGGTGCGCTTGCAGGACGTTAGAAAAAGTCCTGCAAGCGACATTTTTCGGGCGTTGTATACACTGCTCCTGCACCGCCCCTGCCATTGGAATCAATGGGCACCGCTGCCGAAGCGCCTGCAAAACGCTTCGGCAGCAGCACTTTGTGGGTACTTTTAACCCTTTATGCGGCTGCTAGCGGGTGTTAAAAGTGCTAGTGGCTGAAAAACGCCGCAATTACAGAGGTAAAGCGCCGCTAGGATTAGTGGCGCTTTACCGCTAACACCCCCAGTGTGAAAGTAGCCTAACTGTTATTTTTTTATGGGAAAATGTAGCCCTAGAACTGTCCTTTACTGAGCACCCCTTGAGCTGCAGCACTGCAACCTGTCCAAGTATTTTTAAACTCACTAATCCTGGTTATTAATCTGTCTCCTTGCATGGGAAAACAGCAAGGACACTTTTTGTGAGCATGATGTGATCATGCAATATGTAAAGCGCTGCATAAATTGTAGATGGTGCTATACAAATACATTTTGTGCACAATTATTAGACAAGTTGTATTTTTGAGGATTAATTTCATTATTGAACTACAGTGCTCTCGGTCAAACCAAAATGTTAATAAACCTCAAACCTGAATATTTAACAAAGTAAATTGGAGGTTTTGGCTTTCTTATTAGAATATCTGTGTGTGAGCAATTATTGGACAAACATTAGGCTCCATGAACACAGGCTTAAAAAATGTTGCTTCTACAGGAGTTTTGTGTTCTGCCTGTAGAAGCAGCTCAATGTTATCCTAGGTGTCCATACACATTAGGACATTAAGAGGCATATTTTGAGCTCAACGTTTAGAGGCAGAAAAAAAACCCTTCTGGTTCACATTTCTGATTGGAGCTGATCTAAAAACTTTGTACAAAAAAATGCTCTATATGAGCCATTTTTTACTCCCAAGAGTAAAAAAGGTTTCCGGTTTCCTCCCACACCCCAAAGGCATGCTGGTAGGTTAATTGGCTTCTGTCCAAAAATTGGCCCTAGTATATGAATGTAAGGGACCTTGGATTGTGGGCTCCTTGAGGGTAGGGGACCGATGTGAGTGTGCGATATATGTGTGGAGCGCTGAGTTAAAATTGACACAGCGCTATATGGGTACCTTAAATAAAAAATAGGGATAATTGTAGAGACGCACCCACACTCGCTCAGGTTGAACTCGATGGACTGGTGTCTTTATTCAACCTTACTAACTAACTAACTAGGTCCACCAGGGCCTTCTTTGAAATCTGGTCAGCAGACCAACACTTGAGCCAAAGGGCACACCACAGCACCACTGCCAAAACAGAGAGTTTAGAAAGAAGCAGAGTTGCATCAAGGGATGCATTATAAATGTATTTCAACCCCTGAACCAACTGGTCCACCAGCTTCATATACACTTGGGGTACCTGACTAGATATCAAAGCCTGACACAGGACCTTGGCCCATTCGGTCAATGTCTGGGACACCAGGGCCATGGCCAAAACTGGTCGCAACACCGACCCAGCAATGGTGAACATATAACATGCCACCAACTCCTCTCTGCAGTCCGCAGGATTCTTAAAGAAAGGGAATTCCTCCACCAGGGTCACCGTGGCCTTATTGAGCATAGAAATGGGAGGATCCACCACAGGAGTGGAGGTCCACTTCTTCAGAAGGTCTTCTTCAATGGGGTAATGTACCACGAAGCGATTGGAACACAAAAATGGATACCTCAAATGTTTCCATTCCCCTTTTTTACAAAATATGTGGGGTAAGGAAAACCCTTAGCAGACCTAGCGGCCTTGTGCATACCAAAGGGGAGAGGCACCACGTCACCCACTCCAGCAGAGCCCTCAATCTTTAGCATCTCTTGCATGGAGGCAATCAGCACAGCAACCAATGCCTTCTCCAGTGCAACTACAGGAGGCAGAGGACCTATCCTCCTCATCTGATGACTCAGGAGATGCAGAAAGAAAGAAAACACTGCAGCGGAGCCCGACTTGGGCTCAGAGAGATCTGAGGATGCAGGTGATGGCGAGAGGGGCACTTCTCACTCGCCTTATGCCTGAACATCACCTTCACTGGGAGACTCCAGGCCTACCAACAATGCATCTAAGGGAACCGAGGGACTGACCGCTATCAGAAGGGTATCCTGAGATGGGGTGTGATCCTGAGACTCCATAAGGGCAACGTAAAACCCCATGGTACTGTCACAGAATGGGACCCCAATGAGGGAGGACAAGAACAGGCACCCCAGGCCAACTCAGCAGAGGCGGAAGTACCCCAGGAAGGAGTAAACACTCAACTACTCAGAGGAGCTGGGTGCCTGCCGAGTCTCTCACAGCACAGTGCCAGTTGCCGGAGGGAATTAAAATCAACACCGCCATATGTCTCCACAAAAATGGCCTCCAGTTGCAGCCCCAGCCAGCTCCCATACAGCATAAAGGAAAGGTCACCTGTAAAATGTCCACCTGTCTTGCCTTTAGTATATGGACAACGGATCACCGGCAAAATGGCGCCAGATGAATCTAGTGCCCATTGGGGCCTGAAATGCAGCCTCCTAGATCCCAGGAAGGGAACCAAGGGACACCTGTGGGGGCTGCAGAAAGGGCCACCCTACTGCCCAGGCATGCCCAAACAGAGAGAACCAGGCCACCCAGCCAGGTACTGGAGACAGAAGGGGGGGGGGGAGAGACACTGAAGGCCAGGGGGGAGGAGGGGACCCCACAGTACTGACCACCCCAGGGAGTACCTATGAGCATGTGATTTCACAGTAAAGTGTCCCTTAAAGTATATCACTCTGCCCCAAATAAGACAAAAAAGACATGCAAGTTATGCAGTCATGCCACAATTTTTTTATATTCATTTTCTATTATTGCAGTAAAATGGAACTTTCAATTCATGGGATTACACACAAGGCATGAGTATTACACACACAGTAATGCAATCTTTTTCACAATATATTATTTCATAATTGCTTTGGAATTTCAACATGGTTACATTTGACATTGTAGATAAGAATATTATTAAACTGTTTTAAAGAGAATACCTGCTGGACAGAGGCCAGACTCTGAAGCTGGGCGCTGCTCAGGTGTTGTTGCTGCAGGGCTGCTGTTTGCAGCATTAGATGCTGCTGTTGGGCTGCATACATCTGCTGAAGATACTGGGCGGCAGAGCTTGGAGGACGGTTCAGTGCTTGCTGAATGACCTAAACATTTTAAATTCATTTTTCAAACTGAATACAAAATCAAAAACACAAATTGTTTTTGCATATACTTCACTCTCAGATTTGACAGCACAACTCTGTGTACACAGTAACAGAAATATATACATCAGAGTTGAAGAAGATGTAAACCATAAGTGGATGACATTTCCAAAACAATTTATATCATAATCTATTACCATTTTTTTCATTTCAGGAAATACTGTTCCTTTTCTTTTATACTTCTCTGCATTCCATTGCTGATGATCTCCTCCATTCTCTTTGCACTTCTTTTCTATATGCACTTAATCATTGCTCAGGGTGAGCTTCTTGATGGTGACAACAGCAAAATATGCCTGCGCAATGAGCATGCACTCGGCTGTTTAAACTCTCCACCAGAAGTGCATGTGACAATGCTGGAAAGCCACTGCCACTTTGTCCACATTGGCTGAAACAAAACTCCCTTTAGTAATTCTAATGCCGCGTACACACGAGCGGACTTTGCGGCAGACTTGGTCCGGAGGACCGGAGTCCGTCGGATAATTCGATCATGTGTGGGCTCCAGCTGACTTTTTTTTCCCAAAAGTTTGACGGACCTAGAAATGAAACATGTTTCAAATCTTTCCGACGGACTCGAGTCCGGTCAAAAAGTCTGCTCGTTTGTATGCTAGTCCGACGGACAAAAACCAACACTAGGGCAGCTATTGGCTACTGGCTATCAACTTCCTTGTTTTAGTCCGGTCGTAGGTCATCACCTACGAATCCGTCGGACTTTGGTTGATCGTGTGTAGGCAAGTTCGTTCATTCGGAAAGTCCGTTGAAAAGTCCGCCAGACCCAGTCCGTCGAAAAGTCCGCCCGTGTGTACGCGGCATAACTGTGTATTATTAAAAGAAAATCACCCAGTCCTTTTTTAAATTTCACCATTTCATTACTGCCTCCAAGGCTTGAAGTGTACAGAATGTCTTGGCAAAATAAAACAAAACATATAGTGATCTCTGAAATACATCCATACTTTTGCACATTTTGTCTCTTTAAAAACATTGCAAGTAAAAATATACTACATTTTGATCTTGCCAGAAATACAGTGTGATCCTAATTTTCTGCAGTGTTTTCAGTCCTGCCCAAGTATCCTCTGCTGGACTACAAAACTATGTGATGACATCACCCCCCTCACACCCTCTGTAATTTTCAGTGGATTTACAGTACAGAGGAGCAAGTGCTAAAAATGATCAAGGTGAAGTTTTACAGATGAGTACTCTAGAGTTCCTCCAGAGGTGGATAGGGGTTCCCTGAGCTGTGGCTCACTGAACTCCCAATTGCCGATTCCTGCATAGTTCCAGGGCCAATGCCACTTGACAAGTCAAAGACAATCTTTGTAGCCATCTGTTAGGGGGGCAATTTTACCACTACTGTAAGGAGGGCAATCTTTCCACTGACCCCTAATTAACGGGTTGGGTTTCATGAGACCTGAAATTTATTTCAAGGGTTCCTCTAAGGTAAAAAGCTTGCAAAAGGCAGTGATGACTATTAAAATGTGCATTATTGTCCATAATCTCAGTTTTCACCCCCTACAATACAAATATTTGCCACAATGATGCATTTGGCAGCCCTGCACTTGTACATCATCACGTACAGTGCCTTGAAAAAGTATTCATACCCCTTGAAAATGTCCACATTTTATTATGTTACAACCAAAAAAGTAAATGTATTTTATTGGTATTTTATGTGATAGGCCAACACAAAGTGGCACATAATTGTGAAGTGGAAGGAAAATGATAAATGGTTTTCAAAACTTTTTACAAATACATTTCTGAAAAGTGTGGCATGCAATGGTATTCAACCCCTCTGAGTCAATACTTTGTAGAACCACCTTTCACTGCAATTACAGCTGCAAGTCTCTTTGGTTATGACTCTTCCAGCTTTGCACATCTAGAGAGTGAAATGTATGCCCATTCTTCTTTGCAAAATAGCTCAAGCTCTGTCAGATTGGATGGAGAGCATCTGTGAACAGAAATTTTCAAGTCTTGCCACAGATTCTCAATTGGATTTAGGTCTGGACTTTGACTGGGCTATTCTAACACATGAAAATGTGTTGATCTAAATCATTCCATTGTATGGAATGGTTTATCCTGCCGAAAGGTGAACCTCTGCCCCAGTCTCAAGTCTTTTGCAGACTCTAACAGGTTTTCTTCTAAGATTGCCCTGAGTTTGGCTCCATCCATCTTCCCATCAACTCCGACTAGCTTCTCTGTTCCTGTTGAAGAAAAGCATCCCCACAACATGATGCTGCCACCACCATGTTTCACGGTGGGGATGGAAATGCTCTTTCCATTTTCAGATGATGGATTGAACAGTGCTCTGTGAGATGTTCAAAGCTTGGGATAAACTAACCCTGCTTTAAACTTCTCCACAACTTTATCCCTGACCTGTCTGGTGTGTTCCTTGGTCTTCATGATGCTGTTTGTTCACTACGGTTCTCTAACAAACCTCTGAGGGCTTCACAGAACAGCTGTATTTATACTGAGATTAAACTACACACAGGTGGACTCTATTTATTAATTAGGTGACTTCTGAAGGCAATTGGTTCCACTAGATTTTAGTTAGGGGTATCAGAGTAAAGGGGGCTGAATACAAATGCACGCCACACTTTTCAGATATTTATTTTTAAAAAATTTTGAAAACCATTTATCATTTTCCTTTCACTTCACAATTATGTGCCACTTTGTGTTGGTCTATCACATAAAATCCCAATAAAATACATTTTCATTTTTGGTTGTAACATGACAAAATGTGGAAAATTTCAAAGGGTATGAATACTTTTTCAAGGCACTGTATGCCAAAAGAAGTAAACACAGGAACTGGCTACACTTGAAACTTTTAAACTGTTTACTTTAGATAGTGAAGGGTTTTATTATACTTCTTTTTTTTTTTTTTTTTTTTTTATAAGGAAGTCACATGGGAAAATCCAAAATGGTAATGTAAAATATCCTCCAAGTGTATTTTGCAAACTTTATTGCAGATTTGTTGCTAAGATATCTGTGTAGGCCTCCACTTACTCTCTTTCTCAGACTAGTAAATGCGTGGGTTTGACTTTTTTGGAATGATGATAGGTTACTGAGTATCACATTATTGCCTTGTGGACATTGTCTGTCACTGCAGTAAGGACAACAGAACATAAGCTGCACTGGAGAAGGGATGCACCCAATTAGAGGCATGTGTGGTATGCTATGATTTTATGGATACCTTGAAAGCTTATGACATTAAATTCCCTGGGAGGACAGAGGAATATGTATTCCAGCTAGCATAGAATTAACCCTTACTGATAAGGAATGTCTGTTTACTATTACACCAACTAGCATTTTGGGAACTGTTTTGTGGGAGTCTACCATGATTCCTTCTTTTAGAAATAAAAATGTAGTCCCCTCCAATCCTTGCACACTGCGAGGATTGCCAAACTTTATTACAGATTCTTACCTCTAAAGCTGGCCATACACTGACCACAATTCAGCAGTTCCAGCATTGTCCGGCGGAATTTCAATCAGTGTGTGGCTGTCCCCACTCCACAGAAGTCGAATGTTTGATTGATTTCTGTCAAAGGGACATGTTGGAGATTCTCGTTGATCCATGTTGGAGATTCTCATTGATCCATGTTGGAGATTCTCATTGATCAGCGGCTGCAGCTGGTCATCAACGTATTCTGACAGTGGTGGGTGCCACTGTAAGATTACATTGTCCTGATGGAGGTATCACTTCATCCACCTCATTTTTGTGGGGAACAAAAAAACATAATGGTGCAAGGCCAATTTTACTGTTCCTAAGATATCCATGTAGGCCAATTTTTTGCTTTTTCTCAAACTGACTAGTAAATGCAAGCATTTGCTTTCTTTACTGGTAACTCAGCAATCTCCATGTTGTAAAAGGAAAGCTGCTCCGCAACTGCTGTCAAGTTGTTCCTCCATGTAGAGCAGGGATTCTAAACCTGGGATCCTCCAGAGGTTGCTAGGGTTTCCTTGAGCAATTTCTGCCTCTCAGAGAAGTTCCCGCTGACACCACTAATCTTTTTAGCTATCTAGAGGGGATAATTCTTCCCAATAACCACAAGTGTAAGGAGCATTCTTCCCACTGACCATCACACTAATGTACAATGAGTTGTAGATTTAGTCATTTTTAACAGGGGTTCCCTGAAACTGGACAGTTAAGGGATCATGTGTGTTAAGAAAGGCTGATAAAGAGAGTCCACCCAAGTTTTATCCTGTGTTGAGCCCTGATGAGGGGGAGTGATGTTGCCTCCAAAACACGTTGGCTATTTCTATAAGACTTTTTTTTTACCAGCAATTGAAATGTTGTTGGACTCATCTGGTTTTGGTCTGGCGCTGCAGGTAAGTATTCCCCTACCTGTCATTCTCTGAGAGAAATGTGTCCTCTACAGCCTCATGCACACTTTATGGTTTTTTTTCTGCTGCTCCTAGAGAGGTGTCTGGCCTTTTTTTCCCTGCCTCTAAACTCCCCTGCATATCAATAAGCAGCGCTAAATTAAAAATAATAAAATGATTATAATAGTCCGTTGAAACTGTTTTGAAGAGTAGAAGTGACGTGAAACCTCCACCAAAACTTCAGTGTGCGCAAAGGAAGCACACCACACCCACGTGCAGCCAATCTGCTTACCAGAAAACAATGAAAAGCATGCGATGTAATCATATGATGCCAAGGCTCAACAGTAACTCCGAATAACACACTCCATCACAGACAGCCAGAAAATGGAAAAGCCAGATGGTCACATGACATCAGGACATCAAGGTTCACATGGGAAGATGAATGGATTATGTAGTCACCTTTGCTTTGGCAGAGTCACTGTTGGTTGAATCTGTCTCCATGTGTTCATCTCCCCTGCATATTAGCCTATGTGTCCATTCACAGATAGGCATTCAGAAGAGTTTAGAGGCAGAAAAAAAGCCCGCTGTCAATGTGTCCAGGAGTAGCAGTTTCGGCAGAAAAAAACACTTGATGCATCTAAATGCACCGAAGAGCGTTCAGCGCTTGAGTGCTAATTCATTTAACCACTTCAATACACTTTCACCCCCTTCCTGCCCAGACCAATTTTCTGATTCCAGTGCTCTCACACTTTGAATGACAATTACATTGTAATTGCAACACTGTACCCAAACAAAATTTTTATCATTTTTTTTTTTTCATCTTTTGGTAGTATTTAACCACTTCAACCCCGGAAGAATTTACCCCCTTCTTGACCAGAGCACTTTTTGCATCGCTTTAACTGACAATTGCGCGGTCGTGCGACGTTGTACCCAAACAAAATTGATGTCCTTTTTTTCCCACAAATAGAGCTTTCTTTTGGTGGTAAAAAAAAAAGAATCGCAATAAGCGTTTATTGATTGGTTTGCGCAAAAATTAAAGCGTCTACAAAATAGGGGATAGATTTATAGCATTTTTATTATTTTTTTTTTTACTAGTAATGTCAGCGATGTGCGATTTTTATCGTGACTGCGATATTATGGCGGACACATCGGACAAATTTTGACACATTTTTGGAACCATTGGCATTATTACAGCGATCAGTGCGATTAAAAATGCATTGATTACTGTAAAAATGTCACTGGCAGTGAAGGGGTTAACTATGTTCCCTGAGAGGTGATTCTAACTGAAGGGGGAGGGACTGACTACAGGAAGTGACAGATCATGGTTCCTAGCTAACAGGAACATACGATCTGTCACTCCTGTCAGAACAGGGAAGTGTGTGTTTACACACATTTGTCCGTGTTCTGTGTCTCCAGCTCACAATCGCTCGTCGACCGTCAGCCATGAGCATCGGCGCGCGCCTGCTATCCGGGCCCCACGAGATCACGTATAGTAACGTGATTTTGTGCAGGGGAGCCAACCTGCTGCAGTAAAACTGCGGGGGCAGGTCCAAAAGTGGTTGAGGCCCTGAAATGTCAGGACAGTACAAAAAAAACCCCAAATGACCCCTTTTTGGAAAGTAAACAGTCCAAGGTATTTAGTAAGAGGCATGGAGAGTTTTTTGAAGTTGTCATTTTTTTCCCATAATTCTTGGGAAAATTAAGAAAATTTATTTTATTTTTTTTTTATTTTTTTTTACACAAAATTGTCATAATAACAAGTTATTTCCCACACACAGCAAATGCATACTTGCAATTACACCCAAAATACATTCTGCTACTCCTCCCGAGTATCCCCGATCATACCACGTGTCAGACTTTTACACATCCTGGCCACATACAGAGGCTCATCATGCAGGGAGCACCAACAGGCTTTCTAGGAGTATAAATTATACATCAATGTATAAAACATCCTATAAGCCTCCACTTACTAAAAAAAACTCCCTAGATAACACTGTGGAACAGCTGCAAGCGTTAAGCACGTCTCATAAAGCATGCAGAAATAAGCAAATCAGATATATACGCTGCGCTTCCACAAAATATAAATAAATAATAAACTATATGCAAAGTGCAAGTGCTGAACAAAGTGCATAAATATACAGAAAGACATACAGTGGTGTACTCAGTATCTGCCCACTGTGAAAAGTGACAATAGTACAACACAAAGAAAATATAATATATAAGAAATATATACAAAAGTATATATATATTCCTTGTGATAAATAATGAGCATAAAAATCAGTAATAAATTAATACGTTTATATAAAGTGATAAACATGCATCCATGTGATAAATGATTATATTATTTAAAAAAAAATGTCCACAGGATCATATATAATAAATGATCCACTATTAGGTAGAAAATCAAATAAAGGTGCTCCTGTGTGTTTGTGCAATATCCAATTATGTCAGTACAAGAGTGCTCCAAAGTCCATGCGATTCAGCTACTACTGTATGGGTGATCCAAATGCAAGCTGCAGTGTTCTCACTCAGGTGCTCCCCCCTAGGTAGTAAGCGCTCACCTCAGAGCGTGTGACTTTGCCCTTAAGCTTAGTCAATTCACGCTTTTGAACCACCTCTGGGTTCTGCGGTTTAACCGGAATCCTGGACTGGTCAGCTCTATGCCTCGGTATATTAATGGAAGAAAAGGACTTGATAGTGTAATATTGCATGAAAAGTTTATTTAATCACAACAAAAACCCCACACGGGGTACTCACATAAATCAGGCGCGTCAGTGAGCCACTCTGCATCAGGCGAAAAAACATGTGGAAATACCGGACCATAAAGAGCTTTTTACCCTGATCGGGGATGGGCTGTGCCCCGAGGGACATGCCTCATCTCCGATCGCTGCAAGAACATTCAGACATCATATGACGTCCGCCCAGAGGGAAGGAATGTTCCTGCTGGAGGCAGACTACAATGTGCTGGTAGGGAAGTGGTTAAATGGCTAGAATTAATTATAATTCTGGCCAATTAAATTAACACCCAGTTTTTTTTTGCCAAAACTCTGCTGCCAGGAGGAAGGGAATATAGAAGAGTTAGCAAAATATTCGGTGTGAATGAGGCCTAAGACCAGCATAAATCTTTTGTGTTTCAGCTTATCCAGAAAACTGCTGCTTCTGTTAGGCAAGATTGTTTACTAGCATCACCTAGTGAATAAAACTGTGAACTGCCTGTTCTCACTATGCTACACATGGTAATAATGGTCTTCCATTCACACCAGGTGCAGTGGGAGTCCCACAGCACCTCCATCACATGACAAGGCAAAATGCCTTGTCTCCAGTGCAGCCAGTTCACACAGTGGTGTGCAGGCGGCGTGTGCTGGAAAAAAAAAAATCTTTACAGAGATTTTCCCTCACTTTTTGTCTCTGTGTTCCAGATAGAAGAAATAGGGTGTTGTGTCACAGACAGCAATAATAAAAAAAAAAAAATCTGAATTTTTAACTTTTCTCACTCTATTGAAAATACATTATTATTAAAGTGTATCTAATTCAAAAACAAAATGTAATATGTTGTAGCTTACTAGTTCTTAGGTGCGGTGGCTGCATTCTTTTTCATCTTAAATTTTTACCTGGTGATCCTGCCAGTAGCACACTTCATATCCTGGGTGACTATGTCACTCTTTGGACTACAAATATGTCCTCTTCTCTTCAGCTCTTACATTTGGGAGATTTGTAGTTATCAGAATATACAGTATCTCACAAAAGTGAGTACACCCCTCGCATTTTTGTAAATATTTTATTATATCTTTTCATGTGACAACACTGAAGAAATGACACTTTGCTACAATGTAAAGTAGTGAGTGTACAGCTTGTATAACAGTGTAAATTTGCTGTCCCCTCAAAATAACTCAACACACAGCCATTAATGTCTAAACAGCGGCAACCTGTGAATCTCTGGTGAACTCCATGCCCAAAAGGGTTAAGGCAGTGCTGACAAATAATGGTGGCCACACAAAATATTGACACTTTGGGCCCAATTTGGACATTTTCACTTAGGGGTGTACTCACTTTTGTTGCCAGAGGTTTAAACATTAATGGCTGTGTGTTGAGTTATTTTGAGAGGACAGCAAATTTAGACAAGCTGTACACTCACTACTTTACAGTGTAGCAAAGTGTCATTTCTTCAGTGTTGAAACATATATAATAAAATATTTACAAAAATGTGAGGGGCGTACTCACTTTTGTGAGATACTGTAGATAAGAAGGCAGATACCACTATTATCTCACAGGAAGTGACAAGGGACACAAGCATTTCTGTTAAGACAAACAGGTATTTTCTGTACTAGCTGAAATGTTCTTAGTCTGAAAAAAGAAAGCTGATGCAGCCACCAAAGCGAAAGACTGGTAAGCTACAATATATTAAAGTTTTTGTTCAGGGGTGTAGGCATACTTTAAATCTGCTGCTTTCATTAAAATATCACCTGATGATTCTGCCATGAAAGTCCTTGTTCAAGCACTTCCTGTAATAAGGTTACAATGCTCTCTCCCTGTCTGCCATTTGTTCTCCTGCCTTATCATCTTGTCACATGGGCTTCCAATGGACAGTACAAGTAGTTGTTTGACCACACATCACTGCTGTCAATGTCAGGAAACACACCCCAAGATATGTCATGCAGGCATTGCTGATGTGCATGTACAAAGATAGGAAGTGGCTGCAAACAGGCATACGGAGATCAACAGCACTGAGATCAAACAAGATGATGTTGGATCTCAGTGCTGTTGATAAAAGGTGAAAACCAGTAGCAGCATGGTTTGCCATTTATTTGATAAACTTTATTCTTAGTTCTTCTGCCCATGATATGCTTGGTCCTTTGCCTCTTCAGTCTTCTTCCCTTGGTGGGTGGTTTTGGATGATGCAGAAAGCAGTGCTGATGACTCTCTGCATCATTACACTTTGAGTGCAGTGCACTGTGCTCTGTGTACAGGGCCATGCAATCCCATGAATAAGTCAATTTATGACGAAACATGTCGGGGGTGTGGCTGTGATACGTGACGCATAGCGCTGGAAGCCACACTGGAGGATAGGTGATTCAAGTGCACAGAGGAACGGAGGACAGTCAAGAGAGGGGTGAGATCACCAGTACACCTCGGGTCCGCCGTGACCGCTAGTTACTTTTGGTTATCCACTGAGTTTGAAGTTGATGTGAACTGCACTTTATTTCTGCTGGTTTAATCTTTTTAAAATGTGAGTGTATTATTATAGGATTGCAGTGGTTTTAATAAATTTGCTATATTGTTTTACACTATTGGAGCACTTTATATTTTTTTCATGTGGACCTAATTTATAACATTCACTGTGGTACATCGAATGATCCAATTACCATGGAGTGTGGTAAACAAGCGATTACTGCCTTGCATGAGAGTGCTGGCAATATAAATTGGTGAGTGTATTTCTTGAGGGAGTGATTCACTGATCACGGTGGTGAGGTGGAAGACAAATGGAGTCACTCATTTGTGCTCATCAAGATTTCAATCACCTTTTTGGGACACTTGATTTATATTTTGTCACAGATTTTTTGGACTGATTTATCCAAAATGTATGGGCTCATATGTTATACTATGGAATTGTTTATTCACAGCATGGAGTGAAGTGATTGCACATATTATTTCACCTGATTGTCATTTATTTATATTTATTTTTTTCAATATTTAACTATTCATTTATATATTTTTTAATGATTATTGGTTTGTAGCGATATCAGACCTCACGTGGGTGCACAGAGCACATTAAGAGGTTCACACCACTATTGTGTTAGAGACACCTTGTTACTGTGTATGTTTAGAGCGCCTCTTATTTATCCTATGTGTCTTTAGGAGGTATTTTGTGAGCAGCTGACATTTAGGATTAAATACTTGGTGTATGTATTTATTTAAAGGGGCAGCTCAACACTAATTAGTATAATTTATTTGTATTCAATTACATATCTTTCACATTATCTATAGATTTTTTTTGATTTTTCAGTCTTTAGGGGCGCGGTGGAGGTATTTTTTGTTTGAAGGGCGGTTCACCATTCAGGATACCTTTATAACCATGCATTTAGTCATTCCTCAGTCTTCCACGTTGAGTCACTGAGGACATCTTGTGCTGAAGAAGAGGTACTGCAGGCAACAGCTTTGGATTGAAAGTATTTTTTTTAAACCTCCAGAGGACATAAAAAATAACTTGGGGTTTAAGGAATTTTATTTACACTATAAAGCTGCAGAGTAGCATTATGAAATCTCTCAGTGACTGCAAATACCTGTGTAGTAACATGGGCATTTCAATAAATAGTGATTTAACAGTGATTACTTCAGGGCTATAAGGCTTTTTCAACTGAAATAGCTTGTAGTTTCCCCTATTGACAGCCCATGTAGAACAATGCCTGTGGCCACTCTATTCAAAAGCCCCTGTGATTCAGAACAGTACAGACACTGGCAAGTCCCAATCTCTTGCCCACAGTAACATTACAGCAATAAACCATGTAATGGGCATTAATAACTGGGCAGGCAACGGCCAGTGCTTTTTTTGCTGAATCCTTCCCCCACATCAATGTCTTCATTACCACTTTTCAGACAGACAGCAAATATAAATTGACGACTGTAAAAGGTAAAATAACTAGTATATTGATGACAATTTCAGAAAAAAAATAACAGGATGCATTACTTGGTAATTTTTAGAAGGCTTCAACTTTAGGCAGGTCTGCACAGGGGAGCATTCTGGGTAATGTTTACTGCCATGTCTGGCTGGTGCAAGGCATTGCATTTAAGATGGGCAAATGCTGGGTAGTGTGACCTGGCTTCTCTGCATCTTTATACATATGGTCACAGGATAACAACCTGTCAGAATATACAGTGCACTGGGTAAGCCAGACCCCAATTCCCAGCACTGCACAGTCATAACCATGCCCATCTGAAAGTAGGTCAGAGTAGAGAAGCAAACATGTAGTAAGTAAGCCAAACATGGCACTAGTCGGATGCTGGAATGCATTTTGATTAAAGCGAAACTAAACCCTCCTATCTTTTACAGCCAAGGAAAGTGCCATTTTAGTCTCTGTTTAATTTGCAGTTGCCATGGTGCTGCACATGTGATCAGTTATGACGACAGCCATTTGAGGACTTGACAGTTTGGTTAAAAGCACAAGCTACTGTGGGGAAGAGAGACCACTTATTGGAGCAACGCCATGCAGCTAAACTAGTAGGTAGGTCCTCCCTTTTAAAATGTTCATGGACATTAAACCTGTTCTAAAGCTATAAGAGAAAGATATGTATTCATTATTCAAACAATTTTGGCAGAACTGTATAACAATTTAATTGTGTACGAGGAACAAACAACTCCAGTACCTGACTTTGGAAGGTTTTGCCAAAATTAGATATTATTTGGGCAGTTAGCATTAATGAATAGTATATATGCTTATCAGTAAAAAAATAAGGATCTGTTGACAATAAATTTCCCCGACTAGCTTGTCATGAATCAGACACACAACAGCCTTTCATTTGGAATCTGTCATTTTCAAACTGATTGGGCTCAATGGGTTCAGAGACATACCTGCACGGCATGGCGATCTGTACTGCTGTATACCGAGATTGGAGGAGGATGGGAAGGATGGGAAGTAGAAGAAGTGCTAGTTGTTGGAGATGTTGAGGATGTTGCTGCAGTGTGTTCATTCTCCATGGCTCCAACTGATATTTTTCTTTGTCTATGAAAAGATGCAAATAGAAACATTTAAGCCTAAATGGTAGCTGTGCTTTTGATACAGATCCGGGATGCCTTTCCAGTAAAAAGAGAACCTTTAGCTGTCCACAATGCTGGTTTTTCACAGCATGGCCTGCTTGTTATATTACAGTCACCTACCATTGCTTTCCTTATGCACAGACCGTGCTGTGTCCATAAGATGCTGACAAGTTGGCAGGCTCTACCTCGGGTTGGCCAATATTCACTATAAGGCAGCCAGAAAAAGAAAAACTTGCAAGCAATGCTTCTTTACATAGTAAAATAGATCTAAACCCTAAATATGATGACATTTAGTTTGCTGAAGCACTGTGCACTATGTACAACTGTCATTTTGTTCTTTTAGAAATTGTACCTGTTCTCTATCCTTTGAATGGGTGAACTGATGCGTATTATGTCCAGGGAAGGTCACTCATCATCTCCACCAGAAACGCATGTGGCAGGGTGACTACACAGGAGAACAACTGAGAAACAGGAACAGAGCAGAACATTGTGTTCCTACTACAGGAAATGCCTAAACAAGGACCTTAAAGTGATACTAAATCTCGGCTTTTTTCCCTTAAAAATAACAAACATGTTATACTTACCTGCTCTGTGTAGTGGTTTTGCACAGAGCAGCCCAGATCCTCCTCTTTTGGGTCCCTCTTTGGCTCTCCTGGCCCCACCCTCCTGCCAAGTGCCTCCACAGCAAGCAGCTAGCTATGGGGGCACCCAAGCAGAGCAGCAGCTCTGTCTATTCAGACACGGAGCTGCGGTTGGGCCCCACCCCTCTCTCCCCTCATTGGCTCACTGACTTTGACTGACAGCAGTTGGAGCCAATAGCGCCCGCTGCTGTGTCTCAGGAGGGAGAGTCCCGGACAGCCGAGTCCCTCATGCAACATTGCTGGATCTAGATGGGCTCAGGTAAGTATTAGGGTCGCTGGGCTGCTGCATGCATTAAAATAAAAAACCTTCTGCCTTTAGAACCACTTTAAGTGCAGAAGGCTGTAGTTTTAAAAAGACTGAAGTGACTATTGAAATTACAAACATTTGAATTGGAATAAAAGTTCATTTTTAAAATGCTGATGGTAGGGTTTTTAATGACAAAAGAGACACAGTTTGTCTCTTCTGTTGTAATTGCTTCTCTCTCTTCTGTCACCATTTGTGAACACTGAGCCGAGCATGCGCAGCTTAGTGCATAATCTCAGCATGGTTCTGTATCAAGACACAATGGGCTCCATTCACAAAACCAGATTGCATGTGGTATTTAAGTATTTTCCCAAATACCACATGCGATCCTGAAAATTTCTATTCACTATTGCTTCATGCGGTGTTTACCCGCTGGTCCCTGCATGAGATATTTAAAGAATCGGCAGCTGCCGGAATCCTTAACAACCAGTAAACAACATAGTACCCCTACTTATTCACCAAAAAAAAGTGTAGTGTAAAAAAAGACAGTAGGCAGTTTTTGACAAGTCCTTTATTTAAAAAAAAAAAAAAATGTCCCCTGGTGTAGATCCATAGTCAATCATGATGCCCGCCGACCTGCTGGGTAAGTGACATCACAAGGGGCGGTGCCACCCAGTGACGCCACTGGCACCGTCCTTTCGTTTTTTAGGAACTGTCAGACGACAGAAGCCTTTGTCGAGAGCGGAGCGTTTTTGTTTTTTTTGGCGGGTCAGCGGTGGTAGCGGGCATCATAACTGACGATGGATCTACATCAGGGGACATTTTTTTACTTTTGTTTTTTTAAATAAAGGACTTATCAAAAAACGCCTACTGTCTTTTTTTACACTTCACTTTTTTTTTGTTGAATAAGTACCCCATACTCATTCACATGGGGGGGTGGGATCTGGGGGCCCCCTTGTAAAAGGGGGCTCCCAGATTCCGATAAGTACCCTGCGCGCAGACCCTACAACCACCAGCAAGGGTTGTGGGGAAGAGGCCCTTGCCCTCATCAACATGGAGACAAGGTGCTGGGGGGAGCCCCCTGTGCCCCAAAGCACCCCCACATGTTGAGGGCATGTCACCTGGTATGGTTCAGGAGGAAGGGGGTGCTCGCACGTCCTCCCCTTTCCTGACTTGCTGGGCTGCATGCTCGGATAACAGTCTGGTATGCATTTTGGGAGGACACCATGCCATTTTTTTAAAATTTTGACATAAGGGTTCCCCTCAAAATCTATACTAAAATCGAAAGGCCTGGTATGGATTGGGTGGTGGGGGACCCCACGCCGTTTTTTTTTTTTCTTAAATTTTAATTGTCGGCATTTTTGTTTTTTACATTCAGCTGTCAGCAGGCAACCCGGCTGACAGCTGATGACTCATTGGTTATTAAGGACTCGGTAACCGCCCGCTCCTTAACAACCATGACAGTTACTGGTTGTTAGGGACACTGGAGGCTGCCCGCTGCTTAACAACCAGCTATCTACAGCCTGTGGCAAGGACGCAGGCTTGCACTTCTAAGATACTGCATAACTTCATAAAATAACTCATGTGGTATTTTACTAGCGTTTTTTTAGTAAATGCCAAAAAACTTTTTGAAAAACACAGTACGGTATCTTACCGCATACTCAGATGCGGTAAGATACCGCTTTGTGAATGGAGCCCCATAACTCACGTTACATCAGTTATGATGTAACATCATCCATGAGTTACATCATCCCTGCCAATTAAGAGGCCAAAGACTCTGAAACTCAAAGAAGAGAGGGAGAGGAAGAAAGCACTGGCAAGGAAGGGGAGCACTGACATTGCAAAGCCAGAGACTTCCAAACAGCTCCTGGTTGCCCAAAATATGTGTTAACAGGGCCTGATGGTGTGAACAGGCCCATAACCAGAAAATAAAGGCGAGGCTATATATTTTGCAGAGTTTTGTGATGCAACTAAACCCTTTAGCGTTGTAAGGCAGCTAACATAGTATACATTTCACATGTGTATTTTGTGATTTGGATAAAGTTCTGCTTTTAGTGTACAGCTGGCCATACATTATACAATTTTCTTTTTCAATTTCCTTTAGACTTACCTTCAACTATGTAGTAAAAGGGCAAGCCTGATGACAAAGAAACTGAAAGTGTGTAGGTTTGACTGCATGTTACAGTGGGGAAAATAATAATTTGATCCCCTGCAGATTTTGTAAGTTTGCCCACTTACAAAGAAATGAAGGGTCTATCATTTTTTTTTTTTTATCATAGGTGTATTTTAAATGATAGAGGCAAAATATCAGATCCAGAAAAAACACATGATACAAATGTTACAAACTGAGTTGCAGTTCAGTGAGTAAAATTATTATTAGATCCCCAAGCAAAACATGACTTAGTACTTGGTGGAGAAACCCTTGTTGGCAAGCACAGAGATAAGACATTTCTTGTAGTTGATTATTTGGTTTGCACCCATCTCAGGAAGGGTTGTGGTCCACTCTTCCTTACAGATCTTCTCTAAATCTTTAAGGTTTCTTGGCTTTCACTTGGAAGTTTCAGCTCCCTCTATACATTTTCTATAGGAGTATGGTCTGGAGACTGGCTAGGCTACTCCATGACCCTAATGTGCTTCTTCTTGAGCCACTCCTTTGTTGCCTTGGTGGCATGTTTTGGGTCAATGTCATGCTGGAAGACCCATCCACAACCCATCTTTAGTGTTCTGGCTAAGGGAAGAAAGTTCTAATCCAAGATTTTACAATACATGGCCCCTCAGTGTGGCAAAGTCAGCCTGTACCTTTAGCAAAGAAACAGCCCCAAAGCATAATATTTCCACCTCCGTGCTTGACTGTATGGTGTTCTTAGGGTCATAGTCAGCATTTTTCTTCCTCCAAACACGGCGAATCAAGTTAATGCCAAAGAGCTTGATTTTGGTCTCATCTGACCACAGCATTTTCTCTCAATCCCTTTCTGAATCATTCAGATGTTCACTGGCAAACTTCAAACGGATCTGTACATGTGCCATCTTGAGGAGGGGGACCTAGCGGGCGTTGCCAGATTTCAAACCATGGTGGCGTATTGTGTTACCAATGGTTTGTTTGGTGACTGTTGTCCCAACTGCCTGGGCTGATCCCTCACTTTTCTCATGATCATCCTTACCCCATTAGGCGAAATCTTGCATGGAGCTTCAGACCAAGGGTGATTGACAGCTATTTTGTATTTCTTCCATTTGTGAATAATCGCACCAACAGTTGTCTCCTTCTCACCAAGCTTCTCGCTGATGGTCTTGTAGCCCATTCCAGCCTTGTGCAGGTCTACAATCTTGTCCCCAACATCCTTTGACAGATCTTTGGTCTTGCCCATGATGGTGAGGTTTGAATTGAAGAAAGGGATTCTGTGGACAGGTGTCTTTTATACACATAACGAGTTGTCGTTAGGAGCACCTTCTTAAATTGACAGGACTAATCTGTGTAACACATGAGCACATACTGTAGCCAGTCTGTGGGAGCCAGAATTATTGTTGGTTGGTAGGAGAGCAAATACTTTTTTTACTGAACTTTTTTTACTGAACTGCAAATCAATTTATAACATTTGTAGCATGCAGATTTTTGGTTGATAGTCTGTCTCTAACATTTAAAATACACCTATGATAACAAATATAGACCGTTTGTTTCTTCGTAAGTGGGTAAACTTTAAAAATCTGCAGGGGATCAAATAATTATTTTTCCCACTGTATATGGTTTTGGTACATCTAAAAGATTTTTATGGACATTCAAGTCTCACAATTGTTACACTATTTCTTTATGAGCAGCTGAGTAATGTACACCTTAAGAAAATGCATTATTAAAACTTTTTTTTTTTTTTTTTACATTCTGCAATTGTATTTGACAAATACAGTATAAAACAGATAAACACTGCCACTTTTAGGATGCAGTAGCATCTGCATGTGATTACCAGTTATCACATAACTGTAAACCACTCAGATTAGATCCCGATCATCACCGGGGCTCAAAGTGGACAGTAAGGCCTGAGAGGCACCAGCTGCATAAAAGTGTTAGCTGGTGGCTCTTAAAGAAAGAACCTTTATTATCATATTGTCAGGATGGAGCATCATGAAGGTGGTTGGCGTAAAACATTGTATATACAAAGAGTATAACACTTACATTTCTCTGTCAAAAGAATAAGTATTTTCAGAAATAGTGTTAAAAATGTTGGGAATACTGGAGAGAGGGTTTACTGTGTCTTCAAAAAGTTATGATACCATACGTAGTATAGATATCCTAATATGTCACAGAGAAAAAAATGTTATAGAGGACCTCAGGGAGCCACAGAGATCCCTGTGCCTGTAAAACTGTTCTTGGATGGACTACAGAGGTGTTTCTTCTATGGGTTTGTGCATCTCACTATGTTGTGCACACAGCCCCCAGGGGGTGCACAACATAGTGAGATGCCGGTTCTGTGTTTGGCAAAAGAGCCAAGTGGACTGCACATAATTGTTAGGGAAGAAGCTGAGTGGTAACCGAACCCTACAGCTGCTGGGTATCAATACTATGTAACCAGTGGGCGCTACCGGGGGGCAGCTCACTGCCCACAGGGAAAAGAAGGGATGTTTCCTTTGATCCTTTCCCGCTTCTGCTCCCCTAATGTCCAGTTTCCTTACATCACAAGTGCTAGAGCTGCAACAAAGATCCATCTAGAACTTGATATGGGGAAGATTGTGCACTGGGGGAATGGTGGTGAGAGAGGATCAAATGAAACATGAAACAAATGAAACATCCTTTCCTCTCCCTATGAGATGACAGCTGTCAACCAGCAGGCGCTTTGGTGGCACCCACTGGTTACATAGTATAGATGTGGGGGTTTGGCTCCCACTTGGCTCCTTCCCCTTTCACACTGGGGCGTTTTTCAGGCGCTTTTGGGCTAAAAATAGCATCTGCAAAGTGCCTGCAAAACGGCTCCCCTGCAGTCTCAGTGTGAGAGCCCGAGTGCTTTCACACTGAGGCGATGCGCTGGCAGGATGTTAAAAAAAAAGTCCTGCAAGCAGCATCTTTGGAGCGGTGTATACCGCTGCTCCACCACTCCTGCCCATTGAAATGAATGTGCACCGCTGCCAAAGCGACTGCAAAGTGTTTCGGCAGCGGCGCTTCACGGGCGCATTTAACCCCTTCCTCGGCCACTAGCTGGGTTATAAGCGCCCCGCTAGCAGCCGAATAGCGCCACTAAAATGACGGTAAATCGCCGCTAAAACTAGCAGTGTTTTACCGTCAACGCATGTCCGCTCCAGTGTGGAAGCAGCCTTAAGTAAGGCCCCTTTCACACTGGAGCGGTTTTCAGGCGGTATTGCGCTAAAAATACCGCCTGAAAACCGCCCCTAAACAGCCTCCGCTGTTTGTTCAGTGTGAAAGCCCGAGGGCTTTCACACTGAAGCGGTGCGCTCGCAGGACGGTAAAAAAAGTCCTGCGAGCCGCTTCTTTGGAGCGGGGAAGGAGCGGTGTATTCACCGCTCCTAAACCGCTCCTGCCCATTGAAATCAATGGGACAGCGCGGCTATACCGCGGTAATACCGCGGCTATAGCCGCGCTGTACGAGCGGATTTAACCCTTTTTCGCCCGCCGGCGGGGGTTAAAACCGAACCGCTAGCGGCCGAACACCGCTGCAAGAACGACGGTACTGCAGCGCTAAAAATAGCGCTGTTGTACCGCCGACGCCCCCACCGCCCCAGTGTGAAAGGGGCCTTATACAGAAAATTTTTTACAAAAAAATTTGGTGGTGAGAGAGGATCAAATGAAACATCCTTTCCTCTCCCTATGAGATGACAGCTGTCAACCAGCAGGCGCTTTGGTGGCACCCACTGGTTACATAGTATAGATGTGGGGGTTTGGCTCCCACTCGGCTCCTTCCCCAATTGACGGGGATTAATTGTTATGTAATCCAACTAAAAAAAGCCTGATTAGAGTTTAGAAAACTCCCAACATTCTACTCATAGAACATGTAATATAAAGATTGAAGAAAGGAGGGGTGAGGCTGCTATAACCAATGAAATATACTGTAGCATATATATTTTATTAACACACAAAATCTTAAAAACATATATTGCGTCTTAATTTGTACGTATCTATAGATTATGATTTTAGCATATTTTTTGGATATAGTTGGGAGCTTTTAATTTCACCATGATGTGTTTTTAAGGATTTGTGTATTAATAAAATAATTGTTATAATTCAATGGTCACATCAGTCTCATCCTCTATTTCTTCATTCTTTATATTTCATGTGTAATGAGTAGTCTGGTTTTATATTGTCTTTACAGGGATATCCTGCCTTCTTCATAACATTCTTTTTGACAAGAATTAACTTTTGGACCTAGAGACAACAGTGTCACATTTGTCTTGATTGGTATATGCGGCCCACAGCGACTCCTTTTCCAGCAATGTCATTGATCAGTTGAGCATAACTTGTTGAATCAGCACATGCGCAGTAGGTCCAGAGTTTCACTGGATACAGAATTTACTTCTACTGGTAAGCTGTGCAGGGGAGGGCTGAACTTTGAGGTAGAGGGTCACTTACTACTAACCTCAGCGTCACTTACTCTTTGACCCCTGAACTCTGTCTCACTTACTACTGATCTCTGAATTCTGCGCCATTTACTCCTGACCTTTGAACTCTGTCTTACATACTACTGACCTTTGTACTCTGCATCACTAAGGCTGGGTTCACACAGGTCTGGCTGCGGTTTGCAGTCCGGTGTCCTATGCGTTTGTGTTTACTGATTTAGGTGCAAATTTTTCCCTGAATTTGCACCTGAACCGGACTCAAAAATGCACAGGACCCTTTTCAAATTCACACTGCAGCCACCCGGACATGTGTAAACGCTATTGAAAACCAGTCACACTCAGATGTTATGCAAATTGGATGCGGTGTAAAACGCATCCAATTCGCATATATGTGAACCCAGCCTTACTACTAATCTCTGAACTCTGCCTTGACTACTGAACCCCTGCATACTGTTTCCCTTTTAAACCAGTGATTCTCAACTCCTGTCCTCAGGACCCACTAACAGGCCAGGTTTTAAGTATTACCTTGGGGAGATGCAAACTAGAATACTGCAATCACTGAGCAGCAAATTATATCACATGTGATGCATTTCAGTTACCTTGCAAACCTGGCCTCTTATGCCTCGTTTCCACCGAGTGGATCGGTTTGGTTCGGTACGGTACGCTATTTTGGGTGTCTCCATTATGAAAGCGGCCCATACAACCGAACCGAACCGTTCCATTCAGGGTCCTGCTTCAGATGTGGGGCCATAGAAAATGGAATGGTTCGGTTAGGGCGGAGCTACGATACATTCCACTGATTGGTGAACGTGTGACGCTATGACGGCATTTTTTCTAAACCCACGTATGGCCCCTGTCGGTCCGACTTGCAGTGGAAACGCTCGCCTGAATAGGCCGGACCATTCTAGGCTGTCCAAACCGATCCGACCCGAACCAATCCACTCGGTGGAAACAAGGCATTAGTGGGTCCTGAGAACAGGAGTTGAGAACCACTGCTTCAAACCACGGACAATATTCAGAACAATGAAAACCACACCCAATTTTTGCATGCCTCGCTTTTTTCTCAGGCAGGAGCCCCCAACTTGTGATCTTGCACACAGGCCCATTGCTTTCAGAAAATGCCCCTAATGGAATACCTACTTTTTTCTAGTATGAGTGCAGTTTGAAGCACTAAAAAGCTATACTATTGTTGTTTATTCTGACCAGGGAATGGAAGCTCAGCTGGATAGAAGTTCCTAAATTAAAGCGGAGTTCCACCCCCCCAGCAAAAATGTAAAAGTCAGCAGCTACACATACTGTAGCTGCTGACTTTTAATATTAGGATATTTACCTGTCCTGGAATCCAGCGATGTTGGCACCCCAGCCGATGTTTCCATCGGCTCTCAGGTAGAGGTCGACCGATATGGGTTTTTCTCTGGCCGATGCCGATATTTAGAAATCGCGGTGGCCGATGGCCGATATATGATGCCGATTTTTTTGGGCCGATATGTTAGGCCGTTTTTTTTTTTTTTCCCTTCATCTCATAAAATCTAACAGTTAGACCCCTTTCACACTGGGGCGTTTTTCAGGCGCTTTTGGGCTAAAAATAGCATCTGCAAAGTGCCTGCAAAACGGCTCCCCTGCAGTCTCAGTGTGAGAGCCCGAGTGCTTTCACACTGAGGCGATGCGCTGGCAGGATGTTAAAAAAAAAAGTCCTGCAAGCAGCATCTTTGGAGCGGTGTATACCGCTGCTCCACCACTCCTGTCCATTGAAATGAATGTGCACCGCTGCCAAAGCGACTGCAAAGTGTTTCGGCAGCGGCGCTTCACGGCCGCATTTAACCCCTTCCTCGGCCACTAGCTGGGTTATAAGCGCCCCGCTAGCAGCCGAATAGCGCCACTAAAATGACGGTAAAGCGCCGCTAAAACTAGCAGTGTTTTACCGTCAACGCATGTCCGCTCCAGTGTGGAAGCAGCCTTAAGTAATACAGAAAATTTTTTTCATTTAAACATTTATTAAACAAAACAAACCTCCAATCAGTTCACTTGTATGTATAATTTAGATTAAAAAAAAAAAATCAAACTATATCTTAAATATTAAATACACAAAAACAGGTAATCAAAACTTTTTGACGAAAAAAAATGGGCTAACTTTACTTAGTTTTTTTTAATTCATTAGTGTATTCTTTTTTATTCTTTTCAGGATTTTTACTTGTAAGCAACAAGTGTCAGAAAAGATTTAGTCTTTAAATGGTTAAACTGAGAACTCCTACACAAGGAGTTCAGTTAATTGATAAGTAGAAACACTGTATCTCTTTAGCTTCTTTTATCAGACTTGGCAGGCTGCCCAGGGAGGAGAGAAGTTGTTCCACAGAAGACTTCAGGCAACTTGCATTGACTTCTAGTACAGAAGTCATTTGCAAGTTGCGCTGAAGTTATAATCGTCCTTTTTTTATCAACACAATCGGCCGATGCCGACTAATTAAAAAACGCCAAATATCAGCCGATATATCGGTCGACCTCTACTCTCAGGTGCTGCTGCCGCCATTGCCTGTAAAGGAAACAGGCAGGGAAGCCTTGTGGCTTCACAGCCGATTCCCTACTGCGCATGCGTGAGCGCGTGGAGCTTTCTCAATGTCCCAGGGGCGGAGGAAAGAGGAGGGAGACGAATTTCCAAATGATCTTGCCGCGGCGAGATCTCTCAGAAGTGGGGACGGGTACCTGCCAAAAACACTTTAACGTAACTCACACCATACCATGTGTTACAATTCATGTTTTTGCTGTGAGAAATGAGCTGTAAAGGTTTTTCCCACACATACAACAAGCAGGGGCAACTTCTCCCCAGCACACACAAAAAGTTTTGTTGGAAGTTGGGAGTGGATTCGAATGCTTTAAGTTTCCCCTCCTAACCCAACTCAGCTTTCAGGACCCGGTACCGATTCTCCTCAGACCGGACCTTCTGTCCCAGGGGGCAGCTCTGCATCCATGCCCAGCACGATTGAGGCTGATGGTCTGGTTCTTGAGAGGGAGAGGCTGGAAGCCCTTGGCTGTGCATCAGGTGTCATTTCCACCCTCATGAGTTCAAGAAGGGCGAGCACGAATATAATCTATGGAAGAATATGGGTCAAGTTTGTGGAGTTCTCATCCTCCGCAGGAAGACTATACAGAGACCCAGGAGTGCAGGAAATTAGGGAATTCTTACAGTCAGGACTTGAGCTGGCTCTGTCAGTCAGCTCCCTTAGGGTCCAAGTGTCGGCCTTTTCAGGAGTTTTGTAGGCTGGTCAAACTTAGGCCCCAAAAGGAAGCCGAGATTTTCCAAGTGGGGTCTTCCCCTTGTCCTCGATTCACTCTCAGAGCTCAGTACCATGGCAGGTGGCCCGACATCTATTAAGGATCTCTCTGCCAAAGCCACCTTCCTCGTATCGATCACATTGGCCAAAATTTTCAGAGATTGGGGCTTTCGGCCACAAAGAACTATTTCTGACCTTTTTTCCTGGATTGAGTGGTACTCATACCCATGCTTGACTCAAATCCCAAGGTCACGTCGGTCTTCTATGAAAACCAAGAGATTGTCCTTCCTACATTCAAAGCTCCAGAGGCCTCGGAAGCTCACCCACTAAATGTGGGGGAAACACTAAAAGAGTATATTCAAGCTACGTCCGCCTTTAGGCGCTCGGATCATCTATTCACTCTGTTCTCCGGGAAAACAAGGGGAACTGTGCATCGTCCAGAATGATTGCCTCCTGGATTGTCCAGAACATCCAGGAGGCCTATAGGCAAAGGGCTTGGCTCCTCCCGAGGCGGTGACAGCACATTTGACCAGGGGCATCTCGACTTTCTGGGCGGCGGCCCAACATGAGGCTCCAGACGTCATTTGCAGGGCGGCCTCGTGGGCCTCTATCAACACCTTCATGGCCCATTATTGCGTGAAACCCACATCCTTATCTTCTGTGAACTTTGGTTTAAGAATCCTGTCAGTTGACGGAGCAAATACAAATATTTTTTGTTCAGCAATCTCGCCCGTGTGGTTTGGATAGTTATTTCTCACATGTATGCTGCAATGGAGTCTGTCAGGAAAACTGTAAATTTTCTATCAAATACTTACCGTAATTTTCCTTTCCTGATGGACTCCATGGCAGACAGAGTTCCCACCCGTGATTCAAGAGCTGGCTAGTTACGGAATGCAGTCTCTGGCTGTGGGCTCAAATTAATGGGAATGGAGTCCTATAGCATTGGGGAGGAGGTGGGGTAAACACACACATAGGCTGCCATGGAGTCCATCAAGAAAGGGAAATTACGGTAAGTATTTGATAGAAAAAAAATTTTATCAGACCTTCACTCCTAAAATTAAAGGGGTATTTAAGTACTTGTAAAGGCATTGTACCGTATGCATGAAGGTAAAACCTTCTGTGTGAAGTAGCATCCCCTGCCCCCCTAATACTTACAAGGGACCATTGGCTCCCACTGCTGTCAATCACAGCTAGTGAGTCAATGAGGAGAGAGAGGGGGCGGGGCCGAGCCGTGGCTCTGTGTATGAATAGACACACGGAGTAGGGGCCTGGGAGGGAGCCTGCTTGGGTGACCTCAGAGCAAGCAGCTTGCTCTGGGGGCAAGAGGGAGGGGTCAGGACCACAAGACCCAAGAGGAGGAGGATAGGGGCTGCTCTCTACAAATCCACTTCACATAGTAGGCAAGTATGACATGTTTGTTATTTATAAAAAAATCTGCCTTTAACCACTTGCCGACCATGCTATAGCTGAATGATGTGTACAGCGTGGCTGGCTAGTTTTGAAAGGCCTTCATATGAGGTCCTTCCGTGATCGCGCCCGCTGTAGCGTGTGGGTGGCTTACTATGTGATCGCAGTGTCCTCCTGACACTGCTGATCACAGATTGAGGTAAAGACACTGCTGATCACAGATTGAGGTAAAGAGCCAATCAGTGGCTCTTTACCACGTGATCAGCTGTGTCCCATCACAGCTTATCATGATATTAACAGAAGTCGGTTATTGGCATTCCTTTCCTCAAGCTGAAGGAAGAAGAGAGCTGATAACCGGCTATTGTAAAAAGGACATGTACACTGATAATCAAGGCACAGATTATCAGTGCATTCCCAACAGTGCCCACCAGTGCTTCCAAACAGTGCTGCCTATTAGTGCAGCTTCATCCTAATCAGTGCTCACCAGTGACACCTCATCAGTAGTGCCTATCAATGCCCATCAGTGCTGCCTCATCAGTGAAGGAGAAAAATTACCTGTTTGCAAAATTTTATAACAAGCTATTATCTTTTTTTTCCAAATTATTGGTCTTTTTTCGTTTATTTAGCAAAGAATGAAAAACCCAGTGATGATTAAACACCACCAAAACAAAGCTCTCTTTGTATGAAAAAAAAATGCCAAAAATCTTGTTTGGGTACAGTGTTGCATGACTGCACAATTGTCATTCAAGTGTTTCACATTAAACTAAAAATGTATTATATTGCAGCTTACCAATTAATTGATGTGGTGGCTGCATCAGTTTTATTTTGTTTTTCCCTCAGTTTTCACCTGGCGATCTGGCCAATAACACACCTCCTATATAAGTGAGACACAACAAGAAATGAGGACAAGAGGCACAGCATACAGCAGCATTGTCAGTCTGGGAAGGGGAGTGTTAAATGCATTAGCAGATTTATAACCACTAAAATCGAAGCCAACCTCTAGCTCACACTTTCTAATCAGTTACAGAAAACTGTTTTTCCTTTTGGGATAATTCTGCTGGAGAGCTTGTGCTGTAAAAAAAACAATAGACCTGCTGGCTGGATCACCAGATGAAAATAGAAGAAAGAAAGCCTAAAAAAGTAAATACAGTGATCGCGTCTAAAAAAAAAAAAAAAAGCTGCAATATAATGTTTGCTTTTGGGTTTAATACTGCTTTAACTTTTCCCTCTGCAACCCTCCCCTCTCCACTACTAAACCACTTGCTTCCCACAAAACACATATGCGGGTGGCAAAGAGGGTGGGCTTTTCCACTCACATTGTGCACATACGTGTCTGTGGATGGTCGAGGTTTCTGTGCAGAAAGCACGCTTCCACTACAGTGACCGATCCTTCAAAGCCAGCTCTCGGTATGTAGTCATGATTGGCCTGGATAGGCACCTGATCGTGTGACAACTGTGACAGCCAGTCACAATGGTCACGTGATCGGGAAATCAGTCCTGCCCCCTGTGCTTGAAGACCCATTTAAAGGGGTGCTGGGGCTTTTTTTTTTTTTTTTGTAACTCTGGCCCACCCACTGCCTCCAGTCTTCCTGCTCCTGTAGCCTCCTGTGTTATCCCCATCACATATCCCAGGAGGCTGCAGGACACACATGGGGCTGGTGGGCAGGAGTCAGCTGCAAGAACCTGGAAGAGACAGACCTATTGATATAGGAAGGGGAGATGGTGGTGTGGGACTCAATGTGTAGTGGCAGATCACTGTGAGGGAGGGTGACTTTTAAAGTTATTATACTGTATGTCACCCAACCTCCAAATTATTCTGTGTTACGTTGCTTTCTGCTGTAATGATGTGATTGCTGATTACCTACTTTCCAGACCACCCATCAAACATATACTGCGGCAGGGCGGCCCCACCGCGTGAAACGTACCTGTACGTTGTTTACGCTCCCTGGTCTGCCACCTGCTACCAGCTCCTGCTGCGATTGGACACAGCGAAAGCCAGTCAGCGGGTCCGGCGGCCGCTGGCTACCCGAAATCGGGAATGACAGAACAGCGGTCTGCCTATGTAAACAAAGGAGACTGTGTTCTGTCACAGAGGAAGAGAGAGATCTGTGATTCCTACTAATCAGGAACACCAATCTCTCTCTGTGTCTAGTGTCAGCATCCCCCACACAGTAAGAAAGCACACATAGGGAACACACATTTAACCCTTTGATTGTCCCTGATGTTAAGCCCTTCCTTGCCAGTGTCATTTATACAGTGTCAGTGCATTTTTTTTAGCACTGATCGCTGTATTGGTGTCACTGGTCCCCAAAAAGTGTCACTCCATGTTCAATTTGTCCACCACAATGCCACGGTCCCGCTAAAAATCGCTGATTGCTGCCATTACTAGTAAGAAAAAAAAAAAGTCCCTCAATCTATCCCATAGTTTGTAGACGCTACAACTTTTGCACAAACCAATCAATATACACTAATTGTGATTTTTTTTTCCAAAAATATGTAGCAGAATACAAATTGGCCTAAAACGATGAAGAAATTTGATTCTTTTTTTTACATGTTTTTATTGAATATGTTTTATAGCAGAAAGTAAAAAACAATGGGGTTTATTTACTAAAGGCAAATCCACTTTGTACTACAAGTGCACTTGGAAGTGCAGTCACTGTAGATCTGAGGGGAAGATCTGAAATGAGGGGAAGCTCTGCTGATTTTATCATCCAATCAAGTACAAGCAAAAATACTGTTTTTTATTTTCCTTGCATGTCCCCCCAAATCTACAGCGACTGCACTTCCAAGTGCACTTGTAGTGCAAAGTGGATTTGCCTTTAGTAAATAACTCCCTTTTTTTTTTTTCAAAATTGTTGCTTTTTGGTTATAGCACAAAAAATAAATAACGCAGGGGTGATCAAATACCACCAAAAAAAGGCTGTTTTGTTTGGGGACAATGTCACATGACCGCGCAATTGTCAGTTAAAGGAACGCAGAGCCATATCACACAAAAATGGCCTGGTCATTAAGGGGCTGAAGTGATTAAAGCTTTGGACTCGTTTCTAGGGATCTTGGTGTGCTGGTGACATTACTCTCTCTACACACAGTTCCAGCCGATGGTCACTTCAGCACCCAATTACAAATACAGCCATCTGTACAGGAATGTGTGGCTTACAATATAAGGACACCACTTTGAGGGATCATATACATTGGAAGGTGGGTGTGGGGGGGCACAGCTGGGACAATCCTTCCCAATGTGGACCTTGGGGGGTGACAAGGCTGTCCCCTGATTGTACAATGCGATGCCTGGAATGTATCACCTATGTGTGTGATCTATGAGTGATCCTCACATTCCAGGCTGGTGACTCAATAGTTGAGTAGAGGATGAAATGTGATCCGATCTCCGCAGGTCATGTGTATTTGTGTATGTATGTGTCAGTGCGGCCACACCCGGCGTCTGCTCTCCTCTATACAGTCTATATACTTCCCCCTCTGCTCTCTATCACCGCCCCCTCCCACCACCTTCTCCATATAACCCGCACTGCTCGCTCACTCACTTACTCACTGGGTTTCCGCCATGTTCTGTCCTCCGTCACTAGGTGTCGCTGCGCATGCGTCATGGTGCAGTGTGACTATCAGCTGGCGAGGGCATTTAACCCCACACGTGGACGCTGCTGGCACCTCCACCACGCACTTACCCGCTGGATCTTCCACATCCGGGTCCCCGCTACCATTCCTCTCACTGATACTATACTGTGCCATTTCATATCGCTGAGCTGACAGCAGCACGTTGTGTGATTTCCTGCTTTATTCCTTTCCTGGTGGCAACATTTTTAAAGTGGAACTCCAGTTGTTATTTTATTTTTAGCATTTTAGTCATCCCTGTCCCCCCATAAACTGGCCCCACGTTTTACAATATGATTCTCTGTATTCTCCTTCAGGGTTTATTTGCACCAGGTGTGGTTAGGAGGCTATTTCAGCACAGTCCCCTTGCAAGAAAAAGCAAAACGCCTACCTGGACCGTTCACTGCACGCGATACTTTTTTAGTGCTGAGCAGTGCGACACAATCCTGAGGTTTTCCGGGTCCAGAGTCTGCAAGTCCCTGTGCTGTGGGATCAGTAGGGAGTCAGCTGTGGTTCACATTGATTGCGATTTCACATGTCAAATCACATGCCAAATCGGCGCGATGCCGCATTTGCAATGCCGCACCAATTCCCAAAAGTAGTGTAGCAATAACTCTCGGTGGAGCTGCTGGTTTAAGCGGGCTGTTACCGTCACCTTCTTTACCTCTATTTCACCAGAACCAGGTCTAGGGTCCCGTTGAGTTTACCATATACAATGTAGGCACCGGACACTTGAGTATCTTTTCCAATGCTTTAATGAACGTAAATTGAAGGAAGTAGCAGGAAAGAGGTAGAAGGAAAGTTGCAGGGAAGCTCAAATACCTTTTCTTAATATTCTATGTGTAGCATTAGGGATTGAAAACTTGTAGCTGAATATACTCTCTCTGTAGAGTTGAATCTTTGCCCACCTGGATAGGTTTCTCTCACTAACCTAGCAGCCAGTACGCAGCACGAACAAAAGTCTCTGCCACAGACTTGATTGAAACAAAACCTGTGCGATCCTCTGCCACAGGATGTATTGGTTCTCGATGAACAACGAACACAGCACCAGGACCTTTACGCCAACCCGGCGGTACTATGCGGTAGGATTACTTTAGGATACGTCCTCCAACTGAGTCACCAGGCCCCTCTCCAGACCAGCACTCTGCATGATCCTTCCATGACGGGTCCTCCCCTGGGACCTTCTCAGTTGTCCAGCTTCTTCACACAGGATAGACAGCCCAGGACCATTCCTCTGCTGCTGTAGTAGGCCCCAGACAAGCCTCTGGGCCCACCCACACGTCGCAGCGCCGTGGACCACGAGGTAGTACTCTTAGCGCATACCTGTCGGCCAGGAGGGCCAGCACGTGGACGGAAAAAAAATCCTGAAACATGGCGTCTGTCCCATAAATACCCTCTCCCAGAATGCAACACAGAGGACCACCTCCACCGAGTTATCTCCGAGACAGAGGAGCACTTATACACTTCAACGTGTTGCCTTTCCAACACTGGCCCATAGTAACAACGACACCCACAGGCACAGTGTGAAATTACATGCAACTCAGCCGAGCTGGAACAGAGGCAAATCTGACTATGTATGAACAGATAACCCACTAAATTTACCTATCAGCAGTAGATTAAAAATCTACCAGCGCTACATACCCCCCCCCCACTACAATAGACGATGTCCCCAACGTCTGTCAAAATAGCTCCCAAGCCTGAGAGTAGGTATTTGAACTTAAAAACTTGGATAAGGGCAAAGAAGAAGGAAAGACAGTATAGAGATATTACAGTTTTAACATTTATATAACAGTATGTTCACATCTGCAAACAAAATCACATTATAACTGTCACAACCCCCACTATCTATCTAGCTGAAAAGCCTTAGGCTCGGTTCACACTGGGGCGACTTGTCAGGCGACCTAGTCGCCTGACAAGTCGCCTCCCGTTCTGTGCTATGGAACCGTTCTAATTGGAGCGACGCAAGTCGCTCCGACTTAGAAAAAGGTTCCTGTATTACTTTGGGGGCGACTTGGGGCGACTTGCATAGACTTCTATGCAGAAGTCGTCTCGCAAGTCGCCCCGGCAGTCGTTTGCAGGTCGCCTCGCTGAGGCGACCTGCAAGTCGTGCCGCCCATGTGTGAACCGAGCCTAACAGCTTGATAAGGGATCCAATTGTTTCTGAAAAAAAAACAAAGTTAGACACACACTAAATTAAACAGTTTTAGGAGCAAAGTCTCATTCCAAAAGAAGAATGACACTCTCTTCCCGTATATCTTTTAATGAAACAAACTAAAGTAACTTTAGAAGTCCATCCCTGTTTTTAGGCAAATCACCTCCTTTCAATAAAAAAAATCCAACTAGTAAAGAGTCTTTGGATTTAGAAGCGCTGGGATAAACATTATCTCTTGACCACAAAGATCTCTAGACACTGACACTATCTAACTATACACCCCAAAGTTCTTTGTTCATAATCACCAATAAAACCGGGGATCTGGCAATGTCAGTTTCTTTCCCAGTTTATCCACTGTAGTGATAAAGTACACAATATCATCTTTTTCGGGCCTGCAAATGACCACTTTGTCAGCATAGATGTGCCGACCATAGTTCCAGTGTAGGACTGAAGCGTTCGTCCATGGCAACAGAATATCCAGTTTTCCGGAAAGGCTTAGGCACAGACAAATAGTCCCAAACAGCTTCACTGTACCAGAGCTCCCGGTTGGCCTCAATTTCTTGCATAATGTCCTGAGTAACATAGGGAAACTCCAGGCCATATTCCGTAGCAACACGTTTGTTAAGCACTCTCTGCAAACGTGCAAGTTTAGGCAAAGATCTATTTTTCCCCAAACCAGGAGGCACACAAGAGTTCAGTGATTTGCTCACCATAGACCCGACGGGTGTCGGAAGCAAAGTAGCAACTTTAGGCAATGTCTCCTTGATAGTACTGTGTGGCTCCACACAAGGTGATGTCTTCCCAGAATCTAGGGCTGTCCACTCTGAGAAAGTCAAGGCAGAAGCAACATCTTCACCCTGAGCCCATAACAGTTCCTGTGACATAGTCTCAAATAAATCATCATCTCCGGAGAGATCCGACATGGAATCTATCTCAGAATCTCTCAACTCCTCTGCTGGCAAATATTTACACAGAGTCCCAGATATGTTTCCCTCTGATCTCTCACCCGTTCCTGACATGGACTTCTCCGGATCCATATATTTCTCCGGCTCCGGTTCGGGTAGTCTCTGGGGTAGGCCTCGACCACGGCCGCGGGAAGCCTTTACATATCCCACCTTCCTCTGCACAGGTGCAACGGGGATAGTTGTAGTGGACGCAGAAATCAAAGTAATGTCCGCTGATGAAGTAGTGACAGCGGTATCTCCCTCAGGAACACTCTCGGTGGCAACAGACAAAATCACGGCCTGTCGTTCTCCAGAAGCAATAGTAGCAGCTTCTACTGTGGCAATACCTGTAGCCCAGTCCACCCGATAAGCACGGGGCGACATAGTAGGTTGCTCTACTATGAACAAATATTCTCCGCAATGCAAACAACGACCAAATGGACGGAGATGTATGGCCAGTCCTTCACACTTGTGGCAAAGCATGCCCAGCCCTTCAATATCTCTGACTGTGTAGAGAACAAACCTCCCCTGCGGTTTCAGACGAATACCGGTATCTGTCAGCAAGGTTCTGGTCAGCATAGCACCCACAGCGGTACTCGTAGGGAACATCTTAGGTCCCACAGTTTGCTGTATCAACGAAAAAGACATGGCCGCACTATGATCTTTTCAGCACGATCACGAGGCCTCTCTTCTTTGGCGCTAACACACACGCGTCCCACGCGGCAACAAATAGGTTAGGCTTCTCCCACTTGTTCTTCTGATCACGTAGCTCCTGGGTTTTTACTTCTCACCCACAGCCCACGCAGTCAGAAATAAAGTCCTGCAACTTTAACCCCTTCTTCTCCTGAAAAATGACAAAGTCCAGCAATCCATTCCAAAGTAAACTCCCGGTGAAACACTTCTCAGGGTTGCGGGAGGTTGACGGCTAACAAATCCCGGACGAAGCCCCCACATGTAACTCTCGGTGGAGCTGCTGGTTTAAGGGGGCTGTTACCGTCACCTTCTTTACCTCTATTTCACCGGAACCAGGTCTAGGGTCCCGTTGAGTTTACCATATACAATGTAGGCACCGGACACTTGAGTATCTTTTCCAATGCTTTAATGAACGTAAATTGAAGGAAGTAGCAGGAAAGAGGTAGAAGGAAAGTTGCAGGGAAGCTCAAATACCTTTTCTTAATATTCTTTGTGTAGCATTAGGGATTGAAAACTTGTAGCTGAATATCCTCTCTCTGTAGAGTTGAATCTTTGCCCACCTGGATAGGTTTCTCTCACTAACCTAGCAGCCAGTACGCAGCACGAACAAAAGTCTCTGCCACAGACTTGATTGAAACAAAACCCGTACGATCCTCTGCCACAGGATGTATTGGTTCTCAATGAACAACGAACACAGCACCAGGACCTTTAAGCCAACCCGGCGGTACTATGCGGTAGGATTACTTTAGGATACGTCCTCCAACTGAGTCACCAGGCCCCTCTCCAGACCAGCACTCTGCATGATCCTTCCATAACGGGTCCTCCTCTGGGATCTTCTCAGTTGTCCAGCTTCTTCACACAGGATAGACATCCCAGGACCATTCCTCTGCCGCTGTAGTAGGCCCCAGACAAGCCTCTGGGCCCAACCACACGCCGCAGCACCATGGGCCTCCCGATTGGAGGACCACAAGGTAGTACTCTTAGCGCATACCTGTCGGCCAGGAGGGCCAGCAGGTGGATGGAAAAAAAAACCCTGAAACATGGCGTCTGTCCCATAAATACCCTCATCCAGAATGCAACTCGGAGGACCACCTCCACCGAGTTATCTCCAAGACAGAGGAGCACTTATACACTTCAACATGTTGCCTTTCCAACATTGGCCCATAGTAACAACGACACCCACAGGCACAGTGTGAAATTACATGCAACTCAGCCGAGCTGGAACAGAGGCAAATCTGACTATATATGAACAGATAACCCACTAAATTTACCTATCAGCAGTAGATTAAATATCTACCAGCGCTACAGTAGTTTCTGTACTACTTTTGGTGATTTCAGGGTGCGATTTCCATTGACATCTGTGTGTCTCTGAAATCGCCCTCGAAGTCGGGACTGACATGCGGGAATGAAATCGAGCGAGTTCAGATTTAATTCCCGCAGACAGTGTGAACCTGGGCTTATCTGGATGTCACAATCCAAGATGGCAGCACTGGGGATCCAACAACAAGGAGAGGGATTAGCTGCGGGAAGACAGTGCTGTACTCCATGGGCAGGTAAGTACCTGTTTTTTTTTTAAGTCAACAGCTACAGTATTTGTAGCTGCTGACTCTTAATTTTTAAAATACAGGATGAAGTTCCCCTTTAACCACTTCAATACTGCACCATAGCCGAAAGATGGCTACAGCCTGGCTCTGTTGTTCTGGGAAGGGGTCCATGGATGACCTCTCAGAACATGCCTCTCGTGTGCCCTCTGTGATCACTGTGTCATTTAGGAACAGATGACCAAGGTTAGGCCCATCACAGCAGCCCTTTACCATGTCCAGTCACAGCTGATCACATAGATGCATAGTAGGTGCGGTTGCACAAGTCCAACCTATGTGTGTGATTATACTGTATGTCAGTATTACCTTGTATATCCCTGTTTGTTGTGGTCGTTCAGGTGCTTATCTAATAGTTTCTTGAAACTATCAATGCTCCCCACTGAGACCACCACCTGTGGAAGGGAATTCCACATCCTTGCCGCTCTTACTGTAAAGAATCCTTTACATAGTTTAAGATTAAACCTCTTTTCTTTTAATTTTAATAAGTGGTCACGAGTCTTGTTAAACTCCCTTCCGCGAAAAAGTTTTATCCCTACTGTGGGGTCACCAGTATGGTATTTGTAAATTAAAATCATATCCCCTCTCAAGCGTCTCTTCTCCAGAGAGAATAAGTTCAGTGCTCGCAACCTTTCCTCATAACTAATATCCTCCAGACCCTTTATCAGCTTTGTTGCCCTTCTTTGTACTCGCTCCATTTCCAGTACATCCTTCCTGAGGACTAGTGCCCAGAACTGGACAGCATACTCTAGGTGCAGCCGGACCAGAGTCTTGTAGAGCGGAAGAATTATCGTTTTATCTCTGGAATTAATTCCCTTTTTAATGCATGCTAATATTCTGTTTGCTTTGTTAGCAGCAGCTTGGCATTGCATGCCATTGCTGAGCCTATCATCTACTAGGACCCCTAGGTCCTTTTCCATCCTAGATTCCCCCAGAGGTTCTCCCCACAGTATTTTTGCCACCCAAATGCATTATTTTGCATTTTTCTACATTGAACCTCATTTGCCATGTAGTTGCCGCCCCCCCATTAATTTGTTTAGATCTTTTTGCAAGGTTTCCACATCCTTCGGAGAAGTTATTGCCCTGCTTAGCTTAGTATCGTTCGCAAATAGATTGAACTGTTTACCCCATCCTTCAGGTCATTTATGAGCAAATTAAACAGGATTGGTCCCAGGACTTAATCCTGGGGGACCCCACTTTATTCCCCTGACCATTCCGAGTACACCCCATTTATCACCCTTGTAGCCAGTTTTTAATCCATGTACTCACCCTATGGTCCATGCCAACTGACCTTACTTTGTACAGTAAACATTTATAGGGAACTGTGTCAAATGCTTTTGCAAAATCCAGATACACCACGTCTACGGGCCTTCCTTCTAGATGGCAGCTCACCTCCTCATAGAAGGTTAATAGATTGGTTTGGCAAGAATGATTCTTCATGAGTTCATGCTGATTACTGCTAATGATACCATTTTCATTACTAAAATCTTGTATATAGTCCCTTATCATCCCCTCCAAGAGCTTGCATACTATTGATGTTAGGCTAACTGGTCTGTAATTCCCAGGGAAGTATTTGGCCCATTTTAAATATTGGTGCTACATTGGCTTCTCTCCAATCAGCTGGTTCCATTCCAGTCAGTAGACTGTCAGTAAAAATTAGGAACAATGGTCTGGCAATTACTTGACTGTGTTCCCTAAGGACCCTCGGGTGCAAGCCATCTGGTCCCAGTGACTTATTAATGTTACGTTTTTCAAGTCTATTCCTAATTCTGTCCTCTGTTACCCATAAGGGTGCTTCTTGTGATGTGTCATGAGGAAAAACACTGCAGTTTTGGTTACTGAAGCCCCCCGATTCCCTCGTGAAGACTGGGGAGGAGTATAAATTCAATACCTTCGCCATCTCACCATCCTTTGTAACCAGATTCCCTTCCTCATTCTTTATGGGACCAATATAGTCTGTCCTCCATTTTTTACTGTTTATATACTTAAAGAAATTCTTTGGATTTTTTTTGCTCTCCTCCGCTATGTGTTTTTTCGTGTTCTATCTTAGCCGCCCTAATTGCATTTCTTGTTGCATTCTTTGTAAAGTTTGAATGCTGATGATGATCCCTCAACCTTGTATTTTTTAAATGCCTTCTTCTTTGCTTTTATATGCATTTTCACATTGGAGTTAAGCCACCCAGGACTTTTGTTCGCTCTTTTAAATTTATTTCCCAATGGGATGCACTGGCTAATGCACTTATTTATCTCTTCTCCATGTTCTTTGTTCCTAAGATTTTATCCCAATTAATGTCTTCTAGCAAGGTTTGTAGTTTAGGGAAGTTGGCTCTTTTGAAATTCAGTGTCTTTGTATTCCCGTTATGTTTCCTATTTGTGTGATTTATACTGAAGCTAATTGACCTGTGATCGCTGTTTCCTAAATTGCCCCGTATTTCCACATTCGTGATCAGGTCTGTATTGTTGGTAATCAGTAGGTCTAGTAACGCTTTGTTTCTAGTTGGCACATCTACCATCTGACCCATGAAATTGTCCTGCAAGACATTTAGGAACTGGCGAGCCTTAGACAAATGCGTGGTTCCTTCCACCCAGTCTATGTCTGAATAATTAAAATCCCCCATTATGACGACACTTCCCATCCTTGCTGCTAATCCAAATTGTGATAGGAGGTCCGTCTCCCCCTCCTTCCCCAGGTTAGGGGGCCTATAGCATACTCCCAGTATTACTTTCCGCTTAGTTTCCTCCCTTTGGAGCTCTACCCATAAGGATTCCACCTCCTCCGTTGCTCGCTTAGTGATGTCATCTCTCACACTCACTTGTACATTATTCTTGATATACAGGCACAGGCATACCCCTCCCCCTTTTTATCCTCTCTATCCCTGTGATAAAGGGAATACCCTTGAATGGTTGCCAGCCAATCATGAGAGCTGTTGAACCAAGTCTCTGAAATTCCCACAAAATCTAAATCCTCCTCGTACAACAGTATCTAGTTCTCCTATCTTGTCCACCAGGCTCCTGGCATTGGTGAACATGCCACGTAGCTTAGACCGGTCGCATACTGTCTTCTTATTGGGTGTTCCGAGGTTGCAAATAGGACTTGTTACCATACTTACCTCGGGTTTATGTGCTTTAGTCAACCTACCACTAATGCCCCCAATACTGCCCCTTGGAATATGTTCCGCTCTGACCATCTCTACCTCTGGGCCCCCCCCCCCCCATCGTCTAGTTTAAAAGCCCCTCTAACTTTTTGGCCACCTTCACTCCCAGCAGATCTGCACCCTCCCCATTTAGGTGCAGTCTATGCCTTCTATAGAACTGGTGACCGACTGGGAAGTCGGCCCAGTTCTCCAGAAACCCAAACCAAACCCCTCCTTTCTACACGTTTAGGAGATATTTACACTACCTATAGGTAAGCCTTATTATAGGATTACCTATAGGTAAATGTCAGCAGAGGAAGTTTACTTCCTCTTTAAAGAATCTTGTAAGGAGGTAGGTAAGAAGCCATAGTATGTTTCTTCTGCAATAAACAAATCTTTCCTGCTTGCAAGAGTTTAAAATCAAAAGTTTGGTACTACCATAAAAAAAAAAAAATGAAAATTTCTTACTTACCCTCTCCATCCTCTAGCAATGTCTTGACTTCCACCTCAGTTGGCATCAGCAGTTCTCTTCGGGCAGAACAACAGTCATGTCATTCTGCCATTTCCTGGGAGCCCAACCTGTCATTAATGTTCCCCTTGAGGGTCACATCATCAGGCTGGGCTCACAGTACTGCAGGACTGAGCGGTGCTCACACCTTATGTTAGCCCTGCTCAGTTCAGGAAGACTGGCCACTGCCCCAGTGGAAGACAAGGGAGCTCTTTTTAAATCACTGGCTAGAAGACTTCAAGAAGAAATGGTATGTATAAGGCTTTTTCTTTCTAAATGGGGGGGGGTTTGACATGTTGAACACATGAAGTTCCACCCACCACCATTTTCTGAGATGAAAAAGAGGGATGTATTTTGGGGCAAATAAATGTATTGTTAAAAAAAAACATATTTAGTACAAATTTTATATAAAATAATAAAGTGTTATATAATAATACATTTTTTAGTACAAAGTATGTAGGCAAAGGACTCTCCTGTTACACAGCCCAGGAAGAATCGATAAGCTAAATGTGTTTTGTGAAACCCACAGGTCCTTTTTTTCACCACTACTTTTGCTGCACTTTCAGTCACGCTGAGAAGATGCACTGGGGCATTCTACGCCAGGACATTGTTGTGTGTTTCTTTTAACATTTAGCATTATTGTTGGTTATCCAAAGTCCCCCGTGTTTCTGTGCTCCATGTCTGCTTTTAGTTTAACTTGATATCAGCAAGGCATTTGATACAGTTCCACATTATGATCTCATACAAAAGTGGTACAAGCTAGGACTTAACCCTTGGGTGGTTCAGTGGATATGAAGTTGGCTAAACAATAGATACCAGAGTGTGGTTGTAAATGGGGTTCACTCAGAACAAAGACCAGTCTCTAGTGGGGTACCACAAGGCTATGTACTGGTTCCTGTTCTATTTAACCTATATGTAAGTGATATAACTAAAGGTTTGTTGGACAAGGTATGTCTTTTTAGTGATGACACAAAGGTGTGTAATAGTGTTGATATCCCTGGAGGTGTCTGTAACATGGAATGTGATTTGGCATTGCTGGAAGATTGGTCAAAGCAGTGGAGACTGCAATTCAATATTTATAAATGTAAAATAATGCACCTAGGGAAAAAGAATGCCACAGCACACCGGGGAATGGAATGTGGGAGAGCAGACACGCAAGGATAGGGGCGGGAGAACGAAAAGCAAATTGAGAATTGGGCCCTCTTTCCTTTCTCAATCATGTGGAACACCTTTAACCACACAGACACACACACTCTTATAAATAATTATACTGTCAGTAGAGCAGTGGACGTTGTCAGTAGGGCAGAGGTTGGTGTTAGTAGGACAGTAGATGATGTCAGTCAGTAGAGCAGTGAACTTTGTCAGCAAGGTAGAGGACAGTGGCAGCAAAGCAGTGGATGGTGTCAGTAGAGCAGAGGTTGGTGCCAGTAGTTTTTTATTTTCATTTTTTTCATTATTTAATTTTTAAAATTATTGTTTACAATATTTCTACACTTTTTGTAGAAGCCCCATTGGGGCTCTTAAAAGACCCCTGATGTCTTACTTTTGAGACAGAGAAAGGGACCGAGGACAGAGATTCCCCAATTCCTTTTTCTGCAGCCTGAGCTGCACTGGACAGTGAATAAATGGAAAGTGCTCTGCGCTGAGTGAACTCCTGTTCATTCACAAACTGAAGCATAGTAAACACAATATATTATGCTTCAGTAATGAATGAACACAGTGAGTGATCAGTAACGATCACCCACTGTGTTTATTCAGAAAAAGAAGGGGCAGATAAAGGACATATTTACCAGCCCCTTACTCACCATCCTGAAACATCCTGTGTGCCCTCAGCAGCAGCCGGTGGGAGAGGAGGGAAGCTGGCAGCGCAGCAGGGAGGGGTGCTGGGCAGCAGGAGGAATCTGTACTGCACAGGGTGATTAGGGTGTGCCTGTGTGTATGCTTACGTTGGGGAGCCACAGTCTAGGCTGTCTGAAACCTGGACACATGATTCAAAACCCAGACTGTCCGGGTGAATTCCAGACAGGTGGTAACCCTTGTATGCATTTGAGATGGGGACCTTAGTTTGTAAGCTCATTGAGGGCAGGGAATAATGTGAATGTACATCATGTAAAGCTCTACATAAATTGACTGCACTATAGAAAATCTTGTAATAAATAAATATAATTATTGAATGTTTAACACTTTTGTCCAGACAAGACTCACCCTCTTACCCCTCCAACTAATTTCTGTGTTAAAAATGAAAATGATGCGCGATGACATCACAACAAGGGGCAATAAAAAGGCCAGTCAGTGGAAGCCCACACTGCAGCGCTGTATTATGGTTCTGCACTCCCATAAGAAGTGCTTCAGATAGTTCACGTGATAGCTAACTTCGGTAAGTAGAAAGAGGTGTTTACCTGGAGATAGGCTTTACAATGAACTTTATCTCTTAGTATATCAGGCTGAGAATTACCTACGTTCACTACAGACTAGGTAAATTAGGCCCAATGTATTTTCTAAGATTACATTTCTTTTGCCTGTTTTGGGAAATGCTGCAAAATGCATGACAGTGCGGCTGATGCGAACAAGGCCTAAATCTGGTGAAATGCTGAGAAGGAGAAGGGAGGGTGGCCAGCACTGTTTATCAGGAGATTTATCTTGCTGACTGGAAAACATTCCATTTCAAGGCTGAGACTAAAACTACCCTTCTTGTGTTTTTCCAAGCTCCATAATTAACCTGTTTCCTCATGTGTGGATATCTTTGTAGTATAATCTTGCTGTAAGACATAATCATTTGCAGCATGCCTTTATTTTTCTGAAAGGCATCATATCTTTCATTTTGGCAGCAGGCCTGGATAGAAGCATCTTTTAGAGATAGGTCAAGGTGGCCTTCTTTTTGGCATTAGGACATCCGCCTGCTGTGAACACTGTGGGCAAGGCAGAAGCTATCTATCATTTTGGCAGAAGGCCCAGATAATACTTCTTTATGAGCAGGTAGTTGCTATTTTTCATTGAGACTGTAAAGAAGTATGTCTTTTAAATTACATTTTGGAAGTCCAGAAAAGACAATTTTTAACTGCTTGATGGCTGGAGGCTTTATACATTGTAGTGACAATGAGGATTTTTTTCTTTTTGGAGATGTGTCATGTCTACATGTACGCTAGTGCTCAACAGACTTGTGAAAGATGTTTCCTGCAAGTGACCCTTAACCACTTGAAGGCTAGCATGTTAAAGATGGATTAGAGGTACGCAATATTTTTACAGTTTAGACCAGTGTAACTATGCATATACCATGCCTGGCCGATGCCCCTGGGAGCTAGAAATCACTGAAGTAGACATTCCTACGCCAGTGAACTCCACTTGCTTCTGGGTCCTGTGCTTAGCAGCGGCCCTGCCGCACATGTACATATTATAAGGTGTTGCAGGGGTCACAATCGCAACCTCGCCCCTATCTCCAGGGTGCCCCTGCTGCCTCCTTGTAATATTATAATATCCTCCACAAAGTCCAGCTCCGATCTGCCCTAGGGCCCCATAGCCACGTTCCAGTACTGGGCTTCCACTTTGCCTTCCACAGTCCACACCCCTCTGTTCTCATTGGCTTGTGGAGAAGCTGTGAGCTATATCCTGAATGGAGAGGAGCATGGGGTGAGAACAGCCCAGGATGGGGGAGTGTCTGTGCTGTGTGCTGGCAACATGGAATGGTAACCAAGCTCAGCGAGTTAAGAGGAGGAGAGTGCCGTCCTGTAGCCACGAGGGGACTGATGTCACTGGTGAGGTAAGACACTGCTCAGTGTCTTCTAGTCACTAGCTGGGATTCTCTGTACCCCCCACCCAGGGATGTCCGCTTACCCCACTTCCCTGACAACTGGGGAAAAGACACGTACCTCTGGGTGGTGACCTTCCCCCAACATCTGCCAACACTGACAGAGAAACCTTCAGAAATTGCTAAAACAAATTCCACCTCCTGAGGGGCTGCAGGCTCCAGATTTCATGTCACATGGCTTTGCCCCCCCAGATCTAAGTTTCGCCCCCCCCCCCAAGCCCCCTGACCACCCCCTCCGCCCTGGATGCTATGCCCGCTGCTGAGCTTCTTTCCCAGTACAGCACTCTATACTGCTCCTCTTCCGCAGCTCTGAAATCACATTCCTTTACAACACAGCCAGTCAGCCATGATCTGCATAGGGTGTATTTGCCTACTGCAACTACACTGCCGTTCCAACCAGAGGATTTCACAGGTCAGAACGGCAACGTAAAAGCCAGATACACCCTGCGAAGGCTGATAGACTGTGTGTGTGTGTAAAGGAATGTGATTTCAACCCTGTGTATTGTGGGGGGGGGGGAGCTGTTTACAGTGCTGGAATGGGAAAGAAGCTCTGCCAAATGACCTGCTAGGGATCCCTGTCCTCTGATTCTCCAGCAGTGATACCTGTCCTCTGATTCTTCAGGGTTGACCCCTGTCCTCTAATGTAAGGAGGAACTCTGGGAACTCTAAACTCTTAAGCCACTTTGAGTATCTTGGCGTGCGGTGGGTGTATCTGCACACACGGTGGAAGTGGTGGGTGGTAGTGGGGGGGGGGGGGCCAGGTCAACTTTTACTTCGGGGCCCACAAGCTTCAAGCTAGGCCTCTGCTGACGTATTCTGATCACAAGAAGTGGGCCTTTGACAAAGGCGCCATTCAGAGAATGCTTTGCATTTTATGAATGAATGGAAAGAGTTCTCTGATTGGATGAGGTAGGGAGTGTGATATGGCTGCCCTACCTCTCCACCTCTTTCAATCAATGTGTGAGCGACCTCCTGTTTTCATAACATAAGCAGGGCAGCTACACAGAATCAGAAAGCAGGTGGAGATCGCTGAAGTCGACGTACAGTGCCTTGCAAAAGTATTCACCCCCCTTGGCTTTTTACCTGTTTTGTTACATTACAGCCTTTAGTTCAATGTTTTTTTATTCTGAATTATATGTGATTGATCAGAACACAATAGTCTAAGTTGGTGAAGTAAAATTAAAACAATATATACATAAAACTATTTTTCAGAAATAAAAAACTGATAATTGGTATATGCGTGTATATTCACCCCCTTTGTTATGCAGTCCATAAAAAGCTCTGGTGCAACCAATTACCTTCAGAAGTAAAATAATTAGTGAAATGATGTCCACCTGTGTGCAATCTAAGGGTCACATGATCTGTCATTACATATACACACTTTTTTGAAAGGCCCCAGAGGCTGCAACACCTAAGCAAAGAGGCACCACTAACCAAACACTGCCATGAAGACCATGGAACTCTCCAAACAAGTAAGGGACAATGTTGTTGAGAAGTACAAGTCAGGGTTAGGTTATAAAAACATATCCAAATCTTTGATGATCCCTAGGAGCACCATCAAATCTATCATGACCAAGTGGAAAGAACGTGGCACAACAGCAAACCTGCCAGGAGACGGCCGTACACCTAAACTCACGGAACGGGCAAGGAGGGCATTAATCAGAGAGGCAGCGCAGAGACCTAAGTTAACCCTGGAGGAGCTGCAGAGTTCCATAGCAGAGACTGGAGTATCTGTACATAGGACGACAATAAGCCGTATGCTCCATAGAGTTGGGCTTTTTTGGCAGAGTGGCCAGAAGAAAGCCATTACTTTCAGCAAAAAACAAAATGGCACGTTTTGAGTTTGCGAAAAACTTTTTGGCCATCAAAGAAAACTCTATGTCTGGCGCAAACCCAACACATCACATCACCCAAAGAACACCATCCCCACAGTGAAACATGGTGGTGGCAGCATCATGCTGTGGGGATGTTTTTCAGCAGTCGGGACTGGGAAACTGGTCAGAGTTGAGGGAAAGATGGATGTTGCTAAATACAGAGACATTCTTGAGCAAAACCTGTACCACTCTGTCTGATTTGAGGCCAAGACGGAGGTTCACCTTCCAGGACAATGACCCCAAACACGCTGCTAAAGCAACACTTGAGTGCTTTAAGGGGAAACATGTAAATGTGTTGGAATGGCCTAGTCAAAGCCCAGACCTCAATCCAATAGAAAATTTGTGGTCAGACTTAAAGATTGCTGTTACCAAGTACAAACCATCCAACATGAAGGAGCTGGAGCAGTTTTGCAAGGAGGAATGGGCAAAAATCCCAGTGGTAAGATGTGGCAAGCTCATAGAGACTTATCCAAAGTCACTTGTGATAGCCGCAAAATGTGACTCTACAAAGTATTGACTTTTTTTTTTTTTTAACATAAACTTTATTTAAGTTTCAAAACAAACATAAAAGCAGTGGTAAAATCTCATCGACCATACATCGAGCACCCATTGATATCACAATCCAAACAGCAGTAATAAGGCGCATTGTTACTAAAATATTCCAGCAGGAAAACCGCCATCAGGAGCATATTAAGGTAGTGTTAGGAGCACCTGGGAAGAGTGGGGGACAACCCCAGACACCTGGGGTAGGAAGGAGGGAGAGTTCCACTTCAACTGTATAGGAGGATTACCAATTTGAGCCCTTTGCATATTTCTGCCTATCATAGATTGTCTATACTGCTGCTCTGCATTCCAAGCCCTAATCCAGAGGCAGCCGCCGCTCACAAACCCATGCCGCCCATATTTTATCAAACTTTTTTGGGCAATTTCGTCCCATGTATGTCAGCTTGTACAGGGGCAGTGCCAGGTCTATCAGAGTTTGCCATTGTTGGACCGAGGGGGGAAGGGGCTTGTTCCATTGTGGAAGGCTGTGTAGAATACAAATATTTTATTAGTTTGGGGGGCCTCTAGTGTGTCGCAGATACCCAGTAGCAAAGGTATTGGGTCGCAGGGGACCCTCAGTTTACCTATGGAGTTTATAGTCCCCACCACCTTCACCCAGAAGGGCCTCAGCTGCGGGCATGACCACACCACATGGAAAAAGGAGCCAACCTCTGTGACGCATCTATGGCAGGCCGGACGTCTGTCAGGGTATATTCTAGCCAGTCTCTCTGGGGAGTAAAAGACCCGGTGGAGGAACTTCAATTGGGTAAGTCGGTCTCTGTCCGAGATCATTAATGGGATGTACTGTTGGATGCCCTCTTCCCAGTCGTCATTGGCCAGTTCGGGTATATCTGATTGCCATGCCGAAAATCGCTGTGAGTCCTTAGAGGTATCCAGTCCCGCCAGAATAGAATAAAGAGCTGAGAGAACTCCACCCGCCCCAGAGGCCTTCAATAAGTTTTCACCGTCTTGAACCTCTAACCTAATAGCTTGTGGGAATTGGGCCTGGAACGCATGGCGTAGCTGTAAGTATCTAAATAGCATGCGGTTAGCAAGGCTCGGGTCCGCTTGAGGCCATCAATGCTAAGCAGTTTTCCGTTGGACACTATGTGACCCAAAGTTTTAATTTCAAACCGAGCCCATATCACTGGGTCTGGGATGGTTTTAAAATGGGGTAATCGGGGGTTACTCCAAAGTGGTGTGTGTGGGGACCAAGTATCTGGTTTCACCACCTTGGACCGGACCACATCCCATACCTTTAATGTAGTACCCATCGGGGTGGTAATTCGAGGGTTGGACTGGGGTCCTCGGTGGATGAGGTTCCTCAGTTCGCCATAGGAGCCCAGCAGAGCCGCCTCTGAGGTGGTAGCCGGAATTGCTGGCTCTTCCAAGAGCCACCACCAAACCGTGACCAGGACCATGGCCCAATAATACTTAAGAAAGCAGGGTAGGGCCAGTCCTCCCAAGGAGGTCGGGAGCTGCAGTGTCGCTTTTGCTATCCTGGGTGTACTACCATGCCAAATAAATTAGGTGATTATACTATTCAGTTTATTAAAGAAGGTTTTTGGTATAGGGATTGGGGTCTGCCTAAAGAGATACAAAAATTTAGGGAGAATTATCATTTTAATTAGATTAACCCTGCCAACCAAAGTAAGGGGCAGTGTTTTCCAGACAGCACATCTCAGAGTCAGGGAGGAGTCCACCAGAGTCAGGTTGAAAGTAATATATTGTGACAGATCTTTGTGTATTATGACACCTAAGTACTTAAATTGAGAAACTTGCTGTAGCGGAGCATTGGTTGGCAATGTGTAATCCGCAGGGGACAGTGGAAAAGGAACCGACTTTCCTCAGTTAATGCGGATGCCAGAATACGGACCAAATGTGTCAATAATGGATAAAGCCACACCCAGAGAGTCGCTGTCATTCCTCAGATACAGAAGGGCATCATCAGCGTAGAGGGAAATTTTCTCCTGCATCGGGCTTATGGGTGCACAGAAGAATTGCCATCGGCTCAATGGCCAGAGCGAAGAGAGCTGGAGACAGGACATCCCTGTCTTGTGCCTCTATGAAATTGGAAGGGGGGGGGGAAGTCGATCCAGTATGCACTCTAGCCAATGGAGAACTATATAGGGCCTGGACCCAAGACATGAAATTAGGTCCAAAGCCAAAGTGACGCAGGACCTCCCACAGATAGATCCATTCTACGGAATCAAATGCGTTTTCAGCATCGAGGGAGGCAACTGTGTCTGATCGGGTGATACAATCTGTGGATGCCAGAACCGTATATAGTCTCCGGAGGTTCATGTCTGTCCCCTTACCGGGGATAAACCCCGTCCTGGTCCTCATGAATCAGAGTAAGAATAACTTCATTTATTCTACCAGCTAGCACTTTGGTGAGTATTAGGGATGAGCTTCGAGTTTGAGTCAAACTCATGTTCGACTCGAACATCGGCTGTTCGCCAGTTCGCTGAACAGCGAACAACTTGGGGTGTTCGCGGCAAATTCGAAAGCCGCGGAACACCCTTTAAAAGTCTATGGGAGAAATCAAAAGTGCTCATTTTAAAGGCTTATATGCAAGTTATTGTTTGGGGACCTGGGTCCTGCCCCAGGGGACATGGATCAATGCAAAAAAAGTTTTAAAAATGGCCGTTTTTTCAGGAGCAGTGATTTTAATAATGCTTAAAGTGAAACAATAAAAGTGTAATATTCCTTTAAATTTCGTACCTGGGGGTGTCTATAGTATGCCTGTAAAGGGGCGCATGTTTCCAGTGTTTAGAACACTCTGATAGCAAAATGACATTTCAAAGGAAAAAAGTCATTTAAAACTACTTGCGGCTATTAATGAATTGCGGGTCCGACAATACACATAAAAGTTCATTGATAAAAACGGCATGGGAATTCCCCACAGGGGAACCCTTAACCAAAATTTAAAAAAAATGATGTGGGGGGGGTCCCCCTAAATTCCATACCAGGCCTTTCAGGTCTGGTATGGATATTAAGGGGAACCCCGGCCAAAATTTTACAAAAAAAATGGTGTGGGGTCCCCCTCAAAATCTATACCAGACCCTTCAGGTCTAGTATGGATTTTAAGGGGAACCCCGCGCCAAATTTTTTTTAAAAAATGGCGTGGTGTCTCCCCAAAAATCCATACCAGAGCCTTATCCGAGCATGCAACCTGGCAGGCCGCAGGAAAAGAGGAGGGGACGAGAGAGCGCCCCCCCCCCTCCTGAACCGTACCAGGCCACATGCCCTCAACATTGGGAGGGTGCTTTGGGTAGCCCCCCCAAAACACCTTGTCCTCATGTTGATGGGGACAAGGGCCTCATCCCCACAACTCTTGCCTGGTGGTTGTGGGCGTCTGCGGGTGGGGGGCTTATCGGAATCTGGAACAAGGGGACCCCCAGATCCCGGCCCTCCCCCTGTGCGAAACCTACCATTTCACAAAAAAAGTGTAAAAAATGTTAAAAATGACAAGAGACAGTTTTTGACAATTCCTTTATTTAAATGCTTCTTCTTTCTTCTATCTTCCTTCGGTTTCTTCCTCCATCTTCTTCTTCTTCTGGTTCTTCTGGTTCTTCCTCCGGTGTTCTCGTCCGGCATCTTCCTTCACGGCGCCGGCGTCTTCTCCCTTCTTCTCGGGCCGCTCCGCATCCACTATGATGGGAGGCTCCCACTGTGTGACGCTTCTCCTTTTCTGACGGTTCTTAAATAATGGAGGGCGGGGCCACCCGGTGACCCCGCCCCCTCTGACGCACGGGGACTTGACGGGGACTTCCCTGTGGCATTCCCCGTGACGTCAGAGGGGGGCGGACAGGAAAGTCACCGTGCGTCAGAGGGGGGTGGGGTCACCGGGTGGCCCTGCCCTCCGTTATTTAAGAACTGTCAGAAGAGGAGAAGCGTCACACAGCAGGAGCCTCCCATTATGGTGGATGCGGAGTGGCCCGAGAAGAAGGGAAGAAGACGCCGGCGCCGCAGAGGAAGATGCCAGATGAGAACACCGGAGGAAGAACCAGAAGAAGAAGAACATGAGTAACATGAGGATAGAGAATCATCACCCGGAGAGGAAGGTCTCAGCCTCAGCATTCATAGCATTACATCCCCGCCTCCCACCCAGCCACTCGTCCATGTCCTAGGCACATCATGCACAATCAAAGAGGAAGAACCACTGCGTTTACCAGATTGGAACAAAAAAGAACACATAAACATACCCCCACCCCCCACCCCGCACATCCATTCGAAAAAGAAACCTTGGAGTGCCTTATACCCCAAACTCACACAACTAATAAACCCCACACAAAGTAGGAAGATCTCCTATGGGAGCAGTGGGACAAGCTAGCAAACAGAGAACAATACAGTAGGACCACGTGATCTACTCGGTCCGCATGCAGTAGCCAGAAAATACCTGCATATAAGAACACTATAAAATGGGATTATATGTTTTGTAAAAGAAAATAAAAATAGAAAAATAAAATAAAAGCACCTAGCGTGTGCTAGGGGCACAAACTTAGTTACATGTAACACAGAGGAACGTGGCTCTGTCAGTCTCTAGTATATGTGATGCCATCTGAGCCCGGTAATTAAGAAAGAGTCCCTGAGGCTCAGCCCTCCAGAATATAGTGCAATAGGGGGATCGCAAAGAAATCAGAACGTTCGGGAGTCCAAAGCAGGGGAGCATTCGGATGGAAAAGTCCCATCCTTTCAAACAGGGGAAGAGTCTAAGTTGTAGGACTCCGCACAGGGAGACTGACCATAATGCGTGCAGAGTGGTTGTCACTTTCTTTGGGTCAGTCCCCTGGTCAGCCATCTTCCAGAGTCAGGGATAGATAAGTGATGGGGGGGCCCGGGGAAACCCAGCAACAGTAGGAGCACATTATCAGATAGCCATCTAGCAGTCAGCGGCGCTGGGTGGATGCGACCTGCCACAGATCCAAAAGGGGGTGCGCCACATGCGTAATGCAGGCCCCAATATGGCAGGGGGCAGACTACCAACATGAGTGCAACTGAAAGTGCGATCAGATAGGCAATGGGTGAATGGCATAGGATACAGTTACAATGCTCTAGGTAGGTTGTCAAGCCATTGGGAGGCATCTTCCGGAGAAACGAAGTATCTCGTAGACTCCCCGTCCACAATTTGAAGGCGTGCAGGGAACAGCATGCTGTATTTCATCCCTCGCGTGCGAAGTTGGGCCTTGACATGATCAAAGGTTCTGCGGAGCCTCTGTGTTTCTGTGGAGTAGTCTGGGAAAAGCATTAATTCAGTGTTTTCGAAGCGGAGCTCATTAATCTTCCGTGCCTCACAGAGGATAAGGTCCCAGTCCCTGAAGTTCAGGAGCCGAAATATGAAGGTGCGTGGTGTTGAGCTTTGTGGGCCCCGCACTGCTGGCAACCTGTGGGCTCTTTCCACAACAAAGTGCAGGGAGAACTGCATGCTGGGAGAAGGGTGCGGAGGAGATGTTCCGTAAAGATAGTGGGGTCTTTCATCCTTACTTGTAGAGTATGGATTGACGCTCCTCTGTGCCCTAGCAGCGTCCTCTGAATCGCTGACCCGTCTTTACGCCTCACCCAGCCGGTCACCTCCTCATAAGCCCAAAGTCCGTTTGCAAGAGATCATTTTTTTCTGTCAATGTAGTCTTACAGCTGGTAATGCAGCTGGTAATGGCCTGCATAAGGACGGTGAAGCGGTCCTCCTCCAAGGTGGATGGGTCTGTGGGGGCCGTCTGCAACGCCATGTTTGTGCAGCACACAGGAGTCTGCTTCTGTTGTTGCGGAGGGGGCCTTAGGAGCTGAGGCACCTCGTCGCCCGGAGCCAGACTTCCCCCTTCTCACACCCCGAGATCCTCCGGAGTAAAGGGCAGGTGTCAGTCAAGGTTAAATCCCAGAAACTATGGATAAATTATGGAGGTACATAATTACACATTGATTACACGCGTCCGCTCAGGTCGCCAGCTTGACCACTCCCTGACAAAGTATTGATTTTAGGTGCACATTGCCTCAATGCTCTGCATACCATAAAGACATTTGTGGATTTCAAGTTTTTGGTGAGTTCAGCTATCTGACGAAGATTTTCCACAGTGATTGTCTCTGTGAAAAAAAATTTCATTCGTTTCTGTTATAAAACATTGCAATTAAATTACGTTTCTTCATAATTTTAGGCCAAATTATATTCTGCAACATTTCTTTGATTAAAAAAAAAAATCCGTGTATATTATTTAGTCTGTGTGAAAGTTATAGAGTCTACAAACCATGGTATATATATTTGAACATTGATCTTCTTGTGAGGCATTAAAATGCCAGGACAGTACAAACAACCCCCAAATGACCCATTTTTGGACAGCAGACACTCAAAGGTATTTAGCAAGAGGAATGTTATGTTTTTGAAATTGTAATTTGTTGCCAAAAACTTTTGGGCAATGAAGAAAGTGAATAAAATTGTATTTTTATCACAAAGTTGTCATTGTAACAAGTTATTTTTCAAGCACAGCATGGGCATACTTACAATTACAACCCAAAACACATTCTTCTACTTCTCCCGAGTATGGAGATACAATATGTGTGACACCTTTTTGTTGCCTAGATAGAAGGGTTCAAACTCCAAAGAGCATCTTCAGGTGTTCAAGGGGCATCAATAAAGTATAACTAAAGGCAAAACTTTTTTTTTTTTGGACAGAGTGATGAGAGATTGATTAGAACACTGGTTGGTTTTAAAGGGGTTGTAAAGGTATTTTTTTTTTTTTTTTAAAATAACAAACATGTTATACTTCACTGTGCAGCTCGTTCTGCACAGAGTGGCCCCGAACCTGGTCTTCTGGGGTCCCTCGGCGGCTGTTTCAGCTCCTCCCCGCAAGCATTTACCACCTTAATGCGAGCTCCCTCGCATGGTGGTGAGTGCTTGCGGGCGCGCTCCCGTGATACAGCCGGCGGCTATAGCCGCTCGCTGTATCACTCGGCCCCGCCCCCCGGCGCGCCGCGTCATCGGATGTGATTGACAGCAGCGCGAGCCAATGGCTGCGCTGCTTTCAATCCATCCACTGCAGCCAATCAGCGACCAGGCTGAGCTGCAATGAAGATGACGAGGACGAGCAGCGAAGATTCGAGGCGTCAGGTAAGTAAAACGGGGGGGCTGGGGGCGGTGGTACTGTCAAAAGTTTTTTCACCTTAATGCATAGAATGCATTAAGGTGAAAAAATTTTTACCTTTACAACCCCTTTAATTACTGTTTACTGAAAGTGAAAGTAAAAGAAAATCCCAAATTTTGGGTTGTCCCCAGAAAAGTAATAGAGGGGAAATCTTCCAATGGGGATACTAGTTTTGGAGATCTGGGGGTCCCCAAGGGATTCCCTCAATTTGCAGGGATTCCTTCTCACTTCCTGTTTTTGCTATGGGACTTGGAGTGAAGAGAAAGCTGCCAGTGGGACACAGATGGCAAAAAGAAAACTGACGTGTTATAACCCTCCCTTACTCTATCCAAAATGGAAAAAAAATGTTTTGTCTATACTGTAGTACTTTAAGTATCTGATTTCCTGACTGCCTATCACATTTATTGAGGCCCTGAAATGCCAAGACAGAAGAAACACCCACAAAATGACCCCATTTTAGAGAGCAGACCTTCCATTGTATTTGCTAACAGCCACGGTAAAAAAAAGTGTTTTAAAAAGAAAACTTAATTGAGCAGAGAAATATGACAGTATAAATAGATTGTACACCGCACAAATAGGGCACATGTTGCCAATACAACAGAATACAGGCAAGGCAGCAGAAGCCATCTCCACAGAGTACCATAAACCAGAGAGTTCGGTGAGACAAAAAAAAAAAAACACCCACCAATCCCCACATGCATAGGTATAAGCAATAGCAATATACATTTTATCCAATCACTATACGGTTCAGGACAAGTTAAACCGGGGCTTAACCCAGGATAGCTAGCCATGGGGCTCACAATTTTTCATATTTCCCATAACAGCCCCTGTGTTGCCATATATACCGTTCAAGACATAGGGTTTCCCCATCTGAGATATCCACTTTTTCACTGTAGGGGGATCAGTGGAGGTCCAGTGTCTTAAAATCAATCTGCGGGCCTGGAAAAGAGATCTGACTATAGCCTGTCTAGAGATATCTTTTATGGGGAGGTCGCACAAAATTCCCAATACACCCTGTTTAAGGTCCTCTCGTAGAGAGACCTGAAAACCTGTATGTATGATCTTTATAACTCCCCTCCAATATTTATGAAGTTTGGGGCACCTCCACATCAAATGAATGATCCCTACTGAATGTAGTACATGTGGGGCTATCTCTAATTCCCATACAAAACAATCTCGCTGGGGTGCAGTGCACTCCTAAGGCCCGTACATGCGATATGAAAATCGGGTGGAAAAATTTGTACGATGAGCTGTCTGACGATTTTTGGATCATTAGATCATTATCCTCCTGCTGGGAAAAAGGTGCAGACCTTTTTCCCAGCAGGAGAATGCATTATTGAGATGATCTCGAAAGAAAATGTTTAATACCATTGCGTAGCATTATGATATAAAGCTTTTGTATGAGGTCACTTCAGATATGTAATTAAATATTGGGGTAGGCGATTGTGTCCAGAGGTCAACCACTTACCGCGAGTGACACCATATCGCATCTACCTGACCCCATATTGCAAGAGGGCTAGCTCAGAATAATGGGCATTACCCCAAATCGGGCTAATATGTGAATCCCATTTCTTGCTGTTACTGTCTGGCTTTGTTCCAAGTTTTTTGCATAAGGGAATATGTAGGGTATAACTTATTCAATTTACTAAATGCCACACCCTCCAATCCAATTACAACCTCCTCCCTTCCTACCATATGACAAATCAGTTTAGTGGTAGGGTCTGGGCTGCCTCCCCCCTCGTCCTCAGCTGGATGCATGGCTCACGCTATATGTTGCAGCTGTGAAGCCAAGTAGTATAGCCAGGGGTTAGGTAGAGCCAGGCCACCGGCATCTTTAGGTCGTTAAAATTGTTCTAGCTTTATTCTGGGATTTTTTAGATAGCCACAGTAGGGATCTATAGTTTGAGTTGATAATACAAAACATTTTCAGGGGAAACTCCACAGGGGAGTTATGAAATATGTATAATAATTGGGGCATAAGAATCATCTTTATGAGATTCATACGGCCAACTAAGGACAATTTAAGTCTGGATCATATTTTAATCTCATCCCGGAAACGGGCAAGGAGCAGCATAAGATTAAGGCGAATAAAGTCTAATGGGAGAGGGGTCACTTGAATACCCAAATACTTAAAGGAATTATAAAGGCAGCAAGTTTTTTTATCTTAATGCATTATATGCATTAAGAAAAAAAAACCTTCTGTGTGCAGAAGCCCCCCCAGCATGCCCCTAATTACCTACCTGAACGATTCCCAAGACTTAATGGAGGTAATAATGGGTATATTTGTCGCATACATGCTGGGAGCATCTGATGCTTGATCTAGGGGCATGAGAGAAGATTTGGACCAGTTACTCAGGCCAGAGTAAGAACCAAAGTCAGTGTTCACCGTCATTGCCTCCTGTAAGAGGTGACAGTCTCCCCCAGCAATAACATTGTATCGTACGCATACAACATAAGCTTTTCATGTAATACGCCATATTGGAATCCCTATGCTCAACGGCTAGTGCAAACAGGAGGGGAGACAGGGGGCAGCCCTGTTTTATACCCCTATGTAGGGCAAAACTTGGGGATAACCTGCTTGCCTAATGGTAAATCTTTGAAAGACCAAATTTTTTGGCACAAGATGTTGGAAAATAAAGAAAGAAAATGAAAATATTCTTTTTTACTCAGTTGTCAATCAATAAGATTTCTAACTCACAGTATGGAATTACACTTCAGTACACATTTAGTTACTCCTCTCGAGTCTGGGGATACCACATGTTTGAGCCTTGGGGTACTCCAACAGAGAGAGGAAAAGGTGCGGAATAGATGGAGTTGTAAGTTATACTGAAAGTGCGCTGAGATAGGTAGCAGGAGAACCAGGATAAAGCAGAATCAGAGGCCAAGGGAGTGTAGTTTGCTGAGGAGGAGCAGGTGGTAAACTGTGTCGAAGGCAGCAGAGAGGTCTAATGCCCTGTACACACGATCAGACATTGATCGGACATTCCGACAACAAAATCCATGGATTTTTTCCGACGGATGTTGGCTCAAACTTGTCTTGCATACACACGGTCGCACAAAGTTGTCGGAAAATCCAATCATTCTGAACGCGGTGACGTAAAACACGTACGTCGGGACTATAAACGGGGCAGTAACCAATAGCTTTCGTCTCTTAATTTATTCTGAGCATGCGTGGCACTTTGTGCGTCAGATTTGTGTACACATGATTGGAATTTAACCAATCAGATTTTGTTGTCGGAAAATGTTATAGCCTGCTCTCAAACTTTATGTGTTGGAAATTCCAACGGAAAAAGTGCGATGGAGCCCACACACGAGTATGGAGTAATGGCCATTGGTTTTAGCAGTTAGTAGGTCATTGGTGAGTTTTAGTAGGGCAGTTTTGACATATCGACATCATGTCAATGGCTCCCGCTGCTGCCAAGAGCCAATCAGCAATGTGATTCCCTGGAGAGCCGAGGCTTTTCCGTGGACATCGCTGGATCGAGGGGGGCTTAGGTGAGTATTGGGGGGGGGGGGGCTGCTGCACACAGAAGTTTTTTTTTCCTTTATGCATATGCATGAAGGTAAAATACCTTGTGCCTTTACAACCACCTTAACAGACTAAGGCACTGTTCACATTTCGTGACTTGGGATTGCCGTGATTCTGCCCACAGTTCCAATCACTGCAGAACACTAAATGCGATTCTGCTGTGATTGTCACGTGAAGGAACGTCCAGCAAACTCGGAAACTCTGATGCCCGATCCATATCTCTGCTGGGGTGACTGAAGTCTGCTATCCTGATCTTGGATCCAGGTGGAGGTTTGGACATGTTCACAGCCAGGAAGCATGATCCCGCTGCTGCCAGCCAGTTGTGACGAACCCCTGTCCTCAACAGGTCTATGTCCGCAGTAAATGCTTCCTCTGTCCAGAACCAGCACTATCCAAGACCCCTTAGCTCACCCAGTCACCAGCCGTAACACAGTGTAGGGTGAACAACAACATCAAACTCCTTTATTCTAGCACATGTTACCACAGATATCCAACTCCGAGACACACCCCCCACCCTTGGATTCAGGGCGGGGTAAACTGTCCAATCACAATAGACACACAGGTCAGGTGTATTCAAATTTCTCAGCAGTAAACAGTCTTATCAGCAGGGAGAGCTGTTGGAGGAATTTGCCCCCACCAATCTCACAGCTAAGCTACATACACATCCCATAATATCCAAGGCAGAAAGACACAGTAGAACATTGGAATACAACCCCACCCCAAACGATCACAGCAAAGAGTCCACAACAGCATGAGACAACACACAATATATACAACATTCCAGTGTGGCTATACAGTGCGTCTAAATAGCACAGATCATAGTAGGGTTCTCAGTCACCCTGTGTCCCTAATGGACGCAGGGTGATTTACACATAAGAGGGGCCAGGGGAGCTGGACACGGAGTCTCCAGAGCTCTCCAAGGTAAGCTGAGTACCACAAACCCCCCCACTCAAAGTGACTCCTGTCACAGTTACTTTAAATTATTGTCTGAAGCATGTTACCCAAAAAGGAGCAGGAGCTTCTTTTTGGGTGACAAACGCTCATAGGCCCAATTGCGTCAGAATTGCTCTTTAAAAATCGTATAGTGGGAACGCCTAGTCGACCTAGTCGACAATCTGGAGACAAAGATTATCATAAAAACCTGCCAGTAAACCTCCCCTGCTCAATAAGAAAAACTATTATTACAGTTGGTGTGCTTTTTTTCCCTCTTCTCTTGCTGCTGGCTGCCCATTAAATGAGGACCAATCAAGACAGTGCTGTTATGTGGTGGGAAGTGAACCACATATGTGGAAGTATTAGGGCTGAAACATACCTTTGTGACTGGGTGCGTTGAGGTAACCTGAGCCTTACTGAAATGCACATTAAAGCAGAATTAAACCTCTGCATAAAAACATTTCAAAATGGTCCCTGGGAGCTTTATGTCATGAAGTATTACAGCCATGGCCAAAAGTTTTGATAATGACACAAATATTAATTTTCACAAAATCTGTTACTTCAGTGTTTTAGATTGTGTTGTCGGATGTTCCTATGGTATACGGAAGTATAATTACAAGCATTTCATAAGTGTCAAAGGCTTTTATTGACAATTACATTAAGTTTATGCAAAGAATCAATATTTGCAGTGTTGACCCTTCTTTTTCAAGACCTCTGCAATTTGCCCTGGCATGCTGTCAATAAACTTCTGGGCCACATCCTGACTGATGGCAGCCCATTCTTACATAATCAATATGCAATATTGACAAAATTTGTGGGGTTTTTTGTTCACCCGCCTCTTGAGGATTGACCACAAGTTCTCAATGGGATTAAGATCTGGGGAGTTTGCTGGCCATAGACCCAAAATTTTGATGTTTTGTTCCCCAAGCCACTTAGTTGGCACTTTTGACTTATAGTGCTCCATCATGCTGGAAAAAGGCATTGTTCATCTCTGATAGTGGGGAATGATTGGGAGAAGTTGCTCTCGGAGGATGTTTTTGTACCATTCTTTATTCATGGCTGTGTTCTTAGGCAAAATTACGAGGGAACCCACTCCCTTGGCTGAGAAGCAACCCCACACATAAATGGTCTCAGGATGTTTTACTGTTAGCATGACATAGGACTGATGGTAGCGCTCACCTTCTTTGCCTGGACAAGGTTTTTTCCTGATGCCCCAAACAATCGGAAAGGGGATTCATCAGAGAAAATGACTTTACCCAAGTCCAAGCCCTGTACTTTTGCAGAATATCAGTCTGTCCCTGATTTTTCCTGGAGAGAAGTGGCTTCTTTGCTGCCCTTCTTGACATCAGGCCATCCTCCAAAAGTCTTTGCCTCACTGTGTGTGGCGATGGGCTCACACCTGCCTGCTGCCATTCCTAAGCAAGCTCTGCACTGGTGGTGCCGCGATCCCACAGCTGAATCAATTGTAGGAGACAGTCCTGGCACTTGCTGGACTTTCTTGGGCGCCCTAAAGCCTTCTTCACAATAATTGAAGTTCTTGATGATCTAATAAATGGTCGATTTAGGCGCAATCTTAGTAGCAGCAATATCCTTGCCTGTGAATCCCTTTTTGTGCAAAGCAATGATGACTGCACATGTTTCCTTGCAGGTAACCATGGTTAACAGAGGAAGAACAATGATTTCAAGCTCCACTCTCCTTTTAAAGCTTCCAGTCTGTTATTCTAAAGCAATCAGCATTACAGACTGATTTCCAGCCTTGTCCTCATCAACACTAACACCTGTGTTAACGAGAGAATCACTGACATGATGTCAGCTGGTCCTTTTGTGGCAGGGCTGAAATGCAGTGGAAATTTTTTTTTTGGGGGGTATTAAGTTTATTTTCATGGCAAAGAGGGACTGCAATTAATTGCAGTTCATCTGATTACTCTTCATAACATTTTGGAGTATATGCCACTGAGGTAGCAGACTTTGTGAAAATAAATGCATTCCTTGCATTGAGGTAAAAAATGTTTAGATGTCAGCTTCCCCCCTCACCCTGCCTTTTACTTACCTAATCTCTCATTCGATCCAGCTCCAGGCACATCTGCAGCTCTTCTCTTCCCTCACTTCCGGGTCTCGCTGGCTTTGCTGCGGCACCAGGAGCCACTGGCCCCCAGTGCTGTCAATCAAAGTCAGTGACAAGGGGGACGGGGCCAAGTCCCACTGTCTGTATCAATTGATGCAGCAGCGGGGCCTAGGTGCACGCACAAATGTCCTCATGGAAAGCGGCTTCTCATGGGGGGACTGGACAGAGGGGATGGGCCAGGAGAGCTGGCGGGGGACCCAAAAAGAGGAGGTTCACAGCCGCTTTGTGCAATTCCATTGCATAGAGCGGGTAAGTATAGACATGCTTGTCATTATTTTATTTTTTTTTTAATTTACCTTTACAATCACTTTACCCTTCCTGGTGGTATGATTATGTCAGATTTTTGAATCTCAAAGTGGTACATTGTTTTGCATAGAAATTTGGCGTTTTATATTGCAGGCCTGTAATTCTTAGTTATAACACACTTAGGGTGTGCTGAGGGGGAGCTGGCGTTCCATGCTGGGGCTGCATCTCACTCCCTGCTTCATGGTATTCAGAGATGGTGCTGATACAACCTATGCACACCCTGATCCTCTCCTATCTATGTGGCTTCAAGAAAAAACAAAGAGAATAAATCTCTCAAGAGGACAGAAGACCCTCAGGCACTGTCTGAAAAAACAAGCCAAAATTTATTAAACAATTAAGAAAAACACCACACAAAAAATGTATAGAGCAATTCATAGAAAAGGGGCTATGGTGAGTGACTAACACAGGCCCTAACAGTAAAAATGACAATGTTGTATCAGTGGTAAATGGAGTGTGATTGTGTTATGCTCAGCCGTGGCTCCCCTTTGTTTTTAAAATGACAACGTTGTCATTTTTACTGTTAGGGCCTGTGTTAGTCACTCACCATAGCCCCTTTTCTATGAATTGCTGTATACATTTTCTTGTGGTGTTTTTCTTAAGCCCGGGTTCACACCTATGCGAATTAGATGCGGCTTACAACGCATCCAATTCGCAGGACATTTTAAAAAATATTCATATGAATGCATCTGGTTCACATATGTGCATTGCATTCGCACTGCGCATTGCACAAAAAATGTGTGCGGTTTCTGGGCATTGCGTTGCGAATTACAAGCCCAGTATCTTCTATGGGAACGCATCTGATTCGCAGATGCATTGCGTTGTGAACATGGATTTTCTCCTTCTCCTCACTACACCTCCCCCTCTCCCCCCCCCCCCTCCCCTCTCCCTGCTCTCTGATCCGCAGCTGAAACGCAGATGAACCTTTGAACAAGTTATTTTTATCTCCCCAGTAAAACCTGAGCTTCAGTTTGCACCGCACATGTGTGAAACCGGGCTAATTGTTTAATAAATTTTGGCTTGTTTTTTCAGACAGTGCCTGAGGGTCTTCTGTCCTCTTGAGAGATTTATTCTCTTTGTTTTTTCTTGTATGCTTTAGGACATCCCTGACTGGTATCCCGCATTCTTTATGCGGTTGAGTGCCTGATACAAGCTTGTCTTTAATAATAATAAATTGGTGGTCGATCTGGGCTAGCCTTACCCATTTTGTATCTATGTGGCTTCAAACATCACATGCATTCTTCAAAGTAATCTTCCGGGTGCTTTTTTTAATCACCTTGGTGATACCCGCAGCTTATATCATCTCGTTTTTTGTTACTTGTATCATCATAGATACATTTTATATATTTCCTACATTATAGAAGTCCCCTCCACTGCGGGGTGTTGGTGTGTGCGGTCCGGTGTTCCTCGTTGAGGTCCCCCTCTCAGCTCCCGGGCCAGGCTCCATGGCTTACCCCTGGCTTTGTTTTGTCGCACGGCCCCAGTTTTGGCTATCATGTGAGTAACCTTTTTGGCATGGCCCATTATGCCCAAATTTCCCCCTTTTCTGCTGATTTTGTTAGACCCATGAAACTATATTGCTTTTCATACATTTTTTATAGAATTTAGATGCATCTGGCTCCTGAAGAGTGGATTGAAGTCCATGAAACGCAGCGTTGGGCCTACCTTTGATGCATCAAACACACATTGACCTATTTTCAGATGTTTTTTACTTCACATGACTTTTATCTTGCTTGGGGGATTAAGATGCATAATTGTACCTACCCATGTCCCATGGTTGTATATACATAGATTTATTGTCTATATGCGATTATTTTATGTCTAATGTATGCAATGCGTTTTAATGCCATGTTGATCATTGGTCCTTAATAAACATACACATGTTTGCACCTCTGTGAGTGTGATTGGGCTGCATCATGCGCACCTCATTCAAAGTCCCAACCCCCCCCTCTTTTTCATGATATTAAGTATGGGGGCGCAAACTTTCCCTTGTGTCCCAATTAAAGTCCTAAGTTCGCTTAGGACTTTAATTGGGACGCATCTTTTTCCTTTTTTTTAGCATTGAACGTGTCCATCGAGTCCCCTTCAGGTCCGTCAGGGAAGTGAATATTCAAGACCCTTACTTATAAAAATGTTTAACTTTAGAGACAAAGTGACACTGCTTCATAAGGCTAGAGAAATAGGAGAAATACTCTACAGAGGGACAAAAATCTCATTTTATCAGGACTTTTCCCCAGACCTTTAAAAGCAGCGAGTGGCCTTTATGCCAATCAAACGCATGTTACAGCAAAATAAGATGGAGTATGCACTGCTTTATCCCGCCCGCATGAGGGTATCTACAACAAACGGTATACACTTCTTTGATTCCCCAATGAGCGTTGAGAGATGGCTGAAGGATAATAGGAAAACACCACAGAATACTGCGGGACAAGAGACTAGAGACTAATTAGATCCCCTTTTTGGTTCTTTTTTTTTTCTTTTGTCCTGGTTTGTTCTGTTTGTCTTTTCTGTTTTTCTGTTTTCCCTCATGGAGTTTGCTGGGTTTTTTTTTTTTTTTCTCATATAAAGTCAATTTTTAAGTACTAAGGTAGGGGGGAGGGAGAGGAAGAGAGAGGGGAAAATAATAACCAAAACACTAATTTAAACACTAAGGAGAGAGAGGGGGAAGAGAAAAGAAGAAAGAAAAGTACACACTAATTAGATTAAAATGGGGCTGGCTTGATACACTTATTTAGATAGTAGACACAAGGACTAAAGCACATGAACACCACTAAAAGGTTGTTGGAGGGAGGGGGAGGGAGGGTGGTTTGGGAACCATGGAGCAAGGGTGGAAAGGGATGTATGGTAGAGGTGAGGTTATAAGGAATGTGTTTAGTGTGGAGGTCAGAGGTAAAGCCCCTAGGGTAGGCCCAGCTGGGTTAAGGGGGGGGGGGGTAGGAGGGGTAGGGGGTGGAAGGTAGGGGGGAAAGGGGGGAGGTGGAGAGGGAGAATGGGGGAGGGAGAAGGGGGAGGTAGGGGGAGGGAGACGGAGGCACACCACAAACAAACAGTGGAAAATATCACAAACACAAGCTTTGCTATACATGTTTTTTTTATGTTCCACCACCGGTAGGCGGGAAAAAATGGGGAATTTATATGGATATGTATCTGACGTTTGCAGGTTCCTGGGGACAGGTGACACCCAGAAGGGCAAAGGCGCCTTCATCCACTCTTTTTATTCTTATTTTTGTTTTTACTTTGCACAGTTTCTGGTTTGTCCCGCGGAATGGTTAATGTGAAGAGTAGGGGTATAACACTAATGACATGGAATGTGAGGGGATTGGGGGATAAGGACAAAAGAAGTGCAATATTTAAATATTTGGATAAAATGAAACCCAAGATAATCTGTTTGCAAGAAACACACATGCGCCCCGACTCTGTCCACCTTCTGTACTTACAGAAATATCCGACACAGTTTCATTCCATGTGCACCTCATATTCGAGGGGAGTTAGTATAATGGTCTCAACAGATGTATCCTTTGAGTGTTTCCAACAGAGGGTGGACAAGGAGGGAAAATTTATTTTCCTGTTTTGCAAACTCAATGGACTAGTATGTATTATCGCCTCAATCTATATCCCTCCACCGTTCTCAACATCACCTCTTAGAAGCTTAGCACAATTTATGGCCCTATATCCGGACGTTTCATTGTTAGCACTGGGAGATTACAATAATTCCAAGGATAGAATGTCCTTGACATCCAGAGGGGTGAGACAGATAGCTGGTAAGACGGCTTTCGCCTCCTTACTTTTGGAACTGGGACTCCGAGATGTCTGGCGAGAGAGGCATGAAGAGGACAGATGTTATTCATGCTACTCTGCAACACATGATGGACTTTCCCGTATTGACTTGGGTTTAGGGAATGAGGTACTTATGCAGTGGGTGGTGGACTCGGCCGATGAGCCACGCTTACTATCCGATCACTCTCCATTCTGGGTACGGCTGGATGTTACTGTAGCATCGGACTGCCCATTGTGGAAAGTGAACCCCTTTTGGTTAACTCTGCTCCCGTTAGCAGACAGAACGAGGGGGGCATTGCGGGAATGTTTGCATTTTAACAGGGGATCTGCTAGCGCAGCGGTAGTATGGGATAAACTCAAGGCATTCTTAAGGGGATGTCTTATTAGAGAGATTGCGGGAGTCAAAACTCGGTCCAGAGAATGGGAAAGTAGGGTAGTGGATGAAGTGAAAGCGAGAGAACAGGCCCTAATAGCTGACCCATCACAATCTAACCATGACTCCTAGACGGAGGCACAAGCAATGTATAATTCGGTTTTGTTTGTCTGTAGCGGAGAAGAGGAGATATTTTCAGCAACAGAGCTATTTTGAAGAAGGGGAAAACACTGGCCACCTTCTTGCCCTCATAGCCAGAGAGCAGCAGGAATCCACTAATATCATAGCGATAAGGGCAGAATCTGGGGAGAAGCAGACTCTTAGATCGGATATTTTAAATAACTTTTTGCAGTTCTATAAGGACTTATACTCCGCCAAAACTAGGTATAATCCATCTGATTTGGCGCAATTTTTACAAGCCTGCCCGTTTCCACTGCTATCTGAGGAGGACAGGGAAATGTTGAACTCTCCAATCACATTGGTGGAATTGGCAGAGGTATTGGAGGGGGCATCACATCATAAATCCCCAGGCCCAGATGGGATACCGGTGGAGGTATATTCTCACTACAGAGAGGAACTCTTATCACCTCTGCTACAGGCTATAACTGAGGCAGAGGAAGTAGGCAGCCTACCAGATAGCATGCAAGAGGCAATAATAACAGTACTCCCAAAACCAGGAAAATATAGTCTCCTATTGGACTCTTATCGTCCAATATCTCTGTTAAATGCGGACGTTACGCTTTTTGCTAGAGTCTTGGCTAAGAGGCTACCCCAAGTAATTGGCAAGCTGGTCCACTGTGATCAGTCTGGCTTTATACCCACCCGTTCTACTGCCGATAACATAAGGCGACTATACATGAATATACAGGTGCCGGTGGATAATCCCGGGGGTAGGGCCATTCTGTCTCTGGACGCTGCAAAAGCATTTGATAGTGTGGAATGGCCCTACCTCTTGGAAATACTGGCAAGATTTGGAGTGGGGGATAAATTTATAGCATGGGTAAAGGTGTATTACTCTAAGCCTAGAGCCAGACTGCGTATCAACAATAACCTCTCCTCTCCATCTGCGCTATATAGAGGCACCCAACAGGGATGCCCATTGTCTCCATTGCTGTTCGCCCAGGCGGTAGAGCCCCTGGCCATATTGATCCGCAATGCACCAGAGGTGGCAGGGTTTCGTAGGGGCCAGAGGGAAGAAAAGATATCTTTATATGCAGATGATGCGCTTATATATTTAGGCGACACAGCCACCTCGTTGCAAGCAGTGATGGAGATAATAGGGGATTTTGGAAGTTTTTCAGGCTTTACCATCAACTGGTCAAAATCAACTTTGATGCCCATAGACCAGAAGGAACAGCTACCAGAGGGGGCTGAACAAATAGTTATAGTCAACAACTTTAAATATCTGGGAGTGATGGTATCCCCGGACCCGACCGAGTAGCTTCAGCTAAATCTCGGTCCACGTTGGCTAGACAAAAAGTGAAATGTAACAGCTGGTGTAAGCTTCCATTATCAGTAATAGGACGAGCAAATGTAATAAAAATGGTATGGGCTCTGCAGCAATTGTCTTCCACAATTCCCCAATGTGGATCTCAAACAAATGGTTTAAGCAAATCGATACATTGATGAGGGAATTAATATGGGAAAAAAAGGCAGCTAGGATCAGTTTAGCCACATTGCAATATGGAAAGGACAGAGGAGGACTGGCTGTACCCCATTCCAAAATGTATTTTTTGGCCTCACAGCTACAGCAGATAGCAGGGTGGGGGCGGGAAGGAAATGAGGATCCTATATGTAAATTGGTGACTATATCGGACCCCGCATTAGAGGCGGCCTCCCATATGGAGATGGATTTACCAAGCATGAATGGTTCAGAACCTACGAGTATCCTATTCAAAAGGGTATGGGGGGAGACCCGGAAAGCGCATTAAAAGATACCCAGAGGTACAGGAACTGCAGGGCTTCACCCCCTGGAAAGAGAGGGGGATCCAGTTCTTTGCACAGCTGTATGAGGGGGAGGTGCTAAAGACATATGAACAGCTATGTAGGGAATTTCAGTTAAACCCCAGGAGCTTCTATCAATATCTTCAACTGCATCACGCGTTGCAGGCACAACGAACAACACACCCCTTGACAGTATCAACATCACCTTTGCTGAGAGAAGTTCTTGCAGTAGATACTAGGAAAGGACTAATATCAAAAATGTATAGGGAATTGCTGTCCTCAGTCCAGCACCATGCCTCGTTGTTGAAACAAATGGGTGGAGGATATAGGGGAGATAGAGGGAAACCAATGGGAAATGGCACTCGAATCTATACCAGCGGTATCGGTATCTGCATCCCACAGATTGTCACAACTATTTATTTTGCACAGGGCACACAGAACACCAGTGCTGTTAATATAAATGGGGAGGAAGAGACTCTCCTTTGTGCCCTAAATGTAGAATACATAAGGGGGACTTTCTACACCTAATTTGGAGGTGCCCAAAACTACACAGGTACTGGGAAGAAGTCTCCCAGTGTATTACTAGACTAGCACAGGTACCTTTCCCTCTAAACCCGGTGGTGTACCTGCTTGGTGCCATAGATGCAGAAATGTTCCCAAGAGGAATGTATTACATGTTAACCAGATTGATGTATCTAGCCAGAAAACTTATTGCAAAACACTGGATGGCACCAACGGTACCCACGGGGAGGCAGTGGATCTCCTACATAAACTCCTTGCTTCTTAGAGAGCGATTGACATATAGTCATAGGAGAGAAAAGGGCAAATTTTATATTATTTGGCAATCATGGCTGGGGGATGCAGATCTAGCACCATCTCAACTGGTATTGGAAAGACTCCAGATGTAGAACTCTGGGGGAGGCGCAGGAGAGGGAAGGGCCGAGGGGAGAGGAAAAGAATGGCCTGAAGGAGTAAAGGTCGAATATTTAGACAGGAGAGAGTATCGGTGGTGGGGAAAGAAAGGAAAAGGAAAAGAGAAGAGAAAAGGGCAGAAAGGGAACAAAATGAGTTACAGTGACTAGATACTAAAAAACACAGGTGATGGATGTAGCCATGGGGATAGAGGGGAGGGGGGGGAGGGAGAAAAGGGGAAAAGAATATAGAGTGATATGATATAGAAGCAAATACACAAGATTGAAATAGAATAGTGCACGGATGTAAGATTGGACATGTTTACTCTATGTTTTATTGAACAAAATGCACGAATGATATGAGAATAATTTTCTTAAATAAAAAAAGTCTTGATTCAAAAAAAAAAAAAATGTTCTTATTATACAAGGAGCAAAAAGGGGACAGTACAGATACACATCCAGCAAATACATATTTCCCCTTATTGATCCAAAACTCCATCCCGGATCGTGAAAACCCAAGCATATATTATCTAAGTATAGGGTGGAGCCCTTTATTAACTAAACAAAAAAAACATACCCACTTCCCACTCTCACACAGATTCAAACATCTCACTCCTTTCTTCTCCTTCCATTCTCTCATCATTAAATTCCCTAGGATCCCTTCTTATTTATCCCTTATCATTTACAAAATTGTTTTAGTGTTTATTACATTTTTACATGCAGATCCCTCTTGCTTCCCACCAGAGCTTCCAAATCATATCATATTTCCTAGGTGCACCTTGCTTTATATATACCTCTTTCTCTTTGAGAATTGTGCCATTCATACTATTTAACCATTCTTCACTGGACGGAGGTAGTACAGACTGCCATCTTCGGGCAATCAAGATCCTTGCTTGAAGTAGACATCGCATCACTGCTACTTGGGTGTTACCTAATTTACTCTCGCCCTCCACTAATCCCAAAAAGACATTTTTTCGGCTCCAACTCAGTGGAGGTTCCGAACACCCCATCAATGTTTTTCACCACCTCCGTCCAGTACCGAAATAGCTTCGGACACCTCCAGAACATATGGACCAGGTCCCCTTCTAAATCCCTGCATCTAGGGCAACTAGGATCTGTCCGACGGCCATATTGAAAAAGTCTATAGGGAGTATAGTAAGTTCTATACAATAAATATAGATGTGACATCCTCTGCGACGTGGATAAGGAGACCAAAGGGGCCACTTCAAGGATTCTATTCCACTGGGTATCAGATATATTACCTACATCTTTTTCCCATTTTCTCTTATACCAAGGAGGATCTCACCTGTCCAATCTCCTATTGTTATTATGTGGATATACTTTTGAGATTAAACCTTTCGTTGAATCTCCATTAATTAATTTTTGGAGTACAGGAATTGCACTCTATTCTAGAATCCTCCCTCTAAACTGTACCTCTAATGCATGCCTGACCTGTAAATATTTAAAAAAGAATTTGTTTGGCAAGGCATATTGAGCTCTAAGTTCCTAGAAAGTTTTCAAGATGCCTTCTTGCTATAGCTGTGAGAGAAATGTTATACCGCATCTCTCCCATTCCTTTATTATTCCTGTCTTCTGAAGCTCTCCTAGTTTACTATTTCCCCACAGTGGAGTGAGATCCGAAAATCCTCTATAATTCAGTATTATTTTCGCTGTATCCCAAACCTTCATCATTAGCTTCAAAGTTGGTAGTTTTGGGAAAAAGGATCCTGCCTCCAAAGCTTCGGGTATAGATTCATGTGGATATGTGGAATGAATCCACGCTATGGATAAAGGTACTCTCCGGGTGGGTTAGGAGCTGCTGCCTCTACAGGTATAAATCCACCTGGGTGGAAAAATACTACAATATGAATAAAGGTAAGGGGTGTAGGTATGGCGCTGCTCTGATGTGATTTGATTTTTTATAGTTGCCTTGTGTGATGGCTTAATTGGAATCTGTTGACTAAATGTGTTATCTTACAAAATTCTAAAGTGATAAACCTCATAAACAAAATAGTGCTTTAAAAAGTGACTTCTTTACGGAGAGCATATCATAAGCAAAATGAAAACTGTTGAAAATTAAAATTTAAAGTGCCATGTGATATAGCCTTCAGGCTGGGTTCACACTGGTCCGACAAACGCTCTGACATTGGGAGCTCATGTCGCATGACGTGTGAAAATCAATGTTTCCCTATGGGAGCCATCTTAACTGGTCCGACACAAGTTGGTCCGACTTTGAAAATGCTCCCTGCACTACTTTGGTCCGACTTTGATCCTACTTCAGCCCATTGACTATCATTGAAGTAGGATCAAAGTCGGATCCTTGTCCTAACCATCCGACTTTGGCATCCGACATTGTGCTATTTCTTGCCCCCTGCTGTAGCCCCTCCCATTGTGTGTTAGTTTTGATTGGTCAAAGGACAAGTGTACTATCTGAAAAGTCGGATCAAAGTAGTATCCTGTTCATGAAAGTCGGATGGATGTAGGACCAATGTAGGACAAATGTAGGACTGATGTCGCAGAGCAAAGTAGGATGAAAGTCGTACTACTGTTGTGTAGTATAGTGTGAACCCAGCCTAAAAGGCCAATTTGTGCTTGTTTTTCAATTGTGTTACACCCTCTGGTGTATGTGTTGTTAAGTTAGAAAATTAGTGTAGATTGCTCCTCTAGATGTTGGTTGTGGGTAAGAATGATTAAATATGTGAATAAAAATTACAGATAGATGTCGCATGAACCAAAACTAAAAGTGAAAAACTATTTGCTGGTTACACATATGTGAATACTTGTAATTAAAGTGCCTTGTGCTAAATATGGATTTATAAGTATCGTAATTCTATATCACATACCATTTCATTTAAGTGCAAAAAACGTGCTAGTTATGCTAAAATCATAAAGTGACTGCTGCTTGAACTGTAAAACAAGTGATTTGTGCTTCATAAGCCCAGTACTTGCTGGAAAAGGATATATACATAATTATGATGAAAAGTCTATTAAATGGCTCAAAGAGTCTTTGTTTGAATTATGATTTAAAAAGGGTTAAATTCTCATTGGGAGGTGATGTTGTAAAAAACCATTTCTTATTCAAGTGCTGGTCTTGTGATGGTACTCCTTAACCGGGGTCTTATTGTGCTTGCACTCAACGAACAGGGACACCCCTGCAGGGGTATGAGCAGTCACAGTGTTTGCCACTGTAAATGAAATGGTATGTGATATAGAATTACGATACTTATAAATCCATATTTAGCACAAGGCACTTTAATTACAAGTATTCACATATGTGTAACCAGCAAATAGTTTTTCACTTTTAGTTTTGGTTCATGCGACATCTATCTGTAATTTTTATTCGCATATTTAATCATTCTTACCCACAACCAACATCTAGAGGAGCAATCTACACTAATTTTCTAACTTAACAACACATACACCAGAGGGTGTAACACAATTGAAAAACAAGCACAAATTGGCCTTTTAAGGCTATATCACATGCCACTTTAAATTTTAGTTTTCAACAGTTTTCATTTTTCTTATGATATGCTCTCCATAAAGAAGTCACTTTTTAAAGCACAATTTTGTTTATGAGGTTTATCACATTAGAATTTTGTAAGATAACACATTTAGTCAACAGATTCCAATTAAGCCATCACACAAGGCAACTATAAAAAATCAAATCACATCAGAGCAGCGCCATACCTACACCCCTTACCTTTAGATAGATTAATCTGGAGTGGTTTGTAGGAGTAACTTCCTTCCTGCTTCTTGGTCATCTACGTTACACCCCCCTAAGTATTGAAGTTATGACGCCAAAAAGTAACTAAAGGGGTGTGGGAGCGCTACTCCTCCTTCCTGTTTCTGAAGTTGCAAAGTGCTTAACTGAATTTTAGCTGGACCGCCTTTCCAAATCATTTCCCTAAACATAGTCTCTATCCTTTGAAACCATTTTTTGTAAAGCCAGATTGGTGAATTATGTAATACATAAAGGAGCTGGGGCATCCAGATCATTTTAATCAAGTTACACTGACCTGCCACAGATAATGGCAAGCGTTTCCATATTTTTAATTTTCCCTTAAGTTTAATCAGCAAAGGATCGATATTATCTGAGGCGAACTGTTGAGGGTCTTTAGAGATATTTATGCCCAGATATTTAAATTTATTCACCACTGGGATCTGAGTTACCTCCTCGGGTAATGGGCCTACCAAAGAATCTACTGGTAGCAAGCTAGATTTTGCCCAGTTTATTTTTAATCCAGAGATTTGACCAAATCTATTAACAATATTCATGGCTTTCTGAAGGGAATCCTGCATGTCTCCTAGAAATAACAGAAGATCATCTGCATATAATGCAACTTTTTTATCCAGATCACCTCTTCTGAAGCCCTTCACCTGGTCAGATGACCTAAGCGCCATGGCTAACGGTTCAATTGCAAGGGCAAAAAGAAGGGACGACAGGGGCACCCCTGCCTCGTCCCCCTCCCCAGCCCAAACTTAACTGATTGCTCGCTATTCACCCTTACTCTGGCCTCTGGTGCTCTATAAAGCATTTTGACCCAACCGATGAAGCCCAGACCCATGGCCTTCCACAAGTACTGCCACTCTAGGCTATCGAAGGCCTTGGTGGCGTCCAAAGACAAGATAGCTACTTTGTGTTTTTGATGCAGAAAAAAAAGCACTGCACTGCATGTGGTGTGAATGGGCCCTTAGGTAAAAAAAAAAACCTTATGGGTGCAGCTCTTCCATCCAGTCACCTCACCCTATACTTACCTGAGCCCCATTTGGATCCAGCGATCAGCATGAGAGCAGCGACTCTCCCGGGTCCCTCTCCCCTCATTTGCTCACACAGTAGCGGAAGCCACTGTCAATCACAGCCAGTGAGCCAATGAGGAGAGAACTGGGGGGGGGCTATGCTGCACTTTGTGTTTGAATGTCCATTCACAAAAGCGCGGCTCGGGAGCATGCCTCCTTGAGTGCCCCCCATAACAAGAGGCTTGCTGTTAGGGGGGCACTGGGGGGGGGGCAAAAAGAAGAGGCTCAGGGCAACTTTGTGCAAAACCCTTGCACAGAGCAGGTAAGTATAACATGTTTGTTAAGTCACAAAATTTAGAATCACTTTAAGTTTAATTCCACTTTAAGTGTGCTAGCATGTTGCAGTAACATACCTTTTTAAAGGCACCCTAATGCAAGGCATTATACAATCTTCTTTTTACCAAGCCTGAGGCATTTTTTTAATCTCACTGATGCAGGGTGTTTTCTTCTCCCATTGGTCACAGTCCAGCCCCACAAAGTATAAATGATGGTAATCCGGCCCATAGTTTAAAAAGTTTGGAGACCCCTGCCTTAGTGCATTGACTTGCCATTCAAAGTGATTGGCACAACAATCCATAAACCCCTTCCCACTGCCGCCTCCCGGCCCTTTAAGAGCTTTTAGTTGCCGGAAGGTGGAGGTGGACATTTGGGTCATGTGACCACTGTGATTGGCTGTCACAGCAGTCACATGATTGGAAAGGTTCCGATCAGCAGTATGCATCAGGAGCTTTCTGGTCCCCAGCACAGAGAAGTGTTTATGTAGCGCCGCATATATGCAGCTGTGATGGATGTGACTATGAGTGTTATGGTGAAATGCCTATTTCCAGTATAACCAAGTGCTTACTTCTGCCTCTGCTATCAGCCTTAACCATATTCAATCAGATGTCTGCCAGCTTACCCTCCCTCCATGTGGAACAGAACTGCAAGAGTTAAGAACAAGTTAAAGGAGATTGCGCCTGTTTTCAAGAACTGGAAACAAGATACCCTATTTAGCAATTATAGTTTGCTATTCCCTTATATAGATATAACCCAGCTAAAAGCTTAAACTTTGTCACAATAATGAATATGTATATCTTGTGGTCCGCACACGCTTGTCTTATTTGATATTTGATTTGGTAACAAAATATCAGGCTCACGGTATATTAGCCAGAGTCCAGGAAGTAATAAAGGACTAACTACTGAACTCGTGTATGTCTCAGTAATTTACTTCAAGTGTGCACTCTTTTACATTGAAGGTTTAATTTGGCTAGGGGGACAGAAACAAAAGTACCGAACGGTTCTGGTTCGATCCAAAACACAGCCTCACGGCTTTACAGCTCACCCACAGAGAGGCCACATACAGTATCTCACAAAAGTGAGTAAACCCCTCACATTTTTGTAAATATTTTATTTTATCTTTTCATGTGACAACCCTGAAGAAATGACACTTTGCTACAATGTAAAGTAGTGAGTGTACAGCTTGTATAACAGTGTAAATTTGCTGTTCCCTCAAAATAACTCAACACACAGCCATTAATGTCTAAACCGCTGGCAACAAAAGTGAGTACACCCCTAAGTGACAATGTCAAAATTTGGCCCAAAGTGTCAATATTTTGTGTGGCCACCTCTATTTCCAGCACTGCCTTAACCCTCTTGGGCATGGAGTTCACCAGAGCTTCACAGGTTGCCACTGGAGTCCTCTTCCACTCCTCCATGACGACATCACAGAGCTGGTGGATGTTAGAGACCTTGTGCTCCTCCACCTTCCGTTTGAGGATGCCTCACAAATGCTCAATAGGTTTTAGGTCTGGAGACAGGCTTGGCCAGTCCATGACCTTTACCCTCAGCTTCTTTAGCAACGCAGTGGTTGTCTTGGAGGTGTGTTTGGGTTTGTTATCATGTTGGAATACTGCCCTGCAGCCCAGTCTCCGAAAAGGGTGGATCATGCTCTGCTTCAGTAAGTCACAGTACATGTTGGCATTCATGGTTCCCTCAATGAACTGTAGCTCCCCAGTGCCGGCAGCACTCATGCAGCCCCAGACCATGACTCTCCCACCACTATGCTTGACTGTAGGCAAGACACACTTGTTATTTGCCATGAGGTGCCATGTTGAACTTTCAGTGACCAGTATGAGATAGTGAGAGAGATAACACCAAATTTAACACACCTGCTCCTCATTCACACCTGGGACCTTGTAACACTAATGAGTCACATGACACTGGGGAGGGAAAATGGCTAATTGGGCCCAATTTGGATATTTTTACTTAGGGGTGTATTCGCTTTTGTTGCCAGCAGTTTAGACATTAATGGCTATGTTGAGTTATTTTGACGGGACAGCAAATTTACACTGTTATACAAGCTTTACACTCACTAATTTACATTGTAGCAACATGTAGTTTCTTCAGTGTTGTCACATGAAAAGATATAATAAAACATGTGAGGGGTGTACTCACTTTTGTGAGATACTGTATATGCGTACGGCCAGCGGGAAGAGGTTAACCAGTGGAAGGAATAGTGGCCCATCATTGGTGTCAATGGAAGGAATAGTGGCCCATTGCGGAAGTGAGAGGACTAGTCCCTCAAATCATTGGGAACTATGGTGTCCCTAGGGCTCGATAAAGACAAGCAAAGGGCCCCATGCGTCCCAGGGGCTGCAAATTGGAGCCAAAGGATAAAAAACAGACAGCAATTGATTTTTATGGACAAACAAATGTAAACGGATGATCGTTCATTTACATCCGTGTTCATACAGTTTCATTTTTTTAAATGGAAAAAATTACGTCCAGATCCGTTGAAACAGCACGGATGTAAACAGATGCCGTCCAATTACATCTGTTCCATTCATGTCTGTTTTTAGGCAAGAAAAATATATGTACAATTGTCAACTCTGATTGGTTTCTGCAACAACTTTAAAAAAAAAAAAAAAACGGAAATTAACTGATATAAACTGAAATAAATGTAATCTGAATTGACAACTGAGGTAAGCTGAACTGACCTGAGCTGAAAATTGAGGTAAACTGAACACTGAGGTAAACTGAACTGACCTGAAACTGACCTGAAAATTGAGGTAAACTGAACACTGAGGCCCCTTTCACACGGGCTTTCCGATCAGGTCCGCCTGTCAGTTTTTCAGGCAGACTTGTTTCCATCCGTCTGGTGGATCAGATCAAATGGTATTGTATAAAAACATCCGTTTTCATCTAAACTCCACATAGAGGAGAGCAGGGCTCTGACAGGTCCGTCTCTGCACAGTGAACGGAGACGGACCTGTCATCTGCTTGCTCAGCAGGGATCAGCGAATAGTTCACCCGCTGAGCAAAGCGCATTCCGCCGGGTGTACTCTCTGTGTGAAAGGACCCTGAGGTAAACTGAAATGTTAACTGAACTTAACGCTGAGGTAAACTGAACTGACCTGAAAATGAAGGTAAACTGAACTGAACACTGAGCCCCGGTTCACACAGGGGCGGCACGACTTGCAGGTCACCTCACCGAGGCGACCTGCACACGACTTCCACAGCGACTTGCAAAACGACTTCTGTATAGAACTCTATGCAAGTCGCCTCAAGTCGCCCCCAAAGTAGTACAGGAACCTTTTTCTAAGTCAGAGCGACTTGCGTCGCTCCTATTAGATTGGTTATTATTATTATTATTATTATACAGTATTTATATAGCGCCAACAGTTTACGTAGCCCTTTACAACTTGAGCGTAGACAGTACAAATACAATACAATTTGATACAGTAGGAATCAGAGGGCCCTGCTCCTTAGAGCTTACAATCTAAGGGGGAAGGTCAAGAGATACAAGAGGTAATAACTATGGGTGATGTGCTGATTGAGAAGATAAATGTACAGTTGTTAGGTGGGGGCCAGATAGGCTTCTCTGAAGAGATGAGTTTTCAGGGATCGTCTGAAAGTGGATAAAGTAGGAGAAAATCGGACGGATTGGGGTAGAGCATTCCAGAGGATGGGGGAGGCTCTGGAGAAGTCCTGAAGGCGAGCATGGGATGAGGTGACAAGGGAGTTTGAGAGCAGGAGGTCTTGGGAGGAGCGAAGAGAACGATTAGGTTGGTATTTTGTGACTAGGTTAGAGATGTAGCTTGGGGGCCAGGTTGTGGATGGCTTTGTAAGTTATAGTTAGTATCTTGAATTTAATTCGGTGACTGAGTGGCAGCCAATGGAGAGATTGGCAGGGGGGTGTGGCAGACGCTGAGCGGTTTGTGTGGTGGATGAGCCTGGCAGCAGCGTTCATGATGGACTGAAGTGGGGATAGCCTATTTAGAGGTAAACCAATGAGGAGGGAGTTGCAGTAGTCGAGGCGGGAGATGACCAGGGAGTGGATTAGAAGCTTTGTGGTGTCATTGGTTAGGAAGGGGCGTATCTTGGAGATGTTGCGAAGACTGAGGCGGCAAGCTTTGGATAGTGATAGAATGTGGGGTCGAAAGGTTAGTTCAGAGTCCAGGATTACACCTAGGACCTTGGCGTGGGGAGATGGGTTGATAGTTGAGCCGTTGATCTAGACAGGGAAATCAGGGGAAGTGGCACCTGAGGGAGGAAATATCATGAGCTCAGTTTTGGATAGGTTGAGTTTGAGAAAGTGATGTGACATCCAGACTGATATGTCTGCTAGTAAGTTGGTAATGCGTGAGGAGACAGATGGAGAGAGCTGGGGGGTGGAGAGATAGATTTGGGTGTCATCAGCATAGAGATGATATTTAAAGCCGTGGGAGGCAATCAACTGACCCAAGGAGGTGGTGTAGATTGAGAAAAGGAGAGGTCCAAGAACAGAACCTTGGGGGACCCCAACGGAAAAAGGAAGAGGAGAGGAGGAAGTAGAGTTGTAAGTGACACTGAAGGAGCGGTGGGATAGGTAGGATGAGAACCATCGAAGAGTACAGTCACGGAGACCAAAGGAGTGGAGTTTTTTGAGGAGGAGGGGGTGGTCCACTGTGTCAAAGGCAGCAGAGAGATCCAGGAGAAGTAGTACAAAATAGTGTCCATTGGCTTTAGCCATTAGTAGATCATTTGAGAGTTTAAGGAGAGCAGTTTCCGTGGAGTGTTGAGGGCGAAAAACGGACTGAAGGGGATCAAGAAGTTTATTCATGGTCAGATGGTCGCTTAGTCGGTTGTAGACCAGTCTTTCAAGAAGTTTGGAGGAGAAGGAGAGTAAGGAGATGGGACGTTAGTTGTTGAGATTGGTGGGATCCAGTGAGGGCTTTTTTAGTATGGGGGTGACTAGCGCATGTTTTAGAGAGTTTGGGAAGATGCCACAAGAGAGGGAGAGGTTGAAAATGTGAGTTAGAGAGCGTAGAATCGAGTCAGAGGGTGAGCGTAGCATTTGCGAGGGAACAGGATCCAGGGGGCAAGTGGTTAGATGAGTGCTAGATAAAAGTTTAGCAACCTCAGTAATAGTAGCAGGGTTGAATGAGGGAAGTAATGATTGTGTCTGTGGGCATGGAGTGTTGCATGGGGGAGGTTTTTGCGCATTGGTTCCGTAGTACAGAACGGGAGGCGACTTGTCAGGCGGCTAGGTCGCCTGACAAGTCGCCCCTGTGTGAACTGGCAGTCAGGTAAACTGAAATGAAAACTGAGGTAAACACAACTGACCTGAAAATTAAGGTAAACGGAACTGAACACAGGTAAACTGAAATGAAAACAGGTAAACTGAACTGACCTGAAAATTAAGGTAAGCGGAACTGAACACTGAGGTAAACTAAAATGAAAACTGAGGTAAACTAAAATGAACAGACCTGAAAATTTAGGTAAACTGAACTGAACACTGAGGTAAACTGAAATGAAAAAAGAGGTAAATTGAAATGAACTGACCTGAAAATTGAGGTAAACCGAACTGACCTGAAAACTGACGTAAATTGAAATGAACTGTCCTGAAAATTGAAGTAAAGTGAAATGAAAACTGAGGTAAACTGAAATGAACTGACCTAAAAATTAAGGTAAACTGAACTGAACACTGGGGCCCCTTTCACACAGGCTTTCCAATCAGGTCCGCCTGTCAGTTTTTCAGGTGGACCTTATTGGACCCTCCATTCACCCCTATGGATCGGCGCATGTCCGCTGACACCCACTGCTATCCTATCTTGTTCATGAAATCCAGATGGATGGTGACCCTATTTTCCATCCATCTGGTGGATCGGATGGGATCAGATGAAAACAGACGGGTGGTCCATTTTTATCTGATCTTCCCATAGAGGAGAGCGGGGCTCTGACAGATCTGTCTCTGCACAGTGAGTGGAGATGAACCTGTCATCCATCTGCTCAGCGGGGATCAGCAGACACGCTGATCAAATTGGAGTTCACCGGGCAGACTGCCCGTGTGAAAGCACCCAAACTGAAATGAACTGACATGAAAATTGAGGTAAACTGAACTCAAAATTGAGGTAAACTGAACTGACCTGAAAATTGAGGTAAACTGAACTGACCTGAAAATTGAGGTAAACTGAACTGAACACTCAGCAGCCCCTTTCACACGGGTGCCTCTGTGAAGCTGAATTTGCTTGCTCAGCGGGGGATCTCCCCGTTGAGCAGGAGGATGACAGGTCTGTGTCCGCTCCATTATGCAGAGTGGACACAGATACAGTCCCGCTCTCCTCTGTGGGGCAATCGGATTGCAACAAACCGTCTGTCCGTTTCCATCCAAACCGCCAGACGGATGGAGACTAGGACCACCATCTGTCTGTTTTAGGTAGACAGGGTTGGATTGGATGGTGGCGGGTGTCCGCTGACAACCGCCACTCCATAGGGGTAAATGGAGGGTCCGATCAGGTCCACCTGAAAAACTGACAGGCGGACCTGATCAGATGGCCCGTGTGGTAAACTGAAATTGAGGTAAAGTGAAGTGAACACTGAGGTAAACTGAACTAAAGACAGATGTGCAGACTGATGTTAACTGAATCGCTTTTCATCTTAGCTAAAACCATGACTGAACAGATGACCTGTGGGAAAGAGAGCACAGGCAATGCAGCTCGGACACACTTGCATTGCAGCACACCACCACATATGGTAACACACTTCTCTGGTACAGTGCACATGCCATTTTTTCTTGGCAATGAATAGGTTTCCTGAACACAATACACCTTAACAGATGACACTAGGTGTGAATAAACCCTCATTGTGGCATGGTGTGTCTCTGCCATGACAAGACACATACAGACTTGTTTCGGTGTGGTATGTGTAGAAAGTGTTTGGAGGGTTGTATGGGAGGAATACTGCGCATTGTATGATGATGTATTACATGGTGACTGCCTCTACCTATCCCGGTAGTGAAGCTGTCGGCAGGGCAGGGCTGTCCCTCCCCCGGATGTGTGTGAGGTGGTGCGGTCTTGCAGGCAGTGCTGGGATTGAGGACTGGAAGAAGGAAGAAGGCGGGGGGAGGCCGCAGGGACTGGTCGCTTCCTCTCCTGGGCTGTGTGTGGTGTGCGTGCGGTGGACGGACTGTAACTTGGTGTGAGGGAGGACATGCCGACACAGAGGGACAGCACCATGTCCCAGCCAACAGCAACAGCAGATCATTCCCACCAGGTCCGGGTCAAGGCATACTTCAAAGGGTGAGTGTGCTCGGGGCACGCTGGGAAAGCAGGGGATGGGTCGGGGCAGGAAGAGATCTGAGGGATCATCCTGTACAGGACTGGAGGGGATCATTCTGTACAGGACTGGAGGGGATCATCCTGTACAGGACTGGAGGGGATCATTCTGTACAGAACTGGAGGGGATGGTCCTGTGTGTGCTCATTGGAGGTGACACGTCCAGTAGAGTTACAGATGATCTGTGATTGGACTAATCTGGGGACACATGTGGACCACTTACTATGGGGGACTCCTTCATCAAAGTCATATTAAACCCACAAATGGAATAGATTGCACCTGTTTGTTGAGCACAAGTTCACACCTGTGTGTTGGCATGCTGCGTTGTATTTTTTTTTCCCCTGCAATATGTAAAGGGTTAATGTGCATTGCGATGACATGCGTTACTATTGTGAAAAAGTAGGGCTTGCTCTTATTTCCAGTACAAATCATCAGCAGTGTAGAGTGTGCCCATTCACATCAATCGTTTTTTACGGGTCCTTGCATTGACATGCGTTCAAAAGAACGTGCCAAGACGTGAAGTGAACAGACACTTGATGTGGTGGCTGCATTAGTTTTCTTTGTTTGGGTTTTTTCTTACCTGGCTGGTAACACACTTCCTGTCTAAGCTCACTATATAAGGCCCCTTCCACACAGGGTCGGCTCCCATGGAGTCCACCTGCTCAGTGGGGAATACTGTGCTGCTGAATTTTAAAATAAGGACACTTACCTGTCCAGGGTGCCCGCGATGTTGGCACCCGAGGCCGAACCGTCCCTTGGTCCTCGGATGCTGCCGCCACCTTTGGTAAGGGAATCACTGCGCAATCCGAATGGTACCTGCTGTCTCTGGGACCTGTGTGTCTCCCAGCAGACAGCACGGGGGGATGGGAATTGGCGTAGACCCCCTGCGGGAGTCTATGCCTGGAAGTGGGTGCAAATACCTGTCTTATACAGGTATCTGCTCCCCCCTGAAAGGTGCCAAATGTGACACTGGAGGGGGGAGGATTCCGAAAAGCGGAAGTTCCATTTTTGTGTGAACCTCTGCTTTAAGAAGTTCTGAAGCCTGCTAGCAGGTTGTTTAAAGTGGTTTTATTTTATTTAAATGAATAAAAATTGACCCCTCTCAGTGTAAATGATTTTTTTCAACTCTCCAACTGCTACTTTGGTGTCCGTTTAGACTCTGTTCACACTAGGACGACTTGTCAGGCGACCTAGTCGCCTGACAAGTAGCGTCCCGTTCTGTACAATGGAACCGTTCTAAGGGGAGCGACGCAAGTCGCTCCGACTTAGAAAAAGGTTCCTGTACTACTTTGGGGGCGACTTGGGGTGACTTCAATAGACTTCTATACAGAAGTCGTTTTGCAAGTCGCCCAGGCAGTCGTGTGCAGGTCGCCTCGGTGAGGTGACCTGCAAGTCGTGCCTCCCATAGTGTGAACCGAGCCTTATGGAATTTTTTCACTGCTTCATTCTCAGAGGAGATTGTTCTCCTCTGAGTGCCAGTTTATGAAGCTTTGTAGACCGCTTCTCCTTTGGTGGAGTGAAGTGATCTACAAACGCTTCAAACAGTGGAGAACGTCCCCTGATACTGGACTCTCGTGAGGCTTTATGAGATTACAGTACCAGAAATTCACTGAAACACGAGATGCCAGTTTATTAAGCAGTGATAAATTATTACTTCTCAGTACACGGACAGACGGCGTGGTTAATGCTAATAAAATAAATAGTCTCCCTACATAATAAATATATACACATAAATATGACAGGGGGACATGGTTACTGTCTTGGGGGGCCTAATCGAGGAAGTATAATAATCTTCCTCTTTCCCCCTCAGATCCCCCAGGATTCTGTCTTCACTTCCCAATTCTCCACCTCTGAGCTGGTGAATCGGGGGGTGTGAATTCTGAATCAGATCGCCAGTGAAGTGCTGAGATCGCAGCTTCATAAACTGGCCGTTTCTGTGTCAGTCAATGAGGATTCTCAGTGTGTGGAGATCATCGGCGGGAGAACATGTTCAAACGTGTTTCCCTCGATTATCTGTTTCATAAACCGTTTATGGACTGTGATCAGTGGCCATCCTCGGGATCACCGCTGTTCACAGTTTCATAAACAGACAGCTTAGGGTCCTTTCACACGGGACGAATCGCTCAGCTGATCCCCGCTGAGCCGGCGGATGACAGGGCAGTCCCTGCACACTGTGCAGGGACTGCCCTGTCAGATCTCTGCTCTCCCCTATGGGGGATCGGATGAACATGGACCGTCTGTCCGTGTTCATCCGATCCGCTCTGCAGACGGATAGAAAATAGGATTTTCCTCCGTCTGCAGAATCAGACCATAGCAGGGGATGGATGATATCGGGTATCAGCGGATGTTCATCCGCTGACACCTGCTATCCCATAGGGATGCATGTATGTCCGTATTTCATCCGAAAATGGATGGATGAAATACGGACATACTGTCCGCATGTGTGAAAGGAGCCTAATGCTGGCCATACACTATACAGAAAATCGGCCGAACCCATTTTCGAAAAAAGAACGTTCGACCGTGACCGCAAACGATCGTGCCATCATATAATGACCGATAAATTGTTCAGTGGACATGAATAAATAATTTTTTGTTCGTTTTTTTACATATACCTAGTGCAGACAGTTCGGACGGGAAACACATTAACCTTGCAATTTATCGTACGTTCGGCAGAAATTTTCCAAACTTCCCGTTAGTTTTTTCCCCACAAAAACGTCACAAACGATTATCGATTTGTGCCCATTAACTTGCCGAAAAACGAACGAAGTGTCTATACGAACGATTTTTCGGCCGATTTTTCGGCCGATTTTTCGTATAGTGTATGGCCAGCATTAGTCTGGACAATTTAGTCTTTTCTAGGAAGATGAAACATAACAGACTTACTGGCTCGATCACAGTGCCCAGGTAAAAAGAAAACGAACGCAGCCACAACATCTATTGGTGGATGTTAGATGCTTCAGTCTTAATATCCGATTGATGTGTCATTCAATCAAAACGATTAAATCTGTAAACAATCAAAAAGCCACAGCTTCCTTTCCAATCATATTTGACCAATTTAGATCAGATTCGATCAAACTGAGTCAATTGGAAAATTATTGATTGTTTTGCATTGATTTGGCAGTACTAAGATACTTTGTATATGGTTGTATTTTGAATGATCAGATTTTGGGATTACACGGTAGAAACAGAGATACAGTTGATAACTTCTAATCCTAATTTATGGTTGTATCTTGACCTGCCACAGTACATATACTGCTGCACATCCAGGAACGATGATGTACAGGTACCTTGTGCCTGCTCCAGTTTCATAACAGAAAGCAGAAAATATGTTTACTTTTGTTTTTGTTTTTTAAATTTTCAGTTTTTTTGTTTTTTTTTTTGTTTAAATAAATGAAAAAAATAAAACCCAGTGGTGAGCAAATACCACAAAAAGAAACTCCATTTGTGTGGGAAAAAAAGAAAAAAAAAATGATATAAATTTAATTTGCGTACAGTGTTGCATGACCGTGCAATTGTCAGTTAACCTTCCGGAGGTCAAGTGGTTAACTACCCATCAAAATCCACTTCCCTGTGTGTGTCATATCAATTGAATGGGGTTTTGATTATTCCTATCAGAAATGGGTTTTTGCTTTAAAAACGCTTTAAACTGCATTTTTTTTTTCTTTTTGCAAATGGATTTATATACATCTGTGTGTGTTTATTTGTATATACTTTAATCACATTATTGATATTCTATGCTATTTGTACTATTTTGTGCCAGATGTTATGGGCTCCCAGTTGTTGCGGCCACAGAGTTCCTGTTCTTCTTTTTGCATGGTATGTGATTTGATTTATGAGAGTAAAGCCATTCAGAGGTGAATTTGCTTTGAACAGAAATTCTGAAAAATCATACCATCAGGGCTAACCGATTTTGTTAGCCCTTAAAAATGTTGTTTGGTTGCCACGGCAATTATTTGAATTGTAACTTTCAGTTTTTTTAGATGCACAGAGAGATGTATGTTTATGCCTGGGACACTACGCCCCGGTTCACACAGGGGCGGCACGACTTGCAGGTCGCCTCACCGAGGTGACCTGCACACGACTGCCACGGCGACTTGCAAAACGACCTCTGTATAGAAGTCTATGCAAGTCGCCCCAAGTCACCCCCAAAGTAGTACAGGAACCTTTTTCTAAGTCGGAGCGACTTGCATCGCTCCTATTAGAATGGTTCCATTGTACAGAACGGGAGGCGACTTGTCAGGCGGCTAGGTCGCCTGACAAGTCGCCCCTGTGTGAACCGGCACACGCATACCATATAAAAAAATGTTTGTAATAGACAATGAAAGTTCTACTTCCCAATAAAACTTTACTAGCACGTGCACATTACACAAAGGACAATCTTTTTCGAATGGAAACCACATTTACTGTTGGAAATTCATTAGTTCAGATGATAAAGGAGAAACAATTTCCATCCAACGCCTTTGATTTTTCTCACCACTACAGTTTAAAGCAATCAGCATATTGACCCCATTCATTATTGGACATTTATTTTAAATGACATTTGAGCCGTGCATGGCTAGTTTAGGAGCCCGTTCACACTATGTGCAGTGGCTGGAATTTCTATGCTCTTGATCAATGCCAATCACCACAAGGGCATATAGAAAACAATTGTTTTGTCACACCATAATTGCTCTATTGTTTATCAAATCAATATTTTCAGTAATCAAATTCAGTTTAGTGCACACAAGCTCAATATAATACCAATTTCTTCGATAAGATATAAAAGATGAAACTGCAAATGGTAAATGGATATCTAATATGTCAAACCTCAAAATTGCGTGCGCCTGGAAAATTGTGAAAAACTATGGTACCCGAAGTTGTCTAGAGACGACTCTTTGAAAGCCTTTACAGCACACAAGTTTAGAGTTACCAGTGAATGACCCTAATGCCCCGTACACACGATCAGACGTTCCCACAACTAAATCCATGTTTTTTTTCTGACTGATGTTGGCTCAAGCTTGTCTTGCATACACACGGTCACACAAATGTTGTCAGAATCTCTGAACGTCAAGAACGCGGTGACGTACAACACGTACGATGTGCCAATAAAAATGAAGTTCAATAGCCAGCGCGGCTCTTCTGCTTGATTCCGAGCCTGTGTGGAATTTTGTGCGTTGGAATTGTGTACACACGATCAGAATTTACGAGAACGGATTTTGTTGTTGGAAAATTTGAGATCCAGATCTTAAATTTTGTTTGTCGGAAATTCCGACAGAAAATGTCCAATGGAGCCTACACACGGTCAGAATTTCCAACAACACGCTCCCATTGAACATTTGTTGTCGGAAATTCCGACCGTGTGTGCGGCATTAGGCCCACAATTATTGCTCACACTTGGCATACATGCCTTTACCTTGTGGACCCTCTATCAGCTGCCCTAATCACTTTTATAAGAAAGCGAACAGCCAGAAGTAATGCCGCGTACACACGAGCGGACTTTACGGCAGACTTTGCCCGGCGGACAGGATTTCATCGGACAATTCGATCGTGTGTGGGCTCCAGCGGACTTAGATTTGAAACATGTTTTAAATCAATCCGTCGAAATCGAGTCCGGTCGAAAAGTCCGCTCGTCTGTATGCCAGTTTGGACAAAAAGCCACGTTAGGGCAGCTATTGGCTACTGGCTATGAACTTCCTTGTTTTAGTCCGGTCGTACATCATCACGTACGAATTCAACGGACTTTGGTGGATTGTGTGTAGGCAAGTCCGTTCATTCAGAAAGTCCGTCGTAAAGTACGTCGCAAAGTCTGCCATAAAGTCCGCTCGTGTGTACGCGGCATTAAGCTTTCAACAAACTACTGGTACTTAAAAACCATCAAATATTTTATATATATATATATATATATATATATATATATATATATATATATATATATATATGTGTGTGTGTGTGTGTGTGTGTGTGTGTGTGTGTGTGTGTATATATATATATATATTTTTGAAATCTGACATCCTTGTCACGTATTATCGCAAAGGTTTATCAAGCTCAAATTTTCAGTAAACAAAATCTCTTAAAATGGTAGTAAAGTGGCGAATTAAAAAAACAACAAAAAAAATCCCCTGCATAATTAATGTAATATGTTAATTAGCTACACTTTAAAAGCCCC